>NC_092502.1:66938537-67263953 GCF_047511675.1 Marmota flaviventris | reverse complement strand
ACTTTTCATTTTATTTACTTATTAATTCATTTTTAGTTATACATAATATTAGGTTCATCTTGACATAATTATGTAAGCATGATACATAATTTGCTGTGATTCAGTCCCCAATACTTCTCCTTTCCCTCCCCTATTACCTTACCCTACTGATCTTTCTTCTATTTTTTTTTTCTTAAATTAATGGCTAGGTATATACATGAAGGTGAGATTCACTGTGGTATATTCACATATGTACATCGGAAAGTTAAGTCAGATTCATTCCACCATTCTTCCCTTTTCTCAACCCTCCTCCCCTCAATCCTCTTCCTCTATGCTATAGGTCTTTCTTCTATTTTCAGAATTACATGCTTTTCTAATGAATGACAGTTTATGTTATGCAAATACTGAAGTCATGCCTTATTATAAATGCTCATCGTTATACAAAATACATGTATGAAGATGTGAGTAAAAAAAAGAATTGTGTCACCTTAGATTGGGTAGAAAGAAGTGATGGGAGGGGAGGGGAGGGGAAGGGGGGAAAGGAAGGACAGTAGAATGAAATAGACATTATTATTGCTGTGTGTATATACGTGACTGCATGACCAATGCGATTCTGCAACCTGTACCCTCAGAATAATGAGAAATTATGTCCCATCTGATTCAACTGTATGATATGTCAAGGTCATTGTACTGTCATGTGTAACTAATTAAAACAAATAATAAAAAAATGTTGTCCTAATTTATCACTAGCAAAAATAAATAAATAAATAGATAGATAAATAAACATAATACACTTCTTCTCTATCCTTAGTTATGCCAGCTTTGCTTTGGAGTTTTGCTAATGGTTAGTAGAAAATATTGCTAAGAATTTTCTAGTTCAACTCTTAATGAAACAAGGCTTTTCTTTCTTTCTTTCTTTCTTTCTTTTTATAGATTCTGTGTATTTGGAAAATACTGAATTGATTGAAGTTGAAGATGATGTGTCTTTAAGACATAGCTCTTCCCCCACTTGTGAGTACTGACAGAACTGCTGAGGTTTTACTTGAAGCCCAGAGTTTGGGTGTGGATGAGCTGGGACAGAACTGAGCTTAAGGAAGGATTAAGTCAAGCAAGTGCAATGCATATTCTTTGCCCCTGCTCTGTGTAGTAAAGAGAAAAGTCCACATCGGAGCTTGTATGTCTCTTTATCTCAAACAGGATTGACCTGCCATGATCCCGAGTTAACTGTTTCCTCGGAGATCTTTTTGCTTTTGCTCAGCAGCTCATTTGAGAGCATCTAGAGTTCTATCAAAGAGGGAAGTTCACACTAGCATGTGTGTCAGTGATGGTGCTCAGCACAGAGTTCTTCTTTCTAACACACTCCCAGGAAACAAGAAGTTGTAACTGCTGCAGAGGGTTATGTCATAGCAGTATACATCATTTTTTTAAATGTGTAAATGTTTATATTTAGGAATTTGACCTTTAGAAATGTGTCCCACAGGAATGCTTGCTGGAGTGCACCAGGACTAGTGTAAGGCTGCTGCCTCTAAATGAAAAAAGAAACAAAAACAAAGCTAAGTGTCTATCATTAGGGCAACAGTTAAATTATGGTATATTGGTACTATAGAACACTATATGGATAGTAAAGGGAATGGGCTACAAACATGATCAAATATGGGAGTCCATAATTAATGCTGGATCAAATCAAAAAAGGCAATATTGTATGTGGGTGTGTATATAGGCACACATATATACATACATATGTATATGCAATGATTTGATTTTTGCAAAAGAAAATAATATATTTCTATGAACTTGTATATGTGTGCATATGTTTTATTCACATAAAGGATCCACGAGGATATACAATAAACTGTTAATAATAAGAAATGGATATTGAATGGATGGTAAATGAAGAATGCATGCTTTTTACTTTATATACTTTGATATTTTTAAAAATTTTCTGCCATTAGAAGACATTACTCCATAAGTAAAGCAAAAAAAGAAAAAAGAAAAAGAAATAAAGTATGATTGGGTGGTTGGACATAGAATTTTAGTTTGGGATGATGAAAATGTTCTGAAGATGGAGATGGATGTGTTGATGGTGTTACAACAATGTGAATGTATTTAATGCTACTCAACTGTTTATTAAAAATAGTTTCAAGTGGCAAATGTTATGTTACATGTATTTTATTATAGTAAAAAAGACATGATGCCCTTTACAAGGACCTTTCCATTACATAAGAAGTACACAGTGTGTAAGTTAAAGAGAAGGTTGGTAAGGGAGACTGGGCCAGACTGTGAAGTGCCCTACATGCAGTACAAATATTTTAGATGCAATAGGGCCCCTGTAATTAAAGATGATGCCTTGGAGCAATCAGGTAAGACAAAGGTCATCTTCCTTGTGTTTTAGTCAGCTTTTTCTCTGCTATGACCAAAAGACCAATTAAAAACAATTTTAGAGGAGGAAAAGCTTATTTGAGTCTGACAGTTTTAGATCTCTCCGTCCATATACGGCCAATCCCATTGCTGTGGGCAAGAGATAAGGAAGAACATCATGACATCATGGTGGAAGAGTGGGGTGGAGGAAAGTAGGTCAGGACATAGCAATCAGGAAGGAGGTAGGGAAGAGGAAGAAAGAGAGGGGCTGCTGAAGTCATGCCTTATTATAAATGCTGTCCCAATTCATCACTAGCAAAAGTAAATAAACACATAAAAATAAATAAAAAAATACCCTTCTTCTCTACCCTAAGGGACAAAATATATACCTAAAAGGCCTGCCCCCAAGTACCCATCTCCTTTAGCCATACCTTATCTGCCCACACTTACCACTCAATTAATCCATATCCGTGGATTAATGTGCTCTTAAGTTAAGGATCTCACAACCCAATCATTTCACCTCTCAACTTTCTTATATTGTCCTACACACAAGTTTTTTTTTGGGACAACTATAATACCCTGTGAGCTTCTTGGGTAATGAAGATATTTGGAAGGAGGAGTTCTCTCAAGTCACATCACAAAGTCACACCTTTAGTAATGACTTTAAATTTTTAGAAATTTAAAAATTTTTTTTAAAACTTTAAGACTGAGACTTCTAAAAAAGGTGTAATATGTTGATGCCTTCATATAGACCTACTTAAACCCTATTATCTTATTAGGTTTGTGCTGGGACTCTTTAAAAGTCCATACTACATTTTCTGAGCATTTAATTGTATGGAATTACTACTTTCAGCCTTAGCATAGATAGTATTTCACAGAACAAGCAGTTACTGGTACTCGGTAAAGTGAAGAAAAAAAAAATACAAGACTAACTTGCATTACCTTGCATTTCTACTATCAAGGAATTTCTTTAATTTTAAGTAAATCAATTTACAAACATTAATTAAGTGCCTGCTGTATAAAGCAGGTAGTAACCAAAGAAGCATGATATAAGCACCTAATCTTCAACATGCTTACAACCTACAAAGGAAATAACTAATACATAAGTTGTTGAATTGGATTAGATTAAATTGGATCAAATTACATTTGAATTACACTTTTTTGTGTGATTTGATACAAGTTTTACCCCCATTAAGATATCCTATTATGCAAGGAAATACGGGTTTGAGGAAGAGCATAAAAATACTAAAACAACAACAATCATGTTCCCTTCCCTATAAGACTCACAATTGAGGGGACACCAGGAATGAATGAATTGAAATGCAATAGTGATATAATAAAGTTATACACACGTATTTGTAAGGAGGCCTGTTCTTTCTATGGTGACCACAGTAGGCTCTGTAGAGGAGTTGAATGTGGGAACACACTGAGAGAGAGAAATGATTCCAAGGTGGAGAGAACAGCATGAGCAAAGGCCTGTAGGGGGCTGGGGAGGGGAATGTTCCAGAGCATTCAAGGAACAGAGAGTGGTTGATTTCATCTAGAGCAGAGTGTACAGTATGGGGCACAAGTTCTCCGCATGAGATAAATTGGGGGAGGGGAGAGTGGGGCCAGAACCTTGGGGCACTTGTGAGGAGTCAGAGTCAGAGGCCAAGGGCTGTTGAGGTTGGAGTGAACTTAGTTCAACTAGTGGAGTTTTTATGTACAAGAACCCATCACCCCTTGACTGGATTATTTCACCAGCTCTTAATTCTTCTTTCTGTTTTTGTCCTGGCCCCCTCTAATCTGTCTCCCCACATCAGCCACTGTGGTCTGTTGGAAATTACTAATAAGATCATGTCATTCTTTTGCTCAGACTCTTGTCCTGATTTCCATACCGTTTTAAGGGTAAGTTCAAAAAGTCATGCAGGGTAGGGGCCCCATCGCTGGCCTCACCTTGTACTGAAACACCCCCTTGCTCCCATAATGCTCCAGTTTCCCTGACTTTTCCTCCTGATTTTAGACTGCTATGCTGTGTCTCTCTGTGCCTGCTGTAATGCTGGAAAATAGTAGGTAGTCAACACTTAGCTATAGAATGAAGGGAATGTGGCCATGCATAAATGAAGGAGTGAACGAATCCCCCTGCAAGATTCTTCTCACCTGCCATTCAGCCTGATTGTGGAAGGCCCACTAGGGCAAGGAACTCCCTACTTTTGTTCCTGGAGAGCAAAGGACAAACAAAACAGAGGGAGACAGTTCTGAGGTGAAGACAAAAGAAGCTGAGCATGTTCACATTTTTAAGCACAAAGGGAGTTGATTGACTGAATGTAAGTATGGGCTTGGGATCTGGAGGTAATAGAAAAGGCCCGATGAGGAACCTCTAGAGAATGAAACAGAAAGCAGCCAGGTGCCCCAACCGGTAGGCAGAGGAGCTCCCAGGATCCACCAGAAAGGATGAATGAGCAGAGTCAGAGCAGTGCTAGGAAAGGGCAGAGTGTTAGGCAGACCCAGGATTTATTGGGGGTGGGCATGATGGAAGATCCGAAGGAGATTAGAGCAGGAACAAGGGCATTGTTGTATTGACTGCCATGGCGTGGAGTCCATGTAGGCATAATGGGAATTCTATGTTCTTTTGTTGATTAACTTGTTATGGTCTGTTTTTCACCACCCCAAACTAGAGTATCATCTCCTCCAGGACGTGGACTGGTGCCTATCATGATCAGAAATGCTCATTAAGTGTTTGGAGAATGAACAATTATATATGACTGCACCTCCCTGCCTCTCATCTACCCTTTAATAATGAAGGTGACTATTTATGGTATTCACATGGTAAAATGAAAAACTCTTGACATTGGAGAGCTGTGGAGGCACAGTTTTACCAAGCTGTTAAGCTCTGGATTGTATGCAATTGTTGTATGATTCTTTGGTTGTTGAATTTGTTCCCTCCACTCTGAAAATATATGTATTTCAAGGACAAGAGCCAAGTCCTATATATAAAACATATGAAATACTTCCTTTAAATCCTCAGAGCATCCAGCATAACACTTGGAAAATAATAAACAATGTGTAGCAGCCTTGAGGGGAGGTTTTATAGTTAAACAGACTTTTGTAATTAGCTTAAAATTTGTTCCCCACTAGTGATTTTCAGTAACTTACTTTAGTTTTCTCATTTGTAAAATAGGGAAAAAACCTAGGATACAGTCCACAGGGTGGATGTGAAGCTTAAATGAGATAATTCGTGTTACCATTTTTCAGTGCCAGTCATATGGTGCTCCATATATCGTAGTGAAAGATAAAAATAAAATTTTACCTGTTTGGAATTACTGTGTGATCTGCAGTTGTATTTAGGGTTTGTCTTTGTTGGCAGCAATGACACCCTCATGCTTTTTTTGGTACCTGGACTAAAAGGAACACTTCCTTTCCTGTTTTGTTTCAGCAGCATTGATTCCCAGCTCCAATGCACCTATTTCCCAGAAGCAGGTGGGTCCACATGCTACCCCAGGGGCAGCCAATTGCAGGGTCTGAGCTGGGCATGCATAGCTCCATGCTGCCCTCTGGTGGAGGTACTTGGTCTGCCCCTTCCCTGCACTGGACTTCCTGCAGAGCTGACTTAACAGTGCAAAGCTCTGGAAAGCACTCTGACAAGGAGATATCTGGAGGTTACAAGGTAGTGGTGAGGATACGCTATATGAGCTGTTCATTTGGCCCCATTCCTCTGATACTTGTGCCCCCATAATCACCCAGGGAATGGCTACTTTTGCATCATTGAATATCTCACTGTCTCCAGGGGTCCTGGAGTTCAATTAAAGTGGTTCAGAGGCTCTAAGAGGCACAGTGTCTAGCCTGGGATCACATATGACTTTGACCTCTTAAGCACTATATGATAACTACCTGCAGCCCACTCTTCTTCAGTAAGAAAAAACTCATGATGCTCACCACACAACAATGCAAATTATTCCAGGAAGTCTTCTGTATTGCTTACAGAATCAGTTGAAAGTAATCTCAATGTTCAAAGTAGACCCAGGAGCCATCTTCATATCTTCCTTTCCCCCATCCTTCACACCCTACAAATAAGCAGGCGCTTTGACATTCCATGTCACACAGTTGTCCATTGTGCTCCAGCTCATCTCCTTTTAACCAGCACCATTCCCTGTCTTGCTTGAATGAGTAGAGTTGTCTCCCAATGGCTTCTTCTGCTTTCTATCTCCCCTAATCTTTTTGACAATGTTGTCTCTTCCCAGCAACTGGAATGAACCATGTCAAATCATAGATCAGCCCTGCTTAAAATTCTTCTCCTTGCACTTAAAATAAGCCAATGCTTCACCAAGATCTAGACATCCCTATGTGGTTCAATCTTACTGCACACCTGTGCCTCCCTGGTTCCCCACATTCTGACCAACATGACCTCCCTTCTATGCCTCCAACATAACCCACCTTTTCCTTTAAACCCACTGGCCCTATGTTTTGAGTACTCTTTCCTGTGTCCTGTTCATGACTGGTTCAAATAACCATCTTGGCGTTCTCCTTCCTTCATTATTTTGATTGCTTTCCTATTAATGTCCTTCATGGCAGTAACCACTATCTGTCATTATCTTGTTTCTTTGTTTCATGAATATTCTCCATTGGGACATAACTTCCAGGAGAGCAGAGATCTTGCTTTCCCACTATGGTAGTCTCAATGTCTTGGGCATAATAGATACTCAAAGAGTGCTTATGGGGGGAAGGACAGAATTTTCTACCTTGTGGCATTTGGTAACTTTTCGTAACCAGCCCTATCTGCAGCTGCTCCCCCTGCCTTGTTCAACCACATGGAATTATCCTAATCAGAACATGCTCTTATGTTGGTTGACTTAGTGAAGGAGCATGTACAGGGATGTGACTTTCCCAACAGCATGTCCTGTGTGAGTATTTATAAAGTATAGACAAGACTACACACTTAATCAAAAGCACATTTCTTCCTCCACGTAACTCACAATAGTAAATTTAAATTCTTTCTCTTTTTTCATTGCTGCAAGTCTTAGCAACAGGATTTGAGAGTACTAAATGCCACCTTATCACACTAATACAAACTTGATCTTCTGTTTATTTGGTGATGGTTTTTCCCTTAAACTAGGCATTCAGGAATTATTTCCAAGAAAAATAATTGAATAGGGAAAGAGACTGCAGTTGCCATTAAAATTAAAACCAGAAATCATTTTGTATGTGTTATTCTTCTCTGGTTCCACCTCCAAGAAGGACTGGAAACAGTTCTGTAAGGGTGAATAATAAGAATGAATGTCACAAGAGTCAGAAATAATGAGCCAATATCTTGCAGAAACACTACAGAATATTCCACCACAGGAAGAAGGCTGGAGGGAAAGTGTGCATATGTGAAAAAATAAACATCCCTCTAAAGCAATATGCAGAACCAAATTGATACATATACAGACACACAGCATCACATCTCCTTTTGACTCAGCAACAATAATCTGATCATGCAGAGTGAAATTTCTGTCATATCTGGCCCTTGATGTGGAAGGTGCTGAATCACCCGCCCAGGGGAAGCTGTAGACATTTAGCACTTTAAAAGACAGCAACGAGCTAATAGAATTACAGTCTGGCTCACTAAGCACACATCGCTTGATTGTGCCAACTTGTTTTGGAGAAGAACGTGATTTCTCACATGCACATCACCATTTCCCTGTTATCTGTTCATCCTTCTCTATAGCACATGCAAAGTGGAGAGAAGGTGAAGTTAGAGGGGAAAGGGCAGAGGTTAATAATGTTCTGGATTTGTTCATCTTATTCTGTTTAGCTGTTTCACTACTCTTAGGTTTCATTTCATTTCTTTTTTTCTTTTTTTTAAATTCAAAGTAAAAAGCATTTAGGTTTGGTGAGATGATAGTCAAATACTCTTTTTTAAAAAATCTTTTTCATGTAAATGTCTGTTTCCTATGTGAGAAATACATGCTTTCTAATTTAAGATGCAAATGCTCTGGGGAAATGTTTCAAAGGCAAGTTTGGGAAGAAGGGGAGGACTAACCATGAAGAGACGGGGTTAGTAACTGCAAGACCTAACCATGCTGACTAAATTTAATGAATAATTTGAAAGAAGATTTCTTTCACTTTTTTAATCAAAAGACACATTAGGCAAACCAGAGATAGTTATCCAGAGGACCCAACTTTCCTCTTCAAGGGTCATGGAGAGTTTATTTGCTGTGGTCTGTGTTTGCTGAAGGGAAGAATCTAAGAAGATGGGGCCCAGTTTCAGATGACAGAATTCTAAAATGAGTTCAGTTGATGGGTAAAGCCCATGACCCCTGACCTCAGCAGATTTCAGAGAACAAGCAGATGGGTTGATGTACAGTACTCAGGAAAGCACCCGCTTATCAATGAGGTTTCCTCTGAAGGTATTTTTCACCCCGCAGCTTTGTGAATGCTTTTTCCAAATTTTAACAATTTTGAAGCAGAACAGGTTTCAGCAAAGGCCAAGAATAATGGAAAGAGAGGGGTGTTCTAGCAGTCAGACTTTTAAGTACTCCTGCATCCCATTTTACCTTGTATCTCTATGGAAAATTATTTAATCTGGTTATACCTCTATTTTCTTGGTTATAAAATGTGGATAAATAATTCCTGCCTAATCCATTTCTCTACTGGGGTAATTGTGAGCTTCAAGTCAAACTGAGGACTATGTGAAAACTAAGAAAGAACTATAATATGTAACACCCCAGGCGAAGGTTGTGGTACCCATGATCATGTTATGGGTATCACAGCTTTGAGTGGGTACCCAGAGGTGTATGACCTATTGAAACTAGTTTCTTTCACTCAGCATAGTACTTTTGAGAGTCTCCAAGTTTTTGTCTGTATTAATAGTAAAAAAAAAAAATGCAATTCCTTTTACATATTTTCATTGTATAGGTGCACCACATTTTGTTTAGCCATTTGCTGAAGGAGCCTGTATTTTAATTTTTTGACACTTCTGAATAGAGCTTCTATAAAAGAGTTTGTGTACCCGGTTTGGGGCACGCATATGTTTTCATTTCTTCAGAGCAAGGGAGGGTGAACTTTTTCTTTACAGGACCAGGTAGTGATTGTTTTGACTTTGTGGCAATACTGGCTCTGTTGCAACTGTGGATGTTCCTTGACTTGCAGTAGAGTTACATCCTGATAAACCCCATGCAAATTGATAATATTGTAAATTGAAAATGCATTTAGTATACTGAGCCTGCTGAACATCATAGCAACCCAGTGCATATAGAGTAACGATTATTGACTGGGAACTACAGTTCAAGGTTGCCATCCAGAATTGTAACAGAGGATCATGCCACATATCACCAGGCTGGGAAAAGATAAAAAAATCCAAACTCCAAGAATGGTTTCTACTAAATTCATATGACTTTTGTATCATCATAAAAAGTTAAGAAATCATGTTGATCCATCATAGATCAGGGACCATTTGTACTATGCATGCAGCTATAGACAAACTTAAAGGAATAAGTGTATAAGTTTGGCAGTGTTTCAACAAAACTTTATTTAGAAAAGAGGCAATGGGTGGATTTGGCCAATCCCTCCCTGCTCTGTTGTAGATACCTAGGAGTGGTATTTCTGGGTTATATGTGTATAACTTTGTAATGAGATGCCAAACTCCTTTTCAGAGTGGTTGTACAAATACTGCATGTTTAAAGTTCCAAGTTTCACATCCACACCAACACTTGGTATTTTCAGTGTCTTTAGTTTTACTCATTTTAATAGATGTGCAGTGGCCTTATTTTGCGTTTCTTTAATGGTTAAGGATGTGCTACATCTTTTCATGTGCTTATTTGCCATTCCTACAGTCTTTCTGATGAAGTGTCTGGAAAAGCCTTATACAGTTTTTAAAATCAGCCAATTGGTTTTCTTACTTTTAAATTGTTTAATATTTCTTGATATATTTTGGATATTCCCTTCTTTGACTACATCATTCATAAATATTTTCTCCCAGTCTGTGTCTTGATTTTTCATTTTCTTAACTATATTTTGACAAACATTTATAATTAAAGCCCAATTTATTAATATTTTCATTTATGAATTATGGATTATGCTTTTGGTATGATTTTTAAATCTTGTTACCTACCCCTATATGATGAATATTTTCTCCCAGAAGTTTTGTAACTTTATTTTTTGCACTTATATCTATGATTCATGTTAAGTTTTGTACATAAAGTGTGAGGGCCAGTTGAATTTTATTATTTTTATATGTATGCATCTGACTCTTTGACCTCTTGTATTTAGCAATCCTTTTTTTTTTTTTTGCATTTAATTGCTTTCGAATCTTTGTCAAAAATTAATCTGCCAATTGTAATGTCATATCCTAGATTGGATCCTGGAATACAAAAAGGACATTAATGGAAAAACTGGTAAAATCCAACTAAAACTTGTGAACTCCAAATAAAGTATCTATTCTTTTGTTACTTTTCTATAAACCTAATGTTATTCTAAAATAAAACTGCATTTAAAAAATCAGTAGTCCATATTTGCATGGGTCTGTTTCTGGACTCTCCACTCTGTTCCATTGGTCTATGTGCCTGTCCCTTTAACAAGATCACACCATCTTGGTTGTTATTGTAGCTTCTCTGTTACTAGGCAATCTGCACCCTGTGTTTAGTTCATAAATTTCCCCAACAGATGGGAAGCTCTCTGAGCACAGGCAAGTGGGCAGAAGCCAGGTCTTCAGGTTTATATTGAATTCCCAGCACCCTGTGGCATACAGCAAGCACTGAATACCTATGTCATCTAACGAATTAGAAAGTATATCTTAGGGATTAACCAAATTAGTGCATAGAGCACATCTGAACTGGTAATTCTGCTTCCTTGGTTCTGTCAAGCCTTTGAGAATGATGAGGAGAGAGTGGAAGGAGAAAACAGAGTGGGTATAGATGGCTGAGTAAATCCTCAGGAGAGGTGAGAGACCAGTATCTGTCAATTTTATTGGATTTTGATCACTACTATTATCAAGCCCAATAGCCAGGCATTGACCTGGGGCTGGTATGTGATGGGACAGAGGATCACCTTCCAAGTCTCTTGTTTCAATATCCATTTTCTTGGTTGCTTATTCTTTCTGTACTATAGAGTTTACAGTTTCACTGCCAAGGAGGTACAAACTTGTCAAAGTATGCCAAGAATTGAACATTCCCACTCAGGAGACAGGATAGGTAAAGTTCTTAACATATTCCAGAGCCTGAAACATGAATATGTTTAATCATTAAAAAAAGAGATGTACATTTTTTTTATTCTACCCTCAGAATAAATTTTATGCATTAATTTCCTTATAAAATCTATACTCATTTGTGAGGACTTATCAACTTTGTCCTACATGACACATCTTTGCTGGGAGCTGGAGATAACATCAAAGCATAGGGTAGATCAATCCTGCCTTTGGGAGTATATTATTTGAATGAAAACTCCACCCATTTGCTCCATATATCTGCATTGTGAAGATGTTAGTCCACCTGGGTATGTATTTAATTTAGAAACAAAGCCATCTTCTCTTTTAAAATAAACTGACAAAGAAACCTATCTAGGTTCTGACAAGTTGATCTGTTGCTAATTCCACAGCTTTAATAATTGCTTGTGAGTTCAACTGTGTGATAAATACAAAAAAGGAAGTGGGTAATTGTAGAAGACCTGTTGAGGCACCAAGGAGAAACGGGTGTAGGTGGCCTTCAGAGCTCTTTGAGCTCCAGATGTAGTTGTAGATTTTTTCCCACTCCAATGTAATATGCAGAATAATTAAGTAACTCTCTTACACCCTATAAACCATACTTCCTTAATGGGATTAAAAACTGACTTTTATTGTTGTCGTCAACTCTCATCTGAAAGAATGGGGAGATGGAGAATTCAGTGAAAGCCTTAGCACTCTTAGAGAATTATTTTCAAGTCCCATTTTAGGTAGCTAAAGTTCAAAAATTCTTTCCTCATTCTGTATCATACAAATATATCATCCTGTACTGCATCATTACTTTCAGGCATACATTCCTCAGCCTTGGCAATTGTCATTTAATAACCCAACGAGGGTTTTGAGACTCTTCCTTCTGATTGAATTAGGCAACAAGTGGGTCCATCTGATTTTTGCCTTGTGTTATCCCCATTGGCTAGAAAGACATGGAGTTATATAGAAGAGGAAACTTATTAGACATTTTCATCTTTAAAATCTGGCTTTCATCTTGAATGCTTTGATCTCACTTAAACTACATCCTTAGTTAATTAACAGCAAAAACAATTAAGAAGCTGTATTAGCTGTGTTGAAAATAAGAAGTTCCCTAGCAAAGCCAATTCATTACACATGGGCAACCGTGTTCTTTGAAACCCATTTCCTGCAAAGCCTAATGAGACAAACTGTTTCTACTGAATATCTGCCTCTGAGATGTATCTAATTCTGTTTACAGTGATGAAATCTTCCCCATGGAATATCCTTCTGATCCCTGTAACCTCACAGTAAACACAGCAAGCTGGCTGATCTGCCTCATTCCTGTGAAGCAAATCAAAACATTAGGCTTGTCTCGTCAGCTCAAGATCAGCAAATCCAATAAGATTCACCATTATCATGGATTTTGTGCTTCATATAATTTGCAAAGAAATAATAGAGGGTTTTTTTTGATATTTTTTTAACCGACAAGCACAGGAATCTTGGCAGCACTATGCTAATATTTACCCAAAGTCTACAAAATCATAAATCAGTTTTGTAGACATTTATCCTTTTTATTTTACCCCAGAGAAAATCCTAACTTTAAATGCTAGATAGTTCTTATCCAGAAATGATAAATTCAGCCTCTCTCCTATTTTGTCATCTTCCACCTGGATAATGTTTTGTTTGTAAAATGCAGTGGTCATAACATTTTTTTCCATTTGCAGGTGTAGTAAGGGCAACTATCCACTGGCCATAGATTACAAATAATATCTGCTTACATCTGGAGAAATTTACATTAGTCAAGCACAGTCATGATACCTAAACTAAGTTAGTAGCTAAAGAAGAGCTACCATGTACCTAATGAAGGCTCCATTAAAGAACAGACTATGCTGAACACTGTTGGTTGGTTGGTTGGCTCTTCAAGTGATTAACTCACAATTATTATTGAGCACAATAGCCAGGCAATTAACCTGGTGCTGATATGTGATGGGTCAGATGAGGTTAGACCCGAGAGAGAAATGACCCCTTGTCTTGAGCTAAAATAGCTCAAGTATTCTATGGTCTTTAATCCTCCAGCTGTCAACAACAGAATACCTGCTCTGTGTCCAGCACCACTTATGGATTTATAATTTAACACTGGCCAAGCCAGAGAGTGTTTTTCCTAAGCTCATTCGTTGCAGGCAGGGAAGCCCTCAGGAAAGCCCGAAGAAAGTAAATTTTGGCAGCATCAGTAAAGTTTAGCCATTTACTGGCCCACTGTGCTAATGAGCACCTCATTGTTAGAAAGAAGGAGAGCATTTCCAGTCAATTAAGCAATCAGTTGGCAGGATTGGTTGAAGATTTACTCTGTGCCTAGTGCTGTGTTCAGTGCTTTCCTTCTTCCTGGGGAGTAGGTGGACATTATTATAAGAATATAGTTAATTGTCCATGAACATGTAATGTGGGATAGTTAATATGGCAAATACTGGCTGAGATGGGCGACACAGAGCTCCTGCTCTCTGGGCACTTATTATAAAATGGTACAATAGGGGCACATATTGCAGCTGTGCCTTGTAAACAAATGGTTCACACATGAGTCCTGATTATTTCAAATGGGTAGTATTGCCTTTTACTTTGCCTTTTTAATGTTTTTTTCATTGGTCTGCAATGCTCAATGTTCACTAGAGATGGGAGCTTATAATAGCTAGAAGAAAGAATGAAAATTCATATAACTTAAGAGAGAATACTGAAGAAATAATGAAAAACATTTGGGATCTACTTAGGGCACCGAACAAGCTTATACTAAATTTGAGGATTTGCTAAGTTTTCAAATACTGTATTTTCTAGGAACTAGAGTACACTATTTTTGGATTCATACTATTAGACAAACTTATAATTTCCCATTAATTCCAATTGCATGAAATTATAGTATTTGCTATAAACTACTGGCTTTTAAAAATCCAGTTTCTAAAGTAGAGATTTCAGATGTGGTTAATTCATGAATGTGAAATAATTGGATCTTAAATGTCCCCAAAAGCCAAGTGTTAAAGGTTTGCTTGGTCTCAGCCTGTGGCTCTATGGGGGTTGTGGAGCCTTTAAGAGGAGGGGCCTAGTGGGAAGTCATCCAGTTATTGGGGCATTTCCCTGAAGGGGACAGTGACCCCAGCCCCTCCCTTTTCTTCTTTATTCCCCTCCTGGCCTTGAGGTGAAGTGGGTCCTCTATGCCATGTGCTCCCACCATGATGGAACTGTCCCCGCCTACCCTCACCATACCTGAGGCCTACAGTCAGTGAGACTGCCCGTCATGAACTGAAACCTCCAAGATGGTGAGCCTAAATAAATCTTTCTTTGTAAATTGAGCATTTCAGGTCTTTGTTACAGTAACAGAAATTTGACTAACACAGGCATTTCAAGAAAGTACTAGGTGTGTGGGGAAAGGTGAATAGGAGGTCATTTTAAAGTGAAATATAAAAGCAGCAGAGGTTCTAGGTGTTGGATAAATTTTAGAGGGAATCTGGTGCAACCATTTACCCTAGTCTTCTTCAGTGACTCCAGCAGAACATTTTTTGTTTCTTAGTTTCAGAACTAGGGGGATATTTTGGTCCTTTTAATAAGTCTCAGAAATTGTTTCCAATGAACTCCACTGAAGAGGATCTAACAGTGATGTTTGCCAGGTCTCCATGGAGTCAGCCCTGGATGATGTTGGAGGCCTAGTCCTTAAGAATGATCATGATTATATTGATGTCAGTAGAAACACAGAGGAATGATGAGAACAAATATTGCCTGGTTTCAAAAAAATATGCTAGATCCTCCAAATGATGGAAACCAGGCATGGTTCCTATCTGGGAGCATCTAATAAGATGTTAGGAGTTCTGCTTCAGAAATGTTAAGATTGATAGAGTACTGTCAGCCCTAGAGTTTTCCAAAGGCTTTCTTGATTCTGTGTTGCAAAAACTCACGTAAGTACATTTGTCTTTGGTGGTTTGTTGACTTAGAGTTTAGGACATGGTTGATATTTTGCCATGTAAAAAAATCTGAGATGAAGCCACTATGATCCAGCTTGATACTTATTAGACTTCAGTAGGAATGAATAAACACATTTATCTGCAGATAAAAGGTTGAATCAAAACTTTGACTTTAGGCTTAAGAAAAAAAAAATCCTATTCAACCGCTCTTGATGTAAGGTGCCACCATGAGACTGAAAAATCAGACCTTAGACTTGTTGAGTACAGCAAAAGGTACAATTTTCCATTGAACAGAACACAAAGACATGCATGGGTGTCCAAGACAGGGACCATTGAGGATGAGAAAGGTTTTGGAGTCAGACCCATGTGGGATTAGGGTCTAATCACCGGGTGGCTTCTGAGTCTCACTTTCCTTATCTTAGGGTCACACTATTATAGAACAGTGGTATTTCAGTACCTCAGGTGTGTGAATCACTCAGAGTAAGCCACAGAGCATAGCTGGTAGGAGTGTGGACATTGAAGACACAGACTGGGTGACAGATCTGTCACTTACTCAGGTGTTGCCCTAAAGTCATTAATTGGCTTCCCAGAGCCTCAATTTCTTCCTGTAGAAAAGAGAACACACACGATAATTACCTTGAAAGGCTGTTGCAAGGACTGATGATATATCAAGTGGTAAATACTTATATATAATATATTAACCACATTTTTGTTGTTGTTGTTCCAGAGCTAGGTGCAGGAATCGCTCTTTAATGACTGGCTTGACATGTTGAATATACTAAGACACAGGGCTAAGACAGAGTAACAACATTTTCATAAATACCTCTACCTCTTGGAAATAACAGCAGTGACAAGGTGGCTGTGGGGTTGGGTCTGGGATGGGAGAGATTTTCACCTCTGGTGTTCTTTCTTTTCTTTGAGGGATGATTATAGGATGCTGGTCTCAGAGCCTGAGCTTTGAGTATCACTCATGGCCCTTAAGATTATACACAGGTAAATCCAGAAACCTAGTGTCCTGTTTGAATACCTACATTTTTTCCGATCTCATTCAATAGTTTCTTCAAGCATTATTCTCCATGAATAACATGGTAGATTTTTAGGGACTTGTCTGTATATCTGGAGCAATACTTGAAAAGAAATGAAATTTAGCCATAAGCAGCCCTTTATGGCCTATGCTTCTATTTCCAAAGTGACTCCTCTATCTTGTGATTTCATCAGGAAAGATAAACGATGAGTTTCACAACAGTCAAGAGATAGGCATTGTAATGCAGCCAGACTGTGGTTCTAAAAATTAAAACATTTTGGCTTCCAATATTAGCTCTGCACTTACCAGAGTGTGACCCTGAGCCAACAGATACATCACCCCCTTAAGTTTATTTCCTCATCTGTAAAATGGTGATATCAATAGTCATCTCCTGGGATTGTTTTGCAGATTTCCTGAGTGAATGCACCTAAGTCACCTAAGTGCTGTGGCATTGAGGTTAGAATTCAACAAATGTCCTCCATCATTATTATCTTAATCATTAACTACTCTCCCAAAACTGCCTTTCTGATTAGACTGTTGAAGTGAGAGGTTGTTAAATATTATCATACTACAACTCTCAAAACCTGAAATTTTCCAGTATAGCTGTCTACTACATAATGACATTTCTGGCATTAATGTCTCACATATACCTCAGTGGTCCCATAAAATTTTAATGGAGGGGAATTATTCCCATCACTTACATGACTGTGCAGCTGATGTGACGTCGTAGTACAATGCATTACTCAGGTTCTCAGTGCTGCTCACGTAAACAAACCTCCTGTATTGCCATTCCTATAAAACTATAGCACATGCAACTATGTTCAGTACTAACATTTGATAATGATGATAAACGACTGTGTTAGTGGCTTACGTATTTACTACACTACGTTTTTATTGTTATTTTTGAGTGTTCCTTTTACTTATAAAATAGCTGACTGTAAAACATTAATGCTGTGCTATCCTGGCAGCAGCCTCAGACATCGCACATTGACTGCATCTCCTGATTGCACCAAGAGACCACGTCCAGTGAGTAGTCCCTTGTAGGGTTGTGTAATTATACTCTATGATGTTCACACAATGATGAAATTGCCTAATGACACATTTCTCAGAACATACCCCAGTTTTTAAGTGACACACGAGTGTGACTCTTTCTTAATAATGGTCATCTGTCAGATAGGCCCACTTTGATACCCCAGGGTGTTTCATGAGTCTATAAGGAGCCATTGCATCTTGGTTAAGCTTGAGCAGAGAAATAAAGACACTAACTTCATCCCTACCTGAAACTGCTCAGTGTTTCCCAAAAGAGACTTAGTGCCATACAGAGCAAAGAGCAAAGTGGTGCATTCAGGAAAAACTCTGCTGTCTGTGAAGCTGGCCCCTGCACCCTGCAGGGCTGCATATGAAACTCTCTTATTAGCCCATCTGGCATTAATCATTCCATTTCCTGTCTCTGGAGTATTCATGTACACTCTGAACACTGTATGAATTAATTCTTGCATAGGGCTCTTTATATGAGTCTGCTTTTTTTTTTAAAAAAAAAGAAGGCCTCTTCCTTTCATATATCTCCATAGAAGTTAAGAGCAATGGCTTTGGAACCAATTAGACATGGGTTCAAATGCCCACTCTACCTCTTTACTATCTAGATTACTGAGCTTCTTTGAGCTGTGCTTTCCTCATTGGCAAAATAGGGATTTAATGGGTAAAGGGCTTAGTAAAGGTTTTCCACATAATAAACACTCAATAAATGTTAACTCTGTTCTGAGGGCCTGCATCATAAATAGTCATGATGGATAAACTAAAAAGTGGTTATAATAATGACACTCTGGACATTTGGGAAAGCTACTGTCAGCTGTGATGAGATCATAACTGTAGAAAAACAAAATCTTTCCTCCACTACCCTTGGATATAACTGTACTATGTGAGCAGCTAATAGGATAATCCAATTCCCAAACTCCAAAACCACTGTAGCCCTTTGGAACAATTTCATAATCTCTTAATTTTACAAAATCAAAAAGAAAAACAAAATACATGCACACACAACACAGCTCCAGGAGAGATCATGGAAGCTTCTCTAGACTTATAAGTGGTCAGGTTTGCAGGGCAGAGCCTCTTGGTGATACTGGTGCCAATGTTATCCAAAATCAAACCCCCAAAACCAACCTAACCAAAATACACACAAACCAAAAATCAAAAAGCAAAATACAACTCCCCCTTAACTTTAAGACAAAACCCTCCAAAGCAGTCCTTGTTGGTAAAAGAATGAAGATATAGAGGTAACATTGTTTACCATGAGCAAAAGGTATATGAAAACTCACTCTGTCAGAAAAAAAATTAAATAAAATAAATGCCTTGGCTTTAGATTCTACAGATGCTTTTTTAATTTTTAATTTTAGTTGTAATTGGACACAATACCTTTATTTTATTTATTTATTTATATTCAGTGCTGAGAATGGAACCCAGTGTTTCACACGTGCTAGGCCAGCACTCTACCACTAGGCCACAACCACAGCCCTCTACCAATGCTTTTAATATGCCCCCTCTGCCCCAAGACACACACACGCACATACACACACACACTTTTCTTTTTTTAAGATGGTTTCTTTCTAGACTGGGAGGAACATTGATATATTGGTGACAGCTTTTCTTAGCTGCTGAGAAATTTAGTGCTCTGGAAGAAGGCTGGATTCATTTGCCACTGGGCTGATGTATGGCTTCTCTGAAATATTTAGAAGTCATCTGTGAGGATGAAGAACAGGCAACTTGAAGTTCGATTAATGTTCAGATTTTCCCTTTCCATCCTCTCTCCCCTGAGTTTGTTTTTCAGACAGACCCAGGCTAAAGAGCCAGTTTCCTGCAGAGAAGGGGGTCAGGGAATTTTGGAGGTTCTGAACTTGAAGAAATCTCAGAGGCATCCAGTTCAACCCTCTCATTGCTCCAGTGAAGTTCCCCCCACCCCAAATTTTTGGCATTATGGGCTTTCTTGAGGCTGAAGGAAATGGAACTATCTGCTGTAAATGTGTACACACAAAAGGGCCCACAAGCAGTTTTGAGTATAGCTCCAGGAGGGATCATGGAAGCTTATCTAGACTTATAAGAGGTCAGGTTTGCAGGGAAGAGGCTCTTGGTGGTGCTGGTGCCAATGTTATCCAAAGGCTCAGATTTTAGGACCCTTTCTGGTTTATAGCCACAGTGGGGCACAGAGTGAATACCGCAAAATAAGCCTGCCTGTAGCCCACTGGTAGACCCCTTCCTGGGACCTGGGCCCCACTTTCAGAGCTTGTTATAAGTTCCTTCCCAGGGTTTGCTATCTTAAAGGTGTACCATGTCAATATGGTGTGAACTTCAGGGTGGCTGTTTTTCTTGGGAATGGATTAAGAGCTTAGACGTATAGGATGGGTGTCCACACACACAAGCATAGTTCCTCTTGCAATACAAGTGAACGAAAAAAGGAGGAGGGATGGGCTTGGGATCTGAGCTCTCCAACTGTGCTCTTGTGCAGAGCAGGGCCAGGGTCTGGCTTTTGCACACCCTGCTACTCCTTATCTCTTTACTCCTCTCGATGACTAGTTCCTACTCAACCTTGAAGTCATATTTTAGATGTCCTTTACCCAGAAATTTATTCTTTAACCCTCAGTCTCAGTTCCCTGGTGAATTACCAGCACTCTGTACTTTCCCTTTGCAGCACCTATTTAAAAATAGGGTAATTATTTGAAATGTCTCTTGCATGCACTTGAAAGTTACTTGTGGTTAATTGTGTGAAATATAGCTTGTTCACAGCTATATCCTCAGCACATAGCATGTTTTCTGGCACATTTATTGAGTAGTTCTCAATAAATATTTGTGGAATTAATGAATGGATAACAAGTAAATACTCCCTTTGAGACCTAAATTTTCTATATCCTAAGAAATGATCCCCAGTCTTTGAAAGGAAGGTTTCTTCTGTCCTCACCTTATTGAGAACAAATAAGGGCAGCCCAAATCTGGCATGTGTGAATAGCAAGGGGAAATTTTAAATTTCATATTTCCCTTAAAATAGCAATCTGTCCCGCAGATAAAATGGACACCCTGATTTCAATCTATCAGCAATAGAATTATGACTAAATGACAGAGCTCACCTTTTTCTGATTGTCCACAGGAACTAATATTATTTATATAAGAAAATATTGCTTTGATGTTGTGATACAAATTAATCAACAGAAGTTGGGCTACCTTTTCTAAATATTTGGTATTAAATTCAAGACTTTCTGTTGTAGAATCCTGGCTGTAAGGGAAATCATCAAGGTGAATTTAAATATATATTACTATTTATTGGATGTTTACTTTGTTTCACACTTTCTGTTGAGTATTCATTTAAGTTTTCCAGAACTTGGAGAGGTTGGTATCAACATCCTGTTTTACATAAGAAGGAATTAAGCTGAGAAATTTTAGGTGGTTTGTTGGAGGTCACTTTGATGGCTAATCTTGGTTGTCAACCTGACAGGGTAGAGAGACATCTAGAAAATTGGTAAAGCACACTTCTGGGTATGTCTGTGAGAATGTTTCTAGAGAAGACTGGCATGTGGGTCAGCAAACAGAGTGGGAATACCTGCCCTGAATGTGGGTGGCAGGAGTCCTAAATGTGGAACTGGGGTCCTGGGTAGAACAATAAAAACAATGACAACAAAAATGAAGAATGGGAAGGCTGGCGTCCTCACATAAGCACCATGTTCAGCCTTTTTTGAATGGGTGTGTTTTTTGCTGCTACCATTGTTAAGTGACTCTCTAGGGAGCTCCCAGGCCTTTAGCCTTGGGCTGGGATGTATCAAGGGACCTTCTTGTTCTGTTGCTTCCAGTTTCTTGAAACCAAGTATTACTTGTTTCCCTGACTCTCCAGCCTGCAACCAACCATTGTGGAACTAGTCAGCCTCTGACTGTGTAAGCCAATCTACTAAATCTCTTCTTATATGTATTACATTGGTTCAGTTCCTCCTGAGAACCCTGACTAATGTAGTCACAGCTGATAAGAGGCAAAGCCAAGTTTCAGTCCAATAGGTTAGTTCTTGACTTTATATTCTACTCCTCAGTATATTAAAAATATCCTTTTGTACAGGAAAGAGAAAACTCCCAGGCCATTCTTAAAGAATAGGAGAAAATTCAGGCAGAAACAGCCTTAGGGGCAACCTAATCCTGTCTTGATTTATGTATCAGACACCAAGGAGGATGCCCTAGCCACTGTCTCATCAGTCCTCATTTTCTCAACCTCAAAAGTCTAAGTTTAATGCTCAATTGTTTGTTGTTACCCAACAAATCACCCTCAAATATAGTGGCCTAAAACTATCATTTTAATTTAACAGTTGTTTTGTGGGTCAGGCATTTGGGAAGAGTTGGGCTGAGTAATTTGATCCTGAGTCACAGAGAATCAGTGAAGATACCTGGGCCTGGAGGAGCCACTTTCAAGATGGGGTCTTTTATCAGTGGACGTCTTCCTACTCCTTGGTTTCTGCCTCTCTTCATGTGTCTTATGGTATTTTCTTATTATTCAGGGTTCTGTGTGGCTTGGGCCTCTCACAATACAGTGGTGTTAGGGCACTTGGACTTCTCCTAGAGTAATTGTTCCAAGAAACCTGAGAAGAAGCTATGAGGCTTTCTAGGGCCTCTCCTTATCTCTCTCTGGGAGATATATATATATATATATATATATATATTTTTTTTTAAGTAGGTTACTAAGGCAACTCAGGCTTGAAGAGGATGTGGGGTGGAGGAATGGTCTTAGCCTTTAGATGGTAGAATGGTATATGAATATGGGAAAGATAGAATTTATGGTGGCTCTCTTGAAGGTGAGCTACAATGAAGTGTCTCCTAAAACAATTCCAGCTTACTAGAAAAACCAGATGAATGCTAGGAATTACTCATATTCCTTTGGAGGACATCTTAGATAAAGGCCTCTTGATGGAAAGCAGAAAAGTAAATAAGTTGTAACAATCACTTACTATATGGCATACCCTGATCTAACTATTTGATATTCACTATTTCACTTAATTCTTTTAATAACTGTAAAGGTATTCTGATTATTCACAGTGTTACAAATGAAGAAACCGTTTTTTCAGAGAAATTAAGTGATTTACTCAAAGGTCCTCAGTAAGTACAATCTCTGAGATTTGAAATCAGGTCTGTGACCCCTAAAGGTGGGTTCATGGATGGAGTAAGACAGATTGGCAGGCAAATTTGAGTAAGTGAGCAGGATGGACATAAAAAGGCAATAACATGAGTGGAAGCAGAGAAGTGGGACTGGCCAGTTGGATGTTCAGGGAGTGTGAGGACTGAAATTGAACAGATTGGCAAGGTTCTGGTGGCCATGACATCCAGGCAGAGGAGCTTAAATTATTAAGACGAGAACAAATCAGATGGCCCACTCACTCCTGAGGAAACTCTTATACCCAAGGCTAAAGACCTCAACTGGCTGCTTTTTTTTTTTTTTTTTAAACTAACAAAGTTTCCGGGTTTGCTTCTCATCTGAGTTCGTGAGCATGACTCACTTCCAGACTGGAAGGAAAGTTCATATAAATCAATGAGGGGGCTTCAACAATGATTCCATTACCACTCCAGAGGATTCCCTGATATGAGAACAACTCTGTTCTTTCTTTTTCTGAGAACTGACAACATTTTGGGAGCTGTTAACTGGTGAGACAATTTCTAAATCAATTCTTTACCTCTGATCCAGCTAGAAGGTGCAATGAAGTAGTATCCTCATTAGACATTTGGGCAACTAAGCTTTTTGTTAAAGTTCAGGATGCAGTGGTCCTGATACACAACCTGGCAATATAAAATTTTGCTTCTTTTGTAAAGTAGAACGGTTAAAAGCAATGGCTTCAGAGCCAGGCTGACCTGAATTTGAATATATGGCCACAATTTACCAGCTAAATAACTTTGGAGGACATCTTAGATAAAGGCCTCTTGATGGAAAGCAGAAAAGTAAATAAGTTGTAAAAATCACTTGCTATATGGCAGACCCTGATCTAACTATTTGATATTCACTATTTCACTTAATTCTTTTAATCATTTGCCTCTTGGAGCCTCAGTTGCTTCATTTTAAAACTGGAAGAACAATATCAAGAGGTGGTAGTAAGGAGCTAATGAGCTGACACATGCAAAGCCCCTGCTCAAGCTTATAGGAAATGCTGAATGGAGAGAGGTGTGAATGTCGGGCCTTAGGCTCCAAGACACCTATTCTGACTTCAGAATCTAATGTTTGCTTCACTATTCAGGGCTAGGAAGGGACAATCATAGATGCTATGTTTGTAACCATTAAACTCAGAGCTGTCTTAAAACTCAGACTCCTTACTAACCAGAGGTGGGATGCAGGATGAGGTGGGCTCCAAACCTTTGTAATAATTAGAGGCATAACAGTGCCCCATCTCAGAGCTGTTTTGAAGGTTAAACTATATAAGTCACACAACAATGCTAGCCACAAGTATGATTGTCACACACTAATTATATGGATTATCTATTATTATTATTACTATTTATTCAAAAATTTGCTGAGTGGCTTGTGTGTGGCAGGCACTGCTCTAAGGACCCCTTCAGGACAGAGGGGCCCATGCCTAGAAGATTAGCTCCTGGATGTCATGCAAGACTTGCTACCTGTTATTCTAGCAATTGGCTAAGTCTTGACAAAGTGCATGCTATCCACATTCATGGTAGAGGCAGACCCAGGGTGTGTGAATCTCCTGATGGCCTATGCCAACATTTCCATTTCCAGGGACCACTCAAACCAGAAAGAGTATGTTTTTTATTCAGAATGTCCAAAACCTGAGATAGTCAGAGGGAAAGTCTGGCTGAGGCCAAAAAGAAAAGCCCCAAACAAGAATCCAGTAAGTAGTGCTGGATGTCATATAAAAAAGAGTAGGGAGAAGTGAGGACATTGAGGGAGCAAAGAGCAACCTGGGCTAGGTCAGGAAGAAGACCAGGGTCAATGTGGATGTCTGAGGATGACTTCTCTGTGATCCCAACATCATGGTGTAAGAGAGGGCACTTTGACTTAAAGTCACCAGCAGGGCCAGACTCAAAATGATATTTATACTTTTCAATAAATTTTGAGCCTCCCACTTTTAAAATATATTTTTTAGTTGTTGATGGACCTTTATTTTATTTGATTATATATCTGTAGTGCTAGTAATTGAACCCAGTGTCTCACACGTATGAGGCAAGGACTCTACCACAGAGCTACAACTTCAGCCCCAAGCCTCCCATTTTTTTTTAATCAGATACAAGTTTGGTCTCAGAGGTTGTGAAAACAGAGGTTCTGAGAAATAATTGATAATGAAGCCATTCTTATTTTCAGATGCCTCCTGCAAAACAATCAGAGTCTAAACTTGTTGACCTTCAAAGCATACGGATGGTTAGGCAGCATGACTTATGCTAAGAAACAGACCATATGGCATCAGAGGGTTTAATTTAGATGCTATTCAGAGGTGTGTGTTTTCATCAGCATGCCTCAAGCACTTCATTTGCTGACAGAGACTGTAGATGGGAGAATGAAGTAAATCATCCTGGGTGAGCCTGTGTCAGAGTCCCATGGCTGGCCTGTTTTCCTCTACCTTGTTCTGTGTTCTGTTAGTTCTCCATATTAAGAATTACCTAGAAAAGGCAAAAATCAATGGCTTTGAGATGTTGTTGAATTAAATGTTCTCTGTAAGCAAAGAAAAGGGCCCTAATTTAGAAGCATTGCTTGTATAATAGAAGTAAAGAATTCACCTTGAATGAAGTAGGAAGACCAATGCCAAATGGTTCGGGATGATGCGATGATACGCAAACATTCAAGCCAATCGCTGCAAAGAACAGTCTAATCCAGGTAAATGGCTCTGAGTGGGCAAACCTATCATTTTGTTGCCTAAACTTTTGACTTGTCATCTGATTAAGGTCAGTCCCTTCATATTTCAGAAACTGTACAAAATGTGACATATTTCTACTTCTTCCTCCAAATAGCCCCTCCTGGCTTCATTTACCATCTTATTAGTCTTGATTGCTCCATCCATCATTGTAATAACCCCCTTACAAATCCACTAAGCTCCATTGTCCATCATTCCCTTCTCCATATTCTCCTTGAAAAACACGCAGCCCAGATGAACATCATCTGTCTTCTCCAGGTTTAGAGCTGAACAGATGAATGTTACCAGATAAATGAAAAACCTGAGATATATTCACTTTAATTCAAATTATACTTCCGTTAAGCACTCAATACCCCCTAGGAGTCCAACTGTTTCTTTAGAAGGCTTGAGTGCTTGAGTTCTCGTTCGCTGAGAACTCTCTTGTATTCCTTCTCCCATCTCCTCATGTCCCACACATTCTTTGCTCTTTTGTCAATGATTCCCCTTCATGCTGCATTGAGAAGTTAGAAGTGACCAGGGAAACTTATCCATCCTTCAGCAACCAAAGGACCACACTGACCTACATGTGCAATCTGGAGTCCTCTCTTGCTTCCCTCTGCTCACAGTGGGGATTGTATTCCTCTTCTTCTCAAAGCTAACCCCTGCCTCGTGCTCCAGACTTCACCCCCTTCCCTTCCACCAGTCTGTGTTTGTATTCTGCGCTGCTTCATTTCTTTCGGCATTCAAACATGTTTCAATATCTCTTATCATAAAATCAACAAATACCAAGACCAAAACCTTCCCTTGACCCCACAAATTCTGGATGTGGCTCCATTTCCCTCTGCCTTTTTATATAAACTTCTCAAAAGGGTTGTTTACACATGCTGATTATACTTTGTAGCCTTAAATGCACTCTTATTTATTCACAGTGTGGCTGTTTCCCATTTATGCCATTGAAACTGCTTGTCAAGGTCTTTCAGTGACTTTCATTTGGCCAAAGCAATGTCCTCATTACAGTTGATGTCTCAGCAGCATTCAGCATGTTCCTTCCATTTGGACAAACTTCCCCTTCTCAGATTTCACCATGTTGTCCTCTCCTGATCTGCCTTCTACTTCATAAGCTCCTCTTGCTCCAGTATTGCTGCTGGCTTCTTCATGTCTCCCTTGGGCATCTCAAACTTAATATAGGAAAAATAGTACTCTTGGTTTCCCATTCCAAATCTGTTTCCATCCTCACTCATTTATCTTCATATCAGTAAATTTTAACATCATCCACATTATTATGTAAGCAAGAATCCTCAAGATCATCTTCGATCTTTGCTTTCTTTCACATTCCATATCAAATCTATTGGGAATCTTGTCAATTTCCCCACTGAAATAACTCCCATCTGTCTACCATTGCCCTTTCAACTGGTACCACCAACTGAGTCTAAAACGTGGTTCTCTCTTACATGGATGATTTCCTCCATTCATGCCCTTCTCTCAGCCGTTCTCCATGTAGCATCAAAAGGAATCTTTTTTAAAAGCTACCTCCAATGGCTTCTAATTACAAATAAAATAAATCACAAAGGCTTTGGATAACATACCCACTGCTTTCTTCTTCCAATCTCTTCTTAAAAAAACTTTCCTACTCACCTACTATGGCATAGGCATACTGGTATAAAGATTTCAGAAATACCAGGCTCTTTCCAACCATATGGTTTTACCCACGCTGTTCCGTGAACTTCTGCATCACTGAGTCATTTCTCTCCTTTTAGGTCTCGGTTTAAATGCTACCTCTTCAAAAAAGTCTTTCAAGGCCATTCTCCCTAAAACAGATGTTTATCTGTATCCAGTTCAGTCCCTTGTGTCCTTGATGACAGTAAGTTAGATAAAGAAAGCTCCAGAACATCAAGAAGTGTATCTTTCCTATTCATCATTGTACAGCCAGCATCCAGCAAAGGGACAACAACAAAATAACTGATCAATAGTATTAGTTTGAAACGAATGAGAAAGTTTTGTGGGAATCTAACTTATATAGATTCAACTTAGTAGTTGCAATGACAACTTCTTACATTTCCTCACCCAGAATCCTGTGACCATTAGGGAAGCAGCCTGACAGTTCCCCTAATCTCTCTTTCAGTAAAAAATTCAAGGTGCTAAATTACCTCCTGCAGTATTGGTAGAAAGTAACATGAGGAACATGTCTATTAATTTTGAACTGGTATTTGTAGAGAGTTTACTTTGCATTAGTAACTGGGCTAAAGATTTTAAACATATTTGCTCATTTAAAACTTAAATACATGAGGCAGATATTATTAATTACTATCTAAAGAACATAGGTAAATCTTCTGCATTAAATTTTAGGAGGGTTATGGACCTCCTGAAAAAATCTATAGACTCTGTTGTATGGTCCAAACACCATCACAATAATGTTTTCCAAAGAGGAGGGCTCCTACTTATTGTTTTGAGGTGACCATTTTCTGTGTACTGATAGATGAAACATATTAAGTTTTGCTAATATTAATAAAACAGATTGGCATGACTTAAATCTGTGCATGGAGCTCAAGATATCATAAAAGAAACATAGAGGATGCTCCATAACATGAAGTAAGCAGGAAACGAGACAGATTTAGGTCCCTAATTTTTTGTTCATCTTCAGAAATGATAGATGGTTTTATTAGATTCTTCTGAGAAATATAAAGAAAATACTTAATGAAAACATAAGTGAACAAGAAAATAACTATGTCACATCTCTTACTCCTAGAACAAACTTTTGTCAACATTATGATTTTAAAACTACAATTTCTGCTATGGTCCAAATTGTGTCCTTCCATTCATATGCTGCTGCCCTGAACTACCATATGACTATATCTAAAGAGTCTTGAAGAGGCAATTATGGTTAAATTAGGTCAAAATCATAGGGCTCTAATTTGATAGAACTGTAGTCTTATAAGGAGGAAGAAAGGAATCTCTCTCTCCCTCCTTCATAAGAGGACATGATGAGAAGGTCTCTGTGTGCAAGCCAGGAAGAGAGCCTTAGCAGGACCTCACCAGGCTGCTCCCCAAGCTGAGCTGTTCGTACTCCTACACTATGAAGAAGTGAATTCCTATAGTTTAAACCACTCAGTTTATGGTATTTTGTTATCGCAACCCAGGAAGACTAATTGAATGACTTCATCAGTTCTAACATAAAATTGCCCCCATCTTTCAAAATCATCAAGAAAACATTTGAAATATGAATTTATAAACAACATTATTAAGTATGGCCTTAGCCTTAATGTAATGTATTTAAATAATGCAGTAACAGATTAGCTTTAAGTCATATGAGATTATAGTTAAATAATGAAGTAGGAACACTAAAACTATGTATCAGAACATAAAGACAAACTATAATTTCTTAGCAAGGTTTATAGCCAAATTACATTCAATCCAATAATTTATAAAAGTTTTCTAAGTTTAATGATGTTTAGAAGCCTCTTTTAAAACTTCTTTTTAATATCTCTGACAGAGATAAGTGATTAACTATTCCAATATTCATTTTCCCTTTCCTTTCTTCCTTTGTAAAACAGAGCCCCAGTGCTTAGTACGACTATTACTGACTAGATAAAAAGATATTCCCAAGTCTCCCTTGCAGCTATATATGTTCTTTGTAACTGAATTCTACCCAATGAGTTATGTAAAATGCTTTTGGACTTCTGCATAGCCCCTCAAAAGGCAAGAAGATAACCCTTTTATCTCTCCTTTCTCTACTCTGTTGGCCAAAGTCACAGTTGTGATTTGTTACATAAAAAATTACGCTGAAAATTTAGTGGATTAAATCAATAGCACTTCTTATCACCCAGTTTCTGTAGGACAGGAATCTGGCCATGGTTTAGCTGATCCTCTAGCTCAGAGTCTCTGAGAAAGCTGTGATCAAGGTCATGGCTAGGCCACAGCCACCCCAAGGCTCCACTAGGGAAGGCTCCATTTTCCCAGTTCATGCTCATTGTTGTTGGCAGGATTCACTACCCTACAGGGTGTTGGGTATAGGCATCTGGTGTCCTCACTGACCCCCCTCGATTCTTTGCTCCCCAGGCCTCTCCACAGCCCTTAATATGGCAGCCTGCACCATCAAAGCAAGCAGGTGAGACTACAACAAAGGGCATGGGCCAGCATGGAGGAGAGTGCTGGCTAGCTAGATATAAATCATGAGCTTTTGCAACCAGAGGATGGAACTGATATTCCATTACTTTTTTCTGTCTTCTACTTATTAGAAGCAAGTCACAGCCAGGGGATGGAAGAGCATGAAGGTCTGAATACAAAGGGGCGGGGATCATTGACATGTCAGAAGCTTCTCATCCCAGCTGGAATGCAAATGTGTGAGCAGAACCCTGAACAATCCTGCTGGAACTGGAGAAGGTATGCTGAAGACAGCAGAGCAGCAAAGACCCAAGACCATGGAGGTGGCTACCAAACAGTTGTCCAATCATGGACTTCTGTTATCTAAGAGGGAAATAAACTTCTCTTTAATTGTAGTCACTGTAACTTAGGGTCTTACTATCATATACTCACAGTCCTTATCTCATGTGGTATAATAATCAAAGACAAAAAAAAAAGAAAAAAAGTCATACACCATTATACCATTGGGGGGAAAATTCTTTTATCTGGTGTGATAAGTATCCTCAAACTGATACAATGAAAATAAGATGATGACAAACTAAAAGACATTTATTTTGTACCAAAATGTTCTGGAAAATAATTTCTGAAAATATTGATAGACTGGATGAAACCATTTTTAAGGAATGTGATAAAGGATAGAGATTTTGTTTGGCATCTAGATAAAAATACAAATGTTTCTAACATGTCTTGATGTGTGCTATTTGCTACATCAGGTTCAAATAATAAACAGCATGAAGAACTGCATTTTTCTGGTCTAACATTAAATTGAAAACAACCAAAGAAGACATAATTTTGACAGTGAATAATTTCTATACTTCAAATATTTTATGAGGAAATATGCATATCATAGAAAGAATGGCTCCTCTGGCCATAAGTTTTTACAAGTTTCTTAGATAGTGTTACACAGATGATACCTGCTATGGTTTAGATATGAGTTGTCCCCCAAAACTCATGTGAGAGACAATGCAAGAGTTTAGAAGTGAAATGATTGGGTTATGAGAGCCTTAACCAAACAGTGAATTAATCCACTTGAATGGATCAACTAGGTGGTAGCTGGGGGATGCGGCTGGAGGAGGTGGGTCACTTTGGGGTATGTATATTTTGTTACTGAGGAGCAAGAGGTCTCTCTGCTTCCTGGTTGTCATGTCCTGAGCTTTTTTTCTCCACCAATCCTTTTGCCATAATGTTCTGCCTCACTTTGGAACCAGATCACTGGAGTTGGCCATCTATGAACTGAGACTTCTGAAACCATGAGCACCAAATAAACCTTTCCTTCTCTAAGTTGTTCTTGTCAGGTCTTTCGGTCACAGCAGCAGAAAATCTGACTAAAATAACACCAAACTTGGAACTGATGTGGTTTATTTTAAAATTTAGATTTGAAAAATATTTAAAAATCAAGACTTTAAAAAATACTGTAGACTCTGTGTATAAGTTTGTATTAAGATGGAGAAGGACAATGACATTTTTTAACTACTCATTTTCACTAAGAGTTGTGAAACATAAATACATATGTTATCCTCTTATAAAAATATTAATATGCCAAATTTGCTGATCTTGACTGTAATGACAAGAGCCATTAGTTTAAGTTTACCTTGAAGAGAATTGTGCAATTTACATTGAGTTATGTGTCAATTAAGAGACTATTTCACAAAACTTATCATATGTAGAACATATCTGCAAACTGGTAATTCATAAATATCTCCATGGTTTTCTGATTCTGTAACTCAACATGATCATGTGCAACCGATGACATAAGGCTCTCATAACCCAATCATTTCACTTCTAAACTCTTGCATTGTCTCTCACATGAGTATAAACTCATACTTTATAATTTCTAAATATGAGAAGCCGAGGATATTAGTTTTCAATCATTGCCTAACAAATTACCAGAAATGTATCAGCTTAAAACAACACATACACATCATTATCTCATAATGTCCCTAGGTCAAGAATGTTGGCACGGTTTATTGCCTACTGCCCAGGCTCTCAGAAGCTGCAATAAGGTCTCAGCTGGACTGTGTATTTATCTGGAAGCTCAATTGGGAACCATATACTTCCAAGTTCACTGAGGTGGCTGGAGGAATCCCTTACTTGTGACTACATGACCGAGGGCCCAGGCTTTTTGCTGTCTGACCTATAGGAGGCCACCTACAGGTGCTAGAAGCTGCCTGTAGCTCCTAGAGGTCAGCCAGAGTTCCTTCCTATGTGGGCTTCTCCAACTCCCTCTCTATGTCTTCCATATCTCAAGAAGAGTCTCTTGTTTCAGAATGCTAAAGTCACCAAACATAAGCACAGGAGTGACATGTCACACCTTTGCCACATTTAAATGATTGGAAGCTAGTCACATGTCCTGTCCATATTCAAGGGAAAGGGATTTCACAAAGGTGAAGGCATGGTCTTTAAGGGAGGGGAAACATTAAGGATCACCTCAGGGTCTGATACACAGAATCTTCCAATCACTTTGTAGATCTTCATAATAAAGACTTCAAAAGGCTTTGAATACATTTGTTAGGAATATAAGAATGAAACTAAAAGAACCCCTGACTGACATCAGGGAAGTGGACATTTTCTTGCCAAATTATTACAAATACTTCTGCTAGGAAGTCTTGGTGGCTAGGAATGAACAATGAGTATCATGATTTCAAGTGCAGCCAATGATACACCCTTTAATTTAGATCTATTTATCTTTGGGAGATAATTATAGTTTTTTCAGCTTTGACAGCCACTAAAACTAAGAATTAAAATAAATTGAATTTAGTGATAGACCTTTGAATTGCCAGATTAAACATATTAAAAGTGTTAAATCAAGATTTTAGAATATAAAGATGCTTATTTTATCATACTTTTTTTAATTTTAAAAAAGTTTTTAAATAGTTTTACATGGCAATAGAATGTACTTTGATATAGTGTACATCATATATAATACAGTATAATTTCTCATTCTTCTGGTTATACATGATGTAGAATCCCACCGGTCATATAGTTATATATGTACATAGGGTAATAATGTCTGATTCATTCTACTATCTTTTTTATCCCTATACCCCCTTCTTCTCCTTCTCCCCTCTACCTTATCTAAAGTAACTCTATTCTTCCCTAGTGCCCCCTCCTCGTCATTGTAAATTAGCATCCACATATCAGAGAAAACATTTGGCCTTTGATTTTTGGGGATTGGCTTATTTGGCTTAGCATGATATTCTCCAGCTCAATCCATTTACTGGCAAATGCCATAATTTCATTCTTCTTTAAGGCTGAGTAATATCCCATTGTGTGTATATTCCATATTTTACTTATCCATTCATCTGCTAATGGGCACCTGGTTTGGTTCCATTGTTTAGCTATTGTGAATTGAGCTGGTATAAACATTGATGTGGCTTCATCACTATAATATGCTGATTTTAATTCCTTTTGGTATAAACCAAGACATGTGATAGCTGGGTCAAATGATGGTTCCATTCCATGTTTTCTGAGGAATCTCCATAACACTTTTCATAATGGTTGCACAAATTTGCATTTCCACCAGCAATGTATGAGGGCACCTTTCTCCTCACATCCTTGCCAGCATTTATTGTGGTTGATATTCTTGATAATTGCATTTCTTAGTGGGGTGAGATGAAATCTTAGTGCCACGACCAGCGTGGCCAAAGTAGCAGGTTCCCATCAGGGGTGATAGGAGATTGGAAGAAATAGTCACACAAGCAGATCTTGAAGATAAAACAGCAGGGGTTGGGTGGAGCACTGCTCTCTGATGGAGAAACAGGTCTAAAGAATTACACCAGCAATCTTTATTAAATATCTCTAAATCATATTAAAGACTATGCAAGCATTTTTCTTTGTATTCATGAAAGTTACAGAGTAACAGTATGCAGCTATTTCCTCAGTTACATTCTACAGTTGAAATGTACAGTGTTAGGAGCATTGTGCAGCTCTCAAGAAAGTTCATTGTTTAAAGTTACTAATTCGCAGGCAGATTCAGGAGCAGCAGAACTGCTGAAATATTGTGGTTACCTTAGCAAGGAAGTTCCTTCATTCCCAGGAGCTGCACTGCCTGAGAATAAGGTTGAAGCTGATAATACTCTAGCATGGAAGACATCTCCATAGCAACCGAGCATCCTATGCATTTGCATAGAAACTTTCCCAGTTACCAAGTATGCCACAGCCATGAACTCATCAGGGACCCCAATCTCAGACACTGATCTCCCAGTCACTGTCAGCACTCTCCACATCTTTGATTTTCATTTCTCTAATTGCTAAAGATATTGAACATTTTTTCATATATTTGTTGGTTGTATTTCTTCTTCTGTGAATGTCTGTTCAGTTCTTTAGTCCATTCATTGATTTGTGTGTGTGTGTGTGCCATAACTTGAGTTATGCTTTTTTAAATCTTACCTTATAATTGGTTTATGTCATGATTATACATTGTCCAGTCTTAGCTCTGATGATTTACTTTGCAAATTGATTTATTACCTACTATTTGTTAAGAAATATATGATCTTCATGCCTTCCCTGAATTTCAGGAAGGATGCTTCTTCTTGAACATCTTGGAGCAACATCTAAGACCTGGTGAGGCAGGTCTTGTTCTCCATTTTTGTTTCCAAACAAGCTTTCCTCTGATCAGTCTTTTCTTGCAATTGAATTCTCTGAGCTGTTCTTAAACTCTAGAGGTCTGTGACAATATTCTCTGTAAAGGAATTATAATAAGTCTAGTTGTTGAAGGACTATCTTACGTTGATCCATTGTCTACTTTTGTAACTTCCAATTATTGGCCTCAGGTCTTCCCCTTAGGGATATATAGATCAACACAGATAATTGTTGTCACAGATAATTCTGATACTACACTATATCTCTTGTCTGGATGACCCAAGTCCTCTAAGTATTGCTCTTATTCATTAAACAGCTGTTTATTGGGTGCTGTATTAGGCTGCTAGGGGTGTCATAATAAAATACCACAGACTGAGTGGCTTAAATAGCAGAAATTATTTTCTCAATGCTCTGGAAGCTAGAAACCCAAGATTAAGGTGCCAGAAAGGCCAGTTTCTCTTGAGGCCTCTCTCCTTGGCTTGCAGAGAGCTGCCTTCTCCCTGGGTCCCCACATGGTGTTTTCTCCATGTGTATATTTGGGTGTTTCTTCTCTTTTTGTAAGAACACCACTTTCATAGAATTAGTGCTCGCTCTACCTTTATAACCCTATTTAACTTTACGTCCTTAAAGGTCACATTGGGGGTTAGAGCTTCAACATATGAATGGGGCGGGTTAACATAATTAAATCCATAACACATGTACATGCCAGAATAGCAAACAATTAAAAACAACAAACCCCAAATCAACCAAGCTGGCCCAATGGAAAAATGAAATGGTTTCAAGCCTTTAAAAATATCTTCAAGGGTGCTGGCGGAGGTGATGGGGGTGTTTTTTTGTTTTGTTTTTTTTTTTAGCTTACAAGGCATTTATTAACAGAAAATAATCTGAGGAGTCCTGTTCACAGACGGCGACCACGGCCACCCCACTTCCTGCGGGTGCTATCGGAGGGGATGGGGGTGACATCCTCAATCCGCCCAATCTTCATTCCTGAAGGAGCAAGGGTTCTGAGAGCTCACTGGGCCCCAGGTCCAGAGGTCTTGGTCCTGTTTCCTCCTGTGGCCCGGAGTTTGATATGTAGGGCAGTGATGCCTAGCTCCTTGCACCACTGGGCTACATTCTGGGCAGCCAACATGGCAGCATATGGAGAGGATTCATCTCTGTCGGTCTTCAGTCTTCATCCCACCTGTCACACTACAGATGATTTCTTTTCCAGAAAGATCAGTGACGTGGACAAAGGTGTCATTGAAAGATGCAAAGATGTGGCAGACACCAAATACATTCTCTCCTTCAGCCACCTGAGGCCCAAGGCTGATGACCTGTTCTTCCTTCTTTTCCTTTTCATTGCGAGGTGCCATTTCTGTGTCTCTGTCTCCAGACTCTGCCACCGGAAAGAGAGATGGGGAAGGGGCGGGGCGATGGGTCATTTCCGCTGAGATCATGGGGGCGAGGTCAGCTCCCGAACACGACCGCTTTTATTGCTCACGAAGAGACTAAGACTCCGCTCTCGGGGAAGATAGGTTACTTAAGGGAGAGCGAAAAGAGGCACGGGGATGAGTGTTGGGCAAACCGGTTTCCTTATGGAACTGAACGAAGCGGATACACCCACGAGGTGAGGCGGGTTTATGTTCCAAGATGGCGGGGGCGCCGCGACCAATTTTTATTTCCTATCTTTGTTTTATTTTTATTTCCTATGTATCAATTAAAAATAAACTTAATTTAAAAATTAAAAAAAAATATCTTCAAGGGGCTGGGATTGTGGCTCAGCGGCAGAGCGCTTGCCTAGCATGCTTGAGGCACTGGGTTCGATTCTCAGCACCACATATAAATAAATAAATAAATAAAGGTTCATCATCAACAACAACAAAAACTCTTCAACTCATATGACAGCCTGAACCTAATCCAATACTGGTTATGGCACCTTGCTAACAGAGAATGAATGGCACTATCTTCTTCTCTCACTTTATGGAATTTATGACCTTATTTATAGCCCATGAAAACATTTACTCCTACAGAAGCTGTGTTGATGTGAAAGAGAGCCCCGTTTTGTATATCTCTCAAAAGCCATTGTGTCTTTGTGGTATACACCTTAGATTGAAAGCTGGAAGAGTTGAAGGTGATGTCTTCTAATTTTTGCCACATCTAAACTCAAACTAACACTGTGTCTGAGTTTAGGCACTGTGTTAGTTAGAGGTTAGGCATGGCATCACATACAGCTGGTTTCATGGGACTGTGGCCCTTACCCTAGGTTGGTAATTCTGCTGTGGTCATCTTGAAATTCTTAATTTTCAAGCGGTCCTCATTTTCATTTTACACTGGATCTCACAAATGATGTGCCTGGCTTTTAAAAGGGAGACATTTTATGAAGAGTCAGTGACCTGAGTTCTGCCCCAAGGTCTACCACTAACTAACTTACATTTGATGATCATTGCTCCTTTATCTCCACACTGGAAGGATTCTGTGTTCTTACTCAAAATGATGCAACCCTGCTTTAGAAAAAAGTTTATGTAAAGGACATGTGCTGTTTTTGTCTGCCAAACATCTCCTCAGTTTTCTTCAGGCTCCTTCTTACCTGTTAGTTATTAGGTTCAGGAAAATAATCTAACTTCATCTCTTAACCTTGATCCAGGGTGATCTAGTAGTCCAGGCCTGGGCAATAAAAATATACACCCTCCCAACAGTCTGGAAATGGGCATATGGCTCAATCCAGGTCAATTAGATGGGATCATAGGACTTGTATGCACTATTGGGGGTGGTGCTTTCTCTCCTGTGGCACAGCTGTAAAAGGAAGGCCTGGAGTTGCTGATGGTCACCTAGCCTCCATCCACCAGGGGAAACCTGCTTAAGGATAGAGCAACATAGAAACATCAGTTGCAAGATGAAGACAGTGAGTCCAAGACCTAAGGACGGGTGTGAGTTTCTGGATGAGGAGCTGTGACCACACACTGTACATAACAGTTATATCAATAACTGAGCCAATGAAGTCCCTGAGCTGACTGATGTGTGTGTCTGTCCCTTCCAACTAAGAGCAAGCAGTGGGGATTGTTCACCACTGGATCCCTGGTACAAAGCAGAGCGCTAGCCACATAAGCAAAACTGACAATAAATGAAAGAATACTTTGTCATGGAAGTTCACAGGATAATGAATTTCTGAAAAATGTAAATGTTTTTCTTTGTTTATAGATACATTTCAGAGTCCTGGAGAGCACTAAGAACTAGGTGCCATGGTTCACGGGAAAACCACTGATCACCTTCAATGACTGCCAGAATCATCACCCTTATTGAGCTAATGAAGGAAGATCGAAGACATACCTCCAGGAAGTAGCTTCTGAAATTCAAAGTCACTTTTTAAACTTGGGAATTTGGCTTAAATATAAGTTTTATTGATCAAATTAAAACATACCATTGTGTAACATATGAAGAATGAAGTAGGAGCCTTTGCTGAAGGAATACATGGAGCTGAAGGAAGCATGGAGCAGTCTTCCTCTGCCCTACCTGCTGTGTGATCATGCAGGTTAAAAAGTAATAAAGTAGCTTAATTATTGTCTTGAAAGTACCTGTTCCAAATACTATTATTTCCTTGATAATACCCTGATCAAATAAATTTCTTTACTCTCAGTAGAGAAGGTCCTTTGAGATAGGAGCCCACATAGTTTTCTAACAACTATCAGATGCTGCATGAAAAAGGGAGCAGAAAGAGTTTCTCTTAGCACAGAGAAAACATGTATAAATTCCATAGCTATCTATCAGGGGAAATGGACATCTCTAAAGTCCTCAGAGGCATTTGAATTGAGATATGTGCTCTCTCAGGCAGCCCTGGCAAAAAGAAAGGTAACAGGTAACTGATAACTGAATAGTTCCCTAATTCTCTAAATCTTGTGACAATTCCCAGGAAATTCTGATATCTTACAGTCAGATCATGTACATCTTTCTGGAGGCAAAGTGTGAGAGAAAAGAAATATGACATTTCAGCAGGGAGGAACCCCTCCCAGAAAGTCCAATTGATTCACGTATCCAACAACGCAACCATCTTGGCTTACCACTTCTTCTCTCAAACCTAGCAGAGCTCTTGGCAAAGTGAGCACACCACAAGTACTTGTTAAATGATTAATAAATTGAATAAATAGATGAATTTCCCCCTCGAAGGTTATGAGTTCAGTTTTTCCTACATTTGTTTCACTCTGTACTTTTTTCATTTAATCATGAATCATGTAACACCTTGTGGCATATCACGGTACTCAGCTTACACTGTATTGTTTAACTTCTCATCTATTTGTTTTACCTTCTTCTGAGATGGATCTTAAGTTCTCTGAAGTAGTTGTTACAGTCCTTTATAAACCCTTAAACATTTAAAGTACTTAAACATTTAATGTAGGTTAATGACAGCATTCATGGAAACCACACATATTTGGCACAAATGCTGTCTTCCTCCCTTATAAGGGTTGCCACACCAAAGATAGTACACAATTTCTCTACAGTCCAGGATGTCCAAAGTGCCCCAATTCAATTGACTTATTTTGTTTTTCAACACACAGGATCATGGCCAACATGGTAGTCTTTAAAATCAACCTAAGTACAGAGAGATTCTCAGATCACTGGAAGTAAAAGGTGATATGGAAGAAGGTAGAAATGGTCTAAATCAGTTCCTTTGTTTGAGCTACAAATAACCAAGGCCAATATCCAAGGTAAAAGTGTTTGTTACAGTTACCAGGCAACTGTGAGAATCCAGAGAACTGGACCACAGGAACTTGCTCTTTGTGGACTGATGGGCTCCTGGGTAAAAAACATTACGTGAATAAGGACTTTACTTTTCATTAACTATATTTAAAATTTTTGAATATTCCTTTTCAATTGTCCCTATCAGCAAACACATGAGAGATTGCCCTGAGTATAAAATGCTCAGGGGATTATGCCGCCCCGTTCCACAAATCAAAAGATGAAAAGATTGGATGTCAGCACTTAGACCATACACACCCTTCCTGAAGGGAATGGGAATATTTTATTGTACTGTCTGAAAGATTTGTAATCACATTTCAATAAGAAAACAAAAGTGATGACTATTTTCCCTCGGGTCCAAAGACAAAAGCTAATTTTACTCTTTGCTCTTGAGCTCCCGATAATGGACTCTGTTGTGGCCCAGATGGGAGCACCACTTACCCTGCAGATGCTGAGGCTAGTGGAGAGTGTATACAACCTATATTCATCACCTGACACTCATCCTTCCACTCAAGTATAAGAAAATACAAGAAGGTTTAGAGGAGAAATGATTGGGTTATGAGAATCTTAACCCTCATATTATAATTGTGATGTGGCTCATCAGCTCCTTCAGGATAGCAGTTGTGCTTTATTCTTGCTTTGAAGACTTGTAAATCAATTCCAGGTTCCTCTTTCATCAAAAGTCCTCCAGTGGCTTTCAAATAAGTTTAAAATGCAGTCAGCCTCCCATATTCACAATTCCACATCCATGGGTACAACAAATACTGGATCATTTACATTGTACTGGGCATTATAGTTAATCTAGAGATGATTCGAAGTTTACTAGAGGATGTGCACAGGTTATAGGTAAATACTGCACCATTTTAAACAAGGCACTTGGGCATCTATGGATTTTTGATATATGTGTGGGTCTTGGAATCAAGACCAAAGGATGTCTATAAATTCCAGCTCTTCACCATGGCCTCTAAGGCACTAATGCTGTGGCTCTTTCCCACTTCTTTGCCTGTTCTCCCTTTACTCACACCCCAGCCCTCCAGCCACTGAGGCCTTCTCCCTTGTCCTCAAACTTGCCACACTTGCTCATTGCCCTTGTTCATGTCCTGTCTGCCTGAAGTGCTTTGCTTCAAGACCTTCAACTAACAATTCCTTTGCATCAGTATTCTCAGCTGAAATATTGAGACATCTTCAAAGCACACTCTATTACATTCACCATATTTTATTTCTCCAAAAGTACATTTTAATAACTGAAGTTAGCTTGTATATTTATTTTTCATTTGTTTATTATTGGTTCTGTGCCTCTGAGATACAAGCTTTATGAGAATACAGAGCCTACCTTACTCACTATTATCTTCCAACTCCTAGAAGAATACCTAGTACATAACAGATGCTCTTATGGTTTGGATGTGAAGTATCCCCCAAAAGCTCAAGTATAAGAAAATACAAGAGGGTTTAGAGGAGAAATGATTGGGTTATGAGAATCTTAACCCAATCTTAATCCCCTGATGGATTAGCTGAGTGAAGACTGAAGGCAAGTAGGATGTGGCTGGAGGAGGTTGGCAATGAGGGATGCCTTTGAGGTATATATTTTATATCTGGGGAGTGGAGATCTCTCTCTGCTTTCTGATCATCATGTGAGATGCTTCTCTCCACCATACTCTTCTGCCATGATGTTCTGTCTCACCTTGAGCCCCGAAGAATGGAGCTAGCCTTCTATAGACTGAATCCTCTAAAACTGTGAACCCCTCAATAAACTTTTCCTCTTATAAAATTGTTCTTGTCAGGTCTTTAAGTCACAGTAGTGAAAAGGCTGACTAAAACAGATACCCAATAAATAGCCATTTTTTCCTTCCTTATCGTGCCTCATACTATATATAGTGTCATAGGTAGAGTCCAAAACCATATGGGAAAGAGAAAAACTAGCCATGTTGTTTATAGTTGAGATTCTGTTGAAAGGAGGGCAACCGATACAGGACTGAGGGAAGGACAAGTTCATTAACAAGTTACCTGTTTCTGTAAGTACCGTTGTTGTTTTCAAAGTAGAAAAAATTATACAAAGTTTAAAATAGTCCCTTTTTAATGTTTTCCCCCTTACAGTTGGCTGTATCACTAGTATATAGTTAGAAAAAAAACAAAAAACACTGAGCAGATGGTTTATGCCATGTTGCCAACTGGAACTGATAGGTGATGGCTGTCTGGAGGACTTCATTAGAGGTATTCTAAGAATAAATCCAGATTCTTAATGTCTGTTCTGGCCTGCTTGGGAGCTGACTGTGAGAAATGAGTTCCAGTGCTTCCCAATTCAAATGACTGTCTTTTTTCACAAAAAAAGCAAAGTTGTCTAGATAGAAGCTCTGGGACAATAGTTTAATTGGATTATACAACTATTGAAGGTAATGAAATCAAAAGGATTGTCATTTTATTCTTGGCATGATAATAAAGAAATGGAGATGGCTCCACCATTATTAGCACATGACTTTGAACAGGTCATAACATCTCCAGGCTTCAGTTTTCTCAACCCTAAAGTGGCTTAACAATGAATTTTAAGCTACCTAAATAAATATATATGTGCTATATAAATATATGGTTGTTGGAGGGAATCTGGTGGTCTCTAGACCATATTTGCATCTCTTGTGTCCTGAATTTTCTTGGTCTTAATCTTCTGGGATGCTTCCCTGTGGCCATGGCCTCCCTTGGCTGTCACTTGTGGGCTTTGACATGCACCCAGGCAGAGGCTCTCAGATGCTGCCCTACCCCACCCAGCCAGTATTCTTCATATGTCTTGCCTCTAGGAATTTATTTTGGAATATGTCTTTGTCTACAAATTGCTAGCTGGGATGCTGGTAGATTTATTAGCTTAATTAATGCTGGGAACGTAAACAATAGTTTCTCAGGGATTAAAGTTTTAAGCTTGAGACTGTCTTTTGGGGGGAACATGTGCGTTTTTCTGTTCCCAAGTTTGTGTGCCTTTCATCTTCTGGCCAGTGTTCAGACTTGTTGCCAGTTTTTCATAAAACATTCAAAAGGAAAACGAGAAGGAAGGCACTAGAGAAACAGTACCGAAGCAAAGTGGTTAAAAAATTCTTTAAGAAGTCCAGGCGCCACAAGGGAGAGGGAACCAGGAAGAGGCTGTGCTGACTGACAAGTGATGGAAAATCACTGAACCATAATAGACCTCACTTGTATTGACATGCGCTAACTGAAGTGAACAGCTGGGGTGAAGTTGCTGAGCATCTTATTTTGGAGTTTGGCAGTGGACTGAACTCTATTTGCAAAGCAGACAGCTATGACAGGATTTTACAGGTCTAGTGCAGAACAAAAATGTAGTCAGCTTAGCCCTGCAACTGAAGTCTTGCAATGGACCATTGCTTTTGTTAGACACTGTTTTTATAGAAGGGACACCCCACTGGCTCTCCTTCCACATCATGGCATTTGAGATAGCATGAGCCTGTTGTTTGATTTCCTTTAGTGCAGTCAGGATTGTAATTTAGCAGCGTGTTTGTGCAGGTGATACATGACATCTGATGCTTTGCCCACACAGCCTGAAAAACACACAGCGCACATGCACACACAAAAGAATTTACATAGTGGTGCTACTTCTAAAAGTGGACATTAACTGAACATTTATTCAGTGTCAGTCAGTGTGTTAAAACCTTTTATAAACTCACCCTATTCAATCCTCACAGTAAAACTCTGTGGTTGGTACTGTTATTACCTTCATTTTGCAGGCGAGGAAACCAGGACTTGGAGACATGAAGTCATATGCCTCAAAGCATAATTAGTAAGTAACAGAGCCAACATTGCAACCCAAATGTGTCTGACCCACAAGCCTGTATTCCTTACCACTAGATCCTACTGTCACCATTATCCACACACAATTAAAATGGGTGGAATCCTTGGATCTAGTTCTTTGGATAATTTGGTCTTTTGCATTAGTGTTTAATATGTTATATTATTCTCATTTGCCTTCAAATGTTTTGGTGTTCTATTGATCTAGGAGTTCTATCTGTGTGTAGCTAGGTCACTCAGATTCATTAACTGTTTCTGACTGCCACAGTCTGGCTGGGCACAAAATCACGAGCCACCACACAGCTTGTAGATTCAAACAGCAACTCTTTATTCCCGAACTCACACCAGCCGTCTACAATCACGTTCTGGGGAAATCCACGTTCTCTGCCCAAATCCACCTCCACTGGGCTTCTATCTCCAAAATATACTGTCTGAATCCCGTGAGAACTCAAGGGGAACTCAGGCAGAAAGATACGCCCTATTCCCAGGAGGAATAATCTTAAACCTTAAACCTGGAACCTAAACTGGGAACGCCCTAAACACGATTATCTTAAAACAGGGAACACCCTAATCTGCCTTGGTCCTTGAGCAAGGTCACCTACATTCAATGTCGCTGCAACATGTCAGCAACATGGGGTACGCTGGCAAGGAAATTGTCATACCTACTTGGCTAATGGCTCCCAGCATCTGACCCCTGCTCACACCATGGGAAAATGCTCTTGAGGGTAAGAAAATTGGTAAAGTAGGAAAAGATGATGGCTGATTTCTTCTCCCTGATCTTAGGAAGACCACAGCCTTAGGTTCCCAAATGAGAGGGTGAGCTTGGTGGGGTATCATCCCATACCCCAAACATCCAGCTCTGTAAGGCAATCCCACAATTTCTCCTGGGATCATTGATTTTTCCAATTTGGGGTCCTTGTAAATGCAGGTGAAAAAAATATATACTTTATTTTCATCCTTACCATTCAATTATAGATGTAGACAATAGATAGCAGTACTGTCAGCAGTACTGACAATTTTTGTTGCCAAAAGAATTCTCACATTTTCAGACCACATCACAGATGCCATAAAGAGCTTGGGATATCATTTATGTTGACTTATTTGGTATCATGGTAGCCATTTAGAACTGCCACTAAATTTTGGGTATGTAGATTTTATTTTATGTGTGCAAAATTTTACTATATAACAACTTTTTTGATAATTATATTCAAATGTAACTTATTTCCTTTGAATATTTTTCATAATGTGTAATTTCAAAATAATGTTTTTGAGAAGAGATCCATAGCCAAAGGGATGCATGACATAAAAAAAAAAAGTTAAGAACTGCTCTTCCTAACACATTTAGAAATATTTTACATGTATTACTCATTTACTCTGTACTCTATCATTCTGAAGTGGGCACTATCTGCTATTATTATTCCCCATTTTAAATAAGAGAAATTTGAAATTCCAGGATGGAGTTTTTCAAGATAATCCAATATATAGTGAGTGCTTATTGCATGAATTCTTTCTTGTCAACTCAGGATCATTCTTTTATTATGGTTTAGATATGAGATGTCCCCCCAAAGCCTATGTTTGAGACAATAAAGTTTAGAGGTGAAATGATGGGGTTATGAGTGATTTAATGTAATCAGTATACTAATTCCCTGATAGGAATTAACTGGGTGGAAACTGTAGGCAGGTAAAGTGTGTTGGTGAAAGTGGGCCCCTGGGGGTGTGCATTTGGGGTATATATTTTGTCTTTGTGGCACACTCTCTCTCTTCTTCCTGGTGCCATGTTTCCAGCTGCTTTTCTCCACCACATTCTTCCACCATGAAATTCTATCTTATCTCGAGCCCTGAGGAATGGAGCTGACCTTTTAGGGACTGAGACCTCTGAAACTATGAGTCCTAAACAAACTTTCCTCCTCCAATTGTTCTTGTCAGGTCTTTTGGGTGACAACAGTGAAAAAGCTGATGAGAACACATTTTTGGTACTTCCTGCATTCAAGAAAAAAGTCTGGGGATTATCATGTTCTCCTGTCACTTGAAAGCATTCCTTTAGGTGAGAACCTGACAAAGTGAAGCTCTAAGTGAGCTTTAGGAAGTGGGTGAGAAAGAGAAGCTCTTCTTCCTTCCAAAAGCATCAGTCACTATGCAGGTAGATGGATAGTTGGCAGACTTGAAGTTTGCACCTGCCAGGTCTTTATAAGAAGTGATTAGAGGCATTCAAATTCTCCCTGATTGGTATTTTTAGTGATAAGTCTACCTGTTCTCTCATCCATCCAATATCATCATTTTTTGCTTCCAGAATTCCTAATCCTTATTGATATGATGCTAAAAAGATGTGAAGGAAGAGTGAGATTGAGATGGAGTAAACAGGGAAGAAAAACACCTAATTTTTAAATTACATTTTCATGGAATTGAAGCCTTATTATTTGGCACATGGGTGTGCTCACCAGGAATGCTGATTTTATATACATATTTAAGAGTGAACAGAGATTCATTGAAGTTAAACTCAAAATCTCCTAATCACAAAAATCATCATAGAAACTAATACAAACAGGAAGAAAAGTCAATTCTGTGGTAACTTTCATTCATTACCATATCTTATTTTCATAATTCAGTTGAATAGGTCTAATGACAGCAGTGGGAGGGTATGAATAGTGGTAAAGCCATGTCCTCCCCTGACTGTGTCTACCAAGACTTCAGAGACCCTCCCAGGCCTGATAACATCATACAGGCTTCAGGTGAGAGTCATAGAAAGAAAAAACAAATTAGCAGAATTATCTCTTTGGCCCTTGGTATATCATATTCCCTGTCTGTAATGTTCTTCTCCAGGTCCCTGACCATTTCTTATCTTTTAAATCTCAACTCAAAAATTATCAGCAGTAGAAAACCATCAAAGCAAATGAATCATTTGCCTTAGATCCCTGGAGCCTAGCAAGTACCTGGCATGGTTGATTGAATGATTGGAATGGCAAGCTAAAATAATGTTACACATGTTAATTCACTTCTTTCAGAATGGTGAGTCTGAGATTTTTAAAGAAGAATACTAAATCTAAAGGACATCTTCATGCATGCTCATATCTCAAATTCTTGAGCAAATTTTTGAGATAAAGGAACTATTTTGGGGGGAGATGCAAGTGCTCATGTGACATAAGGTTTGGAGTTTGGGTTTCACTTCCTGTTGCACATTTCTAGAAACCAGAGAAATTATGCCATTTTCCTTTCTCCAATGGTATAGTATCTTTCCCTTCTTATTGTTATTACTAACCTATATAAATATGTCAACGATTCAAACAAACTCACTAAAATAAACTAAAATACTCTCAAGTATATTTTAAATCCAATATTCTTAATTTGTGTTCCTCTTAACACGTTAAATTTCTTAAGTACTAACATGGTTGCATTTCTCCCTTTCCTTATTAATTATGATGACTCTATGGTACATGCCGAAATTGTAAAATTCAAGTACTGAGGTCATGTAGAATGACAGGAAGAAAGGTGATGCTATGACAGATGGAGACATAAGTGAACACACACCAACATATTCAATACAAATAAGGGCTCTTTCTCCTGAGTTCCTGCATGAGTTCAGCAATTGTTTAATAAATTGTAAAAGTTTAACAACTACAATGGAGCCAGATTTGAAATCCATGTGTACCATTATTAGGTATACAAGTTACTTAATCTTCCTATGTCATGGGTAACTCATTGTCCAATGGCAATAATTATACTTAGCAAGGTTGTTTTGAAAATTAAATATTGTGATGTTCTTAGCACAAAGGCTACTATATAATGAATGTGTAATAAAATATCCTCAAATTTGAAAATAAAGTATTTGGACTTCCCATTAAGAAATAAAGTGGTTTTGGATTCTAACTTCACCAATTCCTAATTATATAATCTTAGAAGAGAGAGTTAAAATCAATCTTCTCATCTTTAAATGGTAATATATACTAACTTTAGTGTTATAAGAAACTCTGTTTAGAAAAACACCTTATAAAGAGTCACTTGAGTGCAGCTAAAAGGGAGTACTTAGCAAGTAGTACTCAAGGAAGCTGTTGTTGATCTGAGCAAGAAGAAAACAAGGAGGAAGGATATCACAGGTTTTCTTTTCTCCTGAGATAGAGGTAGATTAGAATCCAAACTGGTGAATATGCAAAGGAATAGTTTAAGAGCAATCTTTAAAAATTCTGCAATGTAAATCCATTGCACCTTCCTACCTGTTGTACCAATGGCTATCCTCATGAAGCTCTTGATGAGCTCTTTGTGTACTTACATTTTAATCCAGATGTCCAGACTAACTCATGTCTGGGTTGTCCAGCTGAGGACAGCACTTTGGGATAAAGAAGTGGTGTCCACACAGGTAGGATCTCAGAGCCAGAGCAAATCATGAAAGGTTGAGCCCCACCAAGGGTTTAACAAAACAGCAAGAATACTAATCTAGGATGGGATGGAATGGGGGTTGGGGATCAACATTTCTAGATCTTCAAGAGCTTAGTGACCATCCCCAAATGATGTGGATTACTTGTAGACACTAGGCTGTGTTTGGTCAACAGTCCCATGAGGCACTATCATTATCACCATTTTCTTTTACAGGAAGAGAAGTATTTTTATATGTACTAAAGGTCACAACTGAAAGTGAAAAAGCTTTGGTTTAAACAAATCTTCATCTGGTTGCAGAGCTGATGTTGTTATTCCTAATACCTGCTGCTTCCCTCCCAACCATGGCCTCTAAAGTCCTAGTCTTAAATTTTCTTCTGTACAGGATATGATCCCTCATGGGACCCAAACCACATGAAGTCAGGGTTCATTTATGAACACCTGAAAATATGAAACTAGTTTACTAGATGAGATTTTTGGCATCTTTTGATTTAAACAAAAAGGAAACTCACCAAATAAATTCAACATGGCACCAAAAGAAAAAAGAAAAATAAGTTGAAGTGAAAGCTTTCTCCCAACATAAAGGGATAAAGAGTTTTGCCCTCTCAGAGACAGCCTCATGGGCATGTGACCTGTGCACAGTCACAGGGGGTCCCATCCTCAGAAGGATCTATACTTGATTTTATTTTCTGCTCTATCTTGAAATGGTTAATGATTTAATCATTGAGCTTGGGTTTTGTAAGTGAAGATTGATGGAATGAGAATGAAGTATCATTGAGAGCCAAGGAGGTAAGTGCAATGTCCACGTTTGCCATTCAGTTTGCACTGGGCTCTACAAATCATGTAGCTGATTCTTCCCAAATCATGGAGGGCTAGTGCTATCTTCTGTAACACCAGCAGGAGGGCTGCACTGGGCTCTACAAATCATGTAGCTACATTTCTTTCCAAAGAAATGTAAGTTCTAATGAATAGCCACCAATTAACCACGCTTCTGTCACCCACCTATTGATGAAAATGGTTTCTCCCAGTCAGGAACCAGAGAACTCTCTTTTACCAGTGTTTGACTTGTTGTGATTGCTGGATATAATGCAAGAACTTGTAATCCATGTTCAGAGATTCTTTAAAATATATGTAATACATCTTTGGTTCAGAGATAGTCAAGGAAGTGTAAAGGAAACCATTGTTTTGGGCTGTAGTAGTGAAACTGGATATCGCAAGGAAAACAGACTTTCTACTGCTGCAATTGCAGCAGACAGGATCTGTGTTACAGCTCTCTGTAGCAGGGAATCCCTGCTAGTGTTGATAGCAGGCTGCAGCAGGCAAAATGGAATTCTCTGCTGTTACAATCATGGCAGATGGGATCTGTCTCTGTTGCAACTCTCCGTGAAAGCCATGCCTGCTGGTGTTCCAGCGATAGCAGCAGCCCTCCAGCAATTCCTTTCCAGGTTCTTGTCTTGTGAACTCAAGTAATAAAATATTTTAAAGTAGAATTTATTCAAGTAAGAAGAAAGGAAACAGCTTTTTCCGAGCAAGAAGGGTCCCCATAGATGCCATTCAGGTGTACTAGTTCAGGGATTCAGATAGATGCTGGGCAGGGGCTTTGCTCAATGTCTATGCTAATCATGTGTTGGTAAAATACTAAGGCTTCTATTGGTCAGGCCCATAACATTTTGATTGATTGTGCCCCCCCCTTGGGGGGTCCCAGGATTGAACTCAGGAGCAAACACTGAGCCATACCCCCATCCCTATTTTGTACTTTATTTTGACACAGGGTCTCACTGAGTTGCTTAGTATCTCGCTTTTGCTGAGGCTGGCTTTGAACTCATGATCCTCATGCCTCGGTCTCCTGAGTTGGGTTGTGCTCTTTTAGTCACTGAGTTTTTAGCTTTCACCCTGTTCTGTCCTGCTTTTCCTCTTCCTATCTCTTTGGGATCATGAAGTCACTTGGAATGTTTGGAACGTTTCTAGCAGGTAATCCATTTTTATGGAGTAGCTTGTACATTTTAGCCTTTGAGGGACCCATTTCCTTAACTGCCTGCCTTTATTTTACTATCTGTCTTTCCTACCTATTCAGCATGATAAGACAGTTCCCTTGCTTTGAGCCTTACAAAGAAAGTAATGGGAAGCAACCCAATATTAACCAATCTGCCCTTCACAAATTATTATTCTGTTCTCTTGTCCCCAGAGTATGAAAACCAAGTGTCTTTCAAGTCTAGTGGAGAATATTTTCTAAATCTTTAGAGAGGATGTTCCTCCATTTATAAATTGCTCACAAAACCCAGTTAGATTCTTAAACTAATTTTTTTTTTATAATTTTGTCTTTTGGTGGAGTCAATGTCCTAATTTTTAATATTTGATGTAATTAAACCCAGTGGATGTTAGAAAAAAGAAAGACTTGCATGATCTTCAGGTCAGTGGGTGCTCCTGAAAAGTTGCTGGTTGGTCCTTGGTACCTCAAGGAGAAGAAGTGCCAAGAATTTTAAAATCCCTGGGTGCTGATGGTTTTCAGTCCACTGCTAGCCTTGTGTGATTCCTATGTAATGTTTGCACCAACACTTGAACTTCATTTACAAGAGGCAATTTTAGTGAGATGGATTGCACTGGATGTTTAAGAGCATGGTTTTAGATTTCTAGTATCTGCAATTAAGAATAAAAATCACTTAAAAAGAGATAAAATTGAACTAAAAAAACGAACACATGTAGATGTTTGGGCCACAGGGAATTAATCCACCCATTAGAATGCTAATAAATGCAAACTATCCCCATCCTTAATTAATTGGTTAACTAAACAGAGAGGTTGGGGTGAGATACAAGCATGATAATTTAACATGGAAAAATCAAGAAGGTTGGGTGAATAGCAATTACATAATTAAAAAACAATAAACAACATTTGAGTTTAAATTAATCCTTATTGGCAGCTCAGAAACACCCACCAGAATCTGTTTCATTTCATTGTAAATTAAGCCTTTCAAGTTTAAACAATTTTAACACTTGGTCTCTAATATAAATCTCCTAATTAAAAATGTTCAAAATTGACATGATACATTCAACTACAAGATCAAGGGCAATTAAACAGCTAATTTGGTCAAGTAAAGATGTTTTATTCTCCTTGTTCAAATACAAAGATTCTGTTGCTTGGATTCAGTATGTGACTTTGTTAAAACAGTTATTCTGCTTCTGAGTTATAATGAACAATACAGATGTAGTAGGTGAGATAGGCCACTTTCCTGATGAAAGTAAGACAGATTATTCAGGGTTCTCTAGAGAAACAGAACCATGATCAATAGGGTATGTCTGTTGTGTTTGTTTGTGTGTGTCCATGTATCTACCTATGGAGAGATTTTTATTTAAAAAAAAAATGAGCTCACCCTATGGCGGAGGCTGGCAGTTCTAACTCTGTAGTTCAGAGAGCTGGAGAAGAGCTGATGAGGCAGTTGATGCCTAACTCAGTCTAAGGGTCTGCCTTTAGGTCCTTTTTCCTCTGGGAACTTCAGCCTATTCTCTTAACGCTGTCAACGGATTGCATGAGGCCCACGCACCTTATGGAGGGTAATCTGCTTTACTGAAACTCTACTGATTTGAACACAACTTTAATTAGTTCTGGTAACATCTAGACTGGTGTTTTAGCAAAAAGTGGGTATTATGGTCTAGCAAAATTGGCACAGAAATTTGAACATCACAGAGACCCAACTTTGTAAGACCAAATTGAGAGCTCCTACAATCCAAGTTCTGCTGCCATCATCTGGGATTCAGATGGGTCATCTTCAACTACCTTCCTGCACCTCCCTCCCCATCCTACCCTGTTCATACTTCTTATTAATAGTAGTTCTTCTTTATTTGTGGTTTTGTTTTCTAACACTTCAGTTCCCTGCAACCAGTCATCTGTAGTCTGAATATTTTACATGGAAGTTTCCAGAAATACACAATTCATAGGTTTTCAGTTGCATGTACTTATGAGTGGTATGATGAAACCCGGTTGGTCTTACCTGCGATGTGAGCCATTCTCTCGTCCAGCACAGCCACACTGCATGTGACGCCTGCCCATTATTCCCTTGATAGCCATCCTGGCTCTCAGATGGACTGTGGCAGTATCTCAGTGCTGTGTTCAAAAATCTTCATTTCACTCACAAATGATCCTAAAACACAAGAGTTGTGAATCTGGGGATTCAAACATGCCAAAGAAATGCCACAGTGTGCTTCCTTTATGTGAAAAGGTGAACATTCTCAGCTTAAGAAGGGAAGGAAAAAAGGTGTGCCGAGGTTGCTAAGGTCTATGGTAAGAATGCACCTTCTATCTGTGAGATTGTGAAGAAGGAAAAAGAAACTCCTGCTAGTTTTGCCATCATGCCTCAAATTGCAAAGTTAGGGTCACAGCGCAAGATAAGCACTTAATTAAGAAGAAAAAAAAACATTATGTTATAGAGCTCAGGACTAGCTGTAATGTCATACATCCACTGTGAATACAGGGTACTGTTACATAGCAAAGTTTGAGAACCAGTGACCAGAAATCTGGAGGAGATCGTAAAATTAATTCTTCTAAAATTAGGAGAGAAGAAAGGAAAGATATTATAGTCAACATAGAGAATTTCAGGGCAAAATAAAACAAACCCCTACAAATTAAAATCAAGGGAGCAAACAAACAAACAAATAAACAAAAATGCCCTGCCTAAGCCAAAGATAGAATTAAACTCCAAATCTGATGCATTTCTCGATTCTCTTAGCTCTAGCTAAATTTTAAATTGCATTATGCCTGAGTACCCAAATTTTCACTATCCATCACTTAGAATTAATTACTATCTTTTAGCAAAATTCAACTTTCAAAATATCATTTAGCCTGTTTCCATATTATGATGATTGAAAAGGAAATCTTATAAGGGGTGTGCCAGTTCTCTAGGAACTTGGGGGAATGTTGTAGAAGTGATTCTGGAAGGGAATATTTGACCAGTGTTTTCCAGAGTGGGTTCTGTGAAACAGCAGCCCTGAAGGAAGTACGCTTTGAAGGAGGTTTCTTGGACAAATATGCATGTGAATATTGCATATTAGCATTCCAGTCCTTGGAGATTCATAATTTATTTGTATCAAAAGTTTTCCATAAATTCTGCTGTAAAAAAATCTGTTCAACTATACTTAATCTAGCATTTCTCAAATTACTGTGTGCCTCCCCCACACCTCCATGCAATACATATTAACATTCCAAGAAACACAACTTAGAAGATACAATTTAAACAACTAAAGACTGAAAATGAAATCTGTATAACCAAGTAAAATAACCGCATGATTTGTACTGCATTTAGTGAACTGAAAAAACAGTCATGGTTGATGCCTGTTAATTCAGGCTGGGCACATTCCCAACTTGCTAGGTCACTGAACTAAGTTCTCAGGGTTGAGGCCACTGCTTTCATACCTCCCCCCACCCCAGCCCCAAATTGCACAAAATCTGCAGATGACCCCACAAACCAGTGGACAAATTGTTGGTTGCTTTTGTTAAAGCAAAAACAGTTTCTTAACCAAATTGCTGCTGGAAAAGATGCTGACGTAACATGTTTTCATGGAGGAGAGTGGAACACTTTATTTAACCCATGCCCAAAACACTTACCTGGGACTGATTTAAATGTGTTGAAACAGCAAAGCCTCTTAGTGGTCCACAGATAATTTTTAGACCATCCACATTAGAAATAGGAGTAGAAGAGCTAATTTGGGTTTTGGCTATTTTTGTGAATCAAGGTGAGTTTTCAACCGGGACTTAAAGACAGCAGGCACATGGCCACCCACTAGCGCTTTAGGCAGCTTTTTCACTAACAGCAAAAGGTACTGTCTGTGCACACAAGTTACAAAAAGTACCTCTTCCTCAGGGCTGTCTGCCACCTTGCCCCAGAGCAAGGGCTTAAAGTGATATTTCCACCTTCACTGATCCTGCTGGTTGGGGCCTTTGTGCAAAGCAAAGTAGACATTGCTCCAATGGGGAAATTGGGGATAGGGATAGGTTCAGGCAGAGAAGCTGTTCCAGACAAACAGAAAGAATGAGGGTACAGGGCGAGAGTTGTAACTCGTTGTAGAGTGCTTGCCTAGCATGTGTGAGTCACTGGGTTCAATCCTTAGCACCATATAAAAAATAAACACCATATAAAAAATAAACACCATATAAAAATAAGCTTTATATCCATCTAGAATTAAAAATATTAAAAAAAAGTATGAGGGAACAAGTGTACACTAAGATGTTTAAACTTGTTTCAGACTTCAAGGACGCCTGTAGAGAGTAATATACAAATGGTCAGTTGCAGACATGAAAGGCTTAGGCCATGTTTGTTTGAGCTTAAGATAACTCCAGGTCCGAGTTTTTCTTAAAATGAGAAAATATTTCGATTATTTTATTTTAGTAACAGAACAACTTGGACCAAGAACCATTGTTCCACAAGCAAAAGGTTTTTCAGTTCATTCATTTATACATTTGTTTACTCCTTATTTTAAAAAAAAAATTGAGGAACTTTAAAACTCTGATACTATTCTAGTACAAAGGATGCTGTGGAAATCAAACTAAATATTATTTTGGACTGAGCAAAAAGATCGGAGAGAACTTGGATGTGTCACCATCAAATAGAGAAAAGAGGAGGCTCAAGATGCAGGACGATGGAGGGACCAGTGGTGGGACGAAGTCCTTGAGGAAGTTGGAATGGAATGGATCAAGGATTTGTCTTTGAGTAGAAGGAAGTCATTTCTTCATATAGGGTAGAGGGAACGAGGAAAGTCTGTACGTGAGAACAAATTGATAGGAAGCCATTGAAGCAAGAATTAGGAAGTCAGTATAGATAGGTAAATCAAGTCAGGTCAGATCAAGGAAGCCAATTTGAGTGAGTCCTGGAGATTGGAACTGCCTTCTGAGGGATTGAAATGCCTTCAGAGCCCTTCCTCCACCCTATGAAGATAACCTGCTCCTGTGCCAACCTCTTGCTTAGGTATCCTGTCCCAAGAATTGTGCCTCCCTATATGGAGTTGTAAAGTATTTAATTAATATGTCCTGGGCTGCTCCATCCTGCCCTTCTCCCTTCAGCCCACCTGGTTCCCACCTTTTGGCCATCCCACTGAGCATTTCCTGAGTCTAGTCACTATGCAGGAAGGAGAGAGAGATGGGAAAGAGAGCAGGAGAACAAAGGAAGCCTAGGACATAAAAAAAAAAAAAAAAAAAAAAAGGCAGAATCCCTAGCTTCTTGCCATAACAGGATACCAGCTATGGCCCACTTCTCCCTCCTGGGAGAAGTCTATGTTACACCATTTTAAATATACCCTGCTTTATATGCTTGCCTTGGCATGCTTCTCTAATGTTCAAACTTCAATATTTGAGAAAGCAGGACTCATATGGGCGGGTCACCATCAATATAGCTAAGGTGGTTCATCCTTGACAACTTCAAATTATTCTATGAATTAAGCAGAAGGACTGTCAGTGAGGAGTGATGATGACCTTATTTAGAACTCTTCACTACTTATTCTATACTCATTTGTGCTGGTTCTTATCTGTGGAATTAATCATTATTGGCATGTATGTATCCATAAGCATCCTCCTGCCTCACTCTGAACACTGGAAATTTTAGCCAAAATATGGGGGATGGTTAGTAATGGAAGGAAAGTTTCTTAGAGAAAAGAGATTCTAAGAAGGATGAACTATTGTGATCAGAGGACATATGCCTTCATACGGCATTGAATAAAGTTTCAGAGTAAAGACTTTCAAGTATTTCATAAAAGAACAAGAGAAAAATTCTACTGTTAAGTAATTGGGTTTCCTCCCCCATTTGTCCCTCCCTGCCCAGCCTTTTTGTCTCATTATTTTAAAAGATCCAGTAGTTCCCAAGTTTACCATATTTTCTTTTCTGATCTCAAAAGATTTTATTGTTTGTTTGTTTGCTTGCTTGATTTTTCTTTTTTGTTCTACAAACACCTCCCAAAATATTTTTTTAAAAAGTTGTCTTAGGAGATTGACAAAATACTAATTGTTTTTAACCATGCAAAAGACCCTTATAAAACACAACTTAAGATAGTAGTTTCTTTCTGTTTATCATTACACTTTCTTTCTGCACTGGTTTTTGGATAAAGTCTATTATTGAGGCTGGTGATAAGTCTCATCTCACCTAAAGTTAAGCTATCTTAGAACTGCTGGCAGATCTTCCTAACAAGCTCTTTGGGGGTGTGTATCTCAATCAGATTCCATTTCAAGGCTTCTCCAAAGATAACCTCCAAAGATAATTCCAAAGCAACCTAGATTAGCATTTCAAAAAGCATTCATGAATGGACAAGACCTAGAAAAATCTATAGTACAAACACAGCCTCCAGAATGGGGCCTATGAATTGGGTGATCAGTTTATTATATACTAGGCCCCATTTTTTCTTCTTAGCTTGCTCTTCCCTATTTTTTGTTAGTGAAGAGACTTTTGGAAAAGAGCAATAGTGGTGGAATGGTCAAGTTGGGATCCAAGGTGAGGAACTGCCTGTGAATGTTCCTTTTTTTTTTTCTTTTTAATTTGGGTTTGTTTGTTTAGTCACAAAATCTTATGTAAACATTTATATTTATTATAAATCTTTCTTGGAAGAACAGTTAATTATTTGTTAATTATTTTTCATCCCTCATTTATGTTTGGAGTTCTTGAAATTACAAAAATAGCACAGGGTCAAATAACATGCGTTTTTTTAAAAAAGTTTAATATCCTTAACTATTCTTTACTTCCTTTCTTCCCAGTTTTCTCCTTTTTTCCCCAAAAGAAACTAGTTATAATAGTTTGGGATATTTCCTTCCACTTCTTTTGCTACATATCTGATAATTCTTCAATCTACTTACAGGTCTCTAAATTGAATATCATTTCATTTCAGTCCTTGTATTATTTAAGCTCTAAGGAATTCTGAACACTGCGGATTAACCTTTCCTTTGCAGGACCCTTATTTTTCTTGCTTTTCATGAACTTCTATTCTTCTGACTTGTTTCCTATTCCAGCCCTCATTTCTCTGTCTGTCAACTTCAGAGTTCTCTCTGAACCTATACAGGGTGATCATGCCCGGGAAACTCCATACATAGAGTTACAGGAACTTGGGGAAATAGGAATATAGTCATGCTCTTCATTTTTATTGGTAAGGAAAGCAAGGCAGTAACATCTGCAAGATCACCATGAGCCAGGGAGGAATAAAACTTCCTGACTTAAAATCCAGATCTTGACAAAGATCAGCAACCCACCAATTCCCTGCTCTGTTTCTTCTATTTACTCCTCCTTTCCTTTTCTTTTTGGCTTGGTAATAGCAGAACTACACAGTAGACTTAATCTGGAAAGATGTCTTTTATAAGATCCCAGTGACAGCCATATATGCCTTGCAGGAATTCCCTTGAGAAAGTCAACAGAAGAACTGGAGAACAATTTGATTTAATTATCCCCCAAACAAAAAGGGGTAACAGACTTCCCCATGGCTGGGATAATTATAACTGGCAGCAGAGGAGAGCTGAAGTCCCCCTGATAAAGCTCCTCTTAAGAGCATTCAGGAAGCTGTGGCCTTGGGAATAGCCCTAACTCAAACTCAGCAGCAGCTTCAAAGGCAAAACCTCTCTGAGTCGGCAGCAAAGGTCTGGAGGCAATGCCTATGTGCCCCCTTATGCTAAGCCTTTGTGTACCATGACTGCATTTTCCAAACCCCAAAGAAGGTTCTGACTGAAGAAAGGAGCATTTGAAATGTCTTTTTTTTTTTCAATAACTGCAGCCCAGGGGGGCATTGTGATAATACAAATCAGCCACACATTGCATTCCAGATTTGTAACAACTTACTGGAGGTAGCATGTAGTACTTTCAGTCGATAAATCAAACCTGAAAACAAAAATTATAAATGAACAAAAGTCATCCTTAAAGTCCTCTGAGTTCTATAACCAGATCCACCTGCATTACTGATTTCTTCTCTCTGGCTCAGAAAGCAGTTGAAGTTGGAGAGTCTAGGGCAGGGAGAGGAAAATATCTTTGCAATGGTCTCAGCTGCAGAGAACTACTTTGTCTGAGGACACACTTCTTCCTGGGGCATCCATGTCCGTTGACTGACCCATGCAGGTGTGTGAAGAGTGAGACATCTTGAAACCATTCTAAAGGCTATTGGAGCTCCAGGCTCCCTGCAAGCATGGCTGAGGTTGATTCCGGCCTCACAGCTGCTCTCCTTCTTCCATACCCATTTGCTTCTGTTGTTTCTCTATTGACAAGCGTCAATCTCTCAGGCTCCCCTTAAGAATATCTCCTTAAGAATCATCCCACCCAATAACTCTGTCTCAGTCAGCTTCCCAGGGAATCCAACCTGTGCAGGAGGAAGGCACTTCCCCCTCACTTCAAGTCAAGCAAGTGGGGTCTCTCAGGCAACCACTGGTGAGCCCAGTGCATCTCCAGGATTTTGGAGACATGATGGATTTCAGGACACTTAGGCCGGAGAAAGCTAAGAATCAGAGATTGCAAAACTCAGGTGGACAAACAGAAAGAGAAGAGCTGGATCTTGCTGCAGCAGCAGTGAGTTGCCATCTAGTGCAGATTGGGCAAGTAAGTGTATCAGGAAGACTGATCAGACTGGTACCCAGGATGATGTAGCTCTTAAGGAACAGAACAGGAATGGAGAACATTTCAACTCAGTGCCAACTCCAACTAGCTAGCTACAAACACCTGAATATTAGGGTAGAAGAAAGAGTTTTGTACTGTGCATCAGTCAGCTTTCCATCTCTGTGACCAAAATACCCAACAAGAACAAGAGGAGGGAACGTTTATTTTGGGTTCATAGTTTCAGGGGTTCAGTCCACAGTCAGCTGGTTTAATGAAACCAGCTCTGGGCCTGAGGTGAGGCACAGCACCATGGCCTTTGGGCACAGCAGAGGAAAGCTATTCAGCTCATGGTGGCAAGGAAGCAGAGAAAGGGCAGGGGAGGGGCCCAGGGAAGGGAAAGGTGTGCTTCCAGTTGCCTACATCCTCCAGCCATGCCCCACCTGCTTACAGTTACCACACAGACAGTCCATTCAAACTAGGATGGACTGATTGGGAAACAGCTCTCATAATCTAATCATTGCACCTTGACATAGTCCTGAATTAACAAAGGAGCTTTGGAAGGACACCTCATATCCAGCCATGACAGTCTGTAACTAGATTTAGTGAGAAAGATGCTAAACCTGCTCAGCATCTCTTACAGCTATGGGAAGTCAGGTACTATAGCACATTTGTGCCATTTTTAGAAAAACTAATAAAGTAGAGAAGCTATATGAATTACTAATTCCTTGACATAGAAAGTAAGTATAATGTGATTTGCCAGTTTGTCTACCAGAGCCAGGAGTACATTTTCAAAGAGACAAACCAGCTCAGATTACTCTGTCAGTGGCTGCACACTTTAGAACTATCCATATGGTCCCATGTGATTTGATTTCCATCAAGCTTCCTTTACTTGGTCCTTCTGAATGACTCATTTCTCTTTTTTTACCTTTATTTTCTATCTTGAGGTCCCTGCACACTGCCTATCACCCTCTGCCTGTCACCTCGCCTTCCTAATCCTCCATCCTGGGGCTTAGTTATCTGGTTTTTTCTGAGAAGCATGACTGAAATATAGCACCGCCATCAAAAATTGACCCTGTTTCCATTTTTAGATATCACACTATCTTCTGTCATCAAGGACATACCACACTGTGTTGAAATATCTACTTTTCAGATTGCCCGCCAACTTCTTGGAGGAAGGTATTGATTCTTGGTCATTTTGTGTCCCCCTAGCATGCACCTCTGTGGCTGGCACACTAAGCACTTGATATTTTTGAATAAGTGGGCAATGGCTAGAATCGTTAAGAGACCTTTCAGAGAATAGTCCAGAATTAAACTTGATGCTGAAACTCTTGGGCCAACTGGTTTAGAGAGGATTGTTCATTGTTTCCCATGAAAACACTTGAGTCCAAATTCCCAGAGAACTTTTCTAGTGCAGACACTAATTCACCCACTTGGAATCTTTGCTATTTAAAGAAAGAAATCTCACCTGACAAATGGATTAATGTTCAGGCAGATTGTATTTGCACAGCTGTGAGTCTTTCTCAAACAAAATGTTTGAACTATCCTTTCTTTATGCAGGACATTTGGTGACCAGGTGATAACATTAAACCATTTAGACAGAGCTTGGAGAACCATAGGACACACCATATTCATTAGAAAGCATTGTTTATACAAATCATGAAAAAGTTTCTGTCTTATTTCTTGTGTGTGTGTGTGTGTGTGTGTGTGTGTGTGTGTGTAGGGAGGGAGGAAGAGGGAGGAAGGAAGAGGGGGGAGAAAGAAAGGGAGAAAGGGAGGAAGGAGGGAGAGAGAGGAGAGAGAGAGAGAGAGAGAGAGAGAGAGAGAGAGAGAGAGAGAGAGAGAGAGAGAGAAAATTAGTTCTAAAGCCCTTCAGAATCCTGGGTGACTAGATATCTAGACAATCCATCAGTAGTCTGACCACCTGATGGACTCCATTTGTAATTCTTATCCTGTTAAAACAAAGACTTGTGGAGTTTGAGTTTGTCCTGGTATCTGTTTCTTCAACTCCTCAACTTCTGCAACTACCTTACTGAACGGAGAACTGCATGATGCAATTCAGGAGAGATCAGGTTTAGCCCCAGCTGCCTAGAGTGCTCGTTTAGGAGTGTTCACAGTGGAAAGAGAAGTCACATGTGTGAGTCTGCCAGGTCACATGTGGCCATGGAATAGGCATCAGAGATCTCTGCAAGCTGGGAGGAGCCAAACCAAATGTATTTAGAGCAGCATACATACAGGTGACATCTCTGGGCGTAGCTCTGTTGGCTGAACCTATGGCTTAGGGCTCAGAGCTTTGGGGTTGTGTCCCTCATTCTGTGGATGCACATGGGAAGGGTGCTTGACCTTTTCAATTGTTAAAGGTCAACTTAAAATTTAAGATAGTGAGGGAGGGAGGGGCTCTTGAATGTGCAGGAAATGAGACTCTGGAACTTGATGGCACTTTAAATCCATACCCCAATCATGCCAGCAGGTAGAAGCAGCTATGGTGATGGCCAAGGGCCTCCAGTCTTAGGGCCAAAGCTCTTTTAAATGTAATGACAGTGGAAAGCCCAGTGGGAATAGGGGTGATGGTGTGCTCTGCTGTTCCACTTTTTGAAGCTTTCTGTGGTGAACAGGATCCTTCTTTTGAACAGGAATGCTGAGTGAAAAATCAAAATGGTATAAAATAAAAAGAAGAAAAGATTGGTCCGACAGAGCAAAGCCAAAAGCAGCTTTAGTCTGCCTCTTTCAAAAGGGCAAAAAATCCATGTGTCCCAGAATATTTGGGCCTGGTTGGGGGAACATTCATGGCCTCTGTGTAAACACATTTTTGTTTTAAAGCAGAGAGAGAAGGAGAAAGCCAGAGTGTGCTGGAGGGAGAGAAGGAGAGAGCGTGAGCAGGGTGATGGAATTCCAGGTCATTGTTGCCAAAGCACAACACCTGAATGATCCACTAGGATCACCCCTCACCCAGTGACTTCTAGGATGTGCACAGCCAGGCATGACCCTGAGAATTTTCATTCCCCTGGTTACAGCGATAGACTCGGTACAGATCATTTACCCCAAGTCAAACATATGAGGGAATTTTACCGAAGCTATTGGCAAAAAGTTTCTTTCCTGGATGAATGGGTAGGGATGCTAATCTGGACAGCCTGCTTCAGGAAAAAGCCAATAGGAGAAAAAGCTGAATAAAGGATGAGGGAGACAGAGTCCATGGGTATCTAGTTTGATGTCTTAGATTAGCTTGATGATAGAAACACCCTTGACTTCCAATTAGGTTAGACAATTATTCGCCCCCCCTTTTTTTTGGCTTAAGGCAATTTGAGTAGATTCCTGTCACCACCACTCCACCCTCCCCAAAAGTTTGCCTACTACAGAAATGTTGAGCAGAATTAGAAGTTCTTAGATTGTGACTCAGACAAATGACTGTATTAAGTTTCAGAAAATGAGGATTGTCTGGGATCCTGCAGCAGCTATATTCAGCAAAAGGGAAGAACACAGTTCTATCCATCTTGTCCAAGCTCCTCCCAGACAACCTTCAAATTTTTTTTTACAATGTTGTTTTTCATGTTCCCTTATATCTGGGTTCTCTTAAGGCATCATGGTGGCTTAGTGGGTTGATAAATGGCATCTCCCCTGGTCTTCTCCTTTGCCTCCTCTGAGCCTTATCCAGAACCCAGGTAGAATTCACTGCTCTTATTTTCTTGCCTGGCTTTGCCTTGTTGTCAGCCTTTCTTTAGTACAATACTTGTATGCTGTTAGATGTTTCTCCCAGAGAGTGGAGACTTCTCAGATTCATCTGTATACTCTTAGAACCTGGTTCCAGGCCTGCACAGGAAAGTTTGCACTGAATTGAATGTGAGGCTCAACTGAGGCTCCACTTATACTTACCCTCTGACTACCACGCAGCAGCTTCCCTCTGCCTTGGAACCCTCCAAGCTTCCTGTCTCTGATACCACTGTGATTCTTGCTGGCCTCTACTTTATCTTGTCATTATGAAAGCTCATGTCTACCAATGAGCTAATATATTGATGTAACACTTAGCAAGTAAGCATTGCATGAGCTTTAACTCATCCGATCCTCACAACAGCTTCTTCATCTTACAAGTGAAGAAACAAGACCAGAGAGGCTAAGTGGCCAGCTCAAGGTTCCCCAGCTGGTAAGAGGAGAGGCCAGGGGATCAAAACAAGCAGTGTGCTCCTAATCACTCTTCTGTTTTCATTCAGAGCATCAGTAGTTCCTTCTGGGACAAATGTGCTTCATTTACATTGCTGCATGACCCTCAGAACAACCCCAATTTTATTAGATAGATAAGAAAATTGAGGCTCGGTGAAGTTCAGACATTTATCCAAAGTCATTTGGTTAATAAATAGTAGAGCTGAGATTAAATCCCCAGGCCATTTGCACTCGGAGCCCATGTTCACCATCATTTTATAGATATGGAAACTGACACTCAGAGAACTTTAGTAACTTGACAAAAATCACACACCTAGTTAATGCTCAAGGGTGCACAATTAGTTGTTTGATGAAGTAGCTTGGTACCAGATTTTTCTCGGGAAGTTCTGGAAGAGAATAGAAAGCCCAGTTATCCCTGGGTGGACTGGCCTCTTCTTAGGTACCACTGATTCCTGGATGTTGGTGGTGCTTTAGCTACATGGGTTTCAGTTTTGTAGACAAAGAGCTTGTGCCTTTGCAGTTACAACTCTAAAGACACATTCAGGGAATAGCTGCTGAAAGGAAAAAGAGAACATGCACTTATTGAGCTTCTTAGAGATTTAGAGCACCAAGGGCAGGACACATGGAGGCTCCCCTTTGAAGTTTATTTCCAGCTGACCAGCTGAAGTGCTCAATAGCTAAGGGCACAAACCCCTTCCTTGTCCCAGCTCTTCCTGATGCTCTTCTTGGGGGCAAACTGGCACATTCGGAAAGAGCTGGCAAATCTCTCGTATTTAAGCCTTATAGATTATTCAGACTGAAAACAAAAACAAAAACAAAAAAACAAAAACCCATGTGGAGTCTAAAAGTATCTGGACAAGCTGTCATATGATTAAATAATCCAGATGGCCTTGTGGGCTATTGTAGGAGAAAAGCAAGTGGTTTTACCATGGAGCGAATCAGTCCAGAAAGTTCAAAGGACAATAGATTTCTTTACCTTGTTTGACCCAATTTCTTCTCTTCTTAGCTTGGCTGGCTTAAATTTACTGTGCAGTTGCCAGATCTGCACTTCACTTGGGCTATTTAAATAGAGTCACAGTGTTGCCATTTTGTATAAAAGCTTTAAAAGATAAACAACCAAAAATTGATGGTGGAGAATGGCATTTGGAATAAAGGATTAATCAGTTCTGTCACTCTCACTTGGGTAGCAAAATCAAGCCTCTTGTTTTGGAAACTACTGCTGCATGGGATAATTTCCACATTGCCAGGCTGTTTTTCTTTTTAATATCACAGCTGATTTGCTGTGGTGGAGGCTGCTGCAAACTTCTGGCACCGTTACTGGTTACAAAATGTCTGCCAACTCTCTCTGGGTAGAAAGAGCCATACTGTATTCTATGATGGTGGGCTTCCTTGGTAGGGAAGAGACCAGCATAGAAGGAGCCTCAAATCATCTTCTCCTTTGTACCTCCTTGTGTCCTGAAAAAAAATGGATACCTTAGATTGTCTTTGTGGAAAATGGTGATGGAAATTTCTGCTCTCCCCTGCCAATACTGTTGTTGGAAACTCTGAGCTGAAGTTTCAGCTGCCTCCTGCCTCTTGGTGCATAGGGCAATAGGGACCCAGGACAATGAGGAGAGTTCATCTTTGCCACCTCTGGGCTCTAGAAACACCAGTGCCAGTGGGTGCCAAAAGCTGTTGAACTCATCATTAATTGTCTAATGCTTCTGCCAGTTTTCTTCTTAGCAGGAAAATTGTAAAATCAGAAGGACTTAAACAAAATTATACAAGAGAATTCTACCTCTCTCCCGAAAAGAGAGAGGTCATGTACTGTACTCTGTGGGTGATGATTATACTGGCTCATTTTTTTTTCCTGTCTCCATTCATGAATGTCAATACATGGTAAGAGGTTTCCAGAAATTTACTTCATTTGCAACTCAAAGCAAAAGGGGAAGGCACAGAAGCCACACTGGCTAGCTGACAGCCCAGCACTACTGTATCAGGACACTTGTCAACTCCTGGGGCCAAGGCAAGAAAGCAAGGGCACTTTTTTTTTTTTTGAATTTAGAAATATTTTATTGACAATGGAACTCCTTGCAAAAGTAGGAGAAGCACAGATTGATGCGGAAATCTAATGCTGGTTGCAAAGAGAAATACCAGCATGATGATGGAAAGAGAATGTCTGGAAGAGAGTCCTTGAGAGCTGCTGTTTGTGGAGAGTTCTAGGCAGCCTGAATCAACTACCTAAGAAGGGAGCCAAAGGAAAAAATTCTCTCCTCACTTTTTCTCACCTATATCCATCCTAAGTTCCCTATTGACCAAACCTAACTAGAAGCCAGAAAACAAAAGAACCTATGGAGGGATACACACAAATATATCTTAGGAGGAGAGGGAAATGGAAGATTCTGGCATTATACCTTGGGAATGAAAGCATAAGGGAATGTAGATGTTGGTTTTTCCAGGAAACTCTGTTTGAAATGTGATAATTCTTCAAAGAGGACCGAAGGACACATTTTTAAAGGACATACTTTAAAACTGAAATTATACTCATCACCTACCCTCTGTCTCTTTCTAAATTCCATCTTAAAGAATCAACTTCCTATGTTAGGATTCAGAATCAAAGGTGAAAGAAAATGGAATATTTTAATTTATTTCAGAGTAATACTTGGGAATGGATTTTTTCTAGTGAAACAAATAAAGAATTTCTTTCTCCAAATTGGCTACCAACATTAGTATATAACTCAAGAGGAGGGGAGGAACTAAGGGAGTGGGATGAGTAACTATGGCTATCATGCATTTTTACTCTCAGTTCTGACGTAAGTCAGTTAATTCCACTTTCCATTTATTCATGCATATATTCAATGATGTAAGCTTAAAATGGTCTCAGAAATAAAAATTCTAGGCAATTTTTATTGAGGTCTTACCATGTACTAGATACTATTTAAAGTATATTCAAGTCTTCAGCCCTCACAAAATGCCATGATGTATTATTCTTATTCCTATTTTACAGAGGAGAAAATGGAATCATGGAGGGGAGATGAAGTAATTTTCCTAAGAAAACACAGGTGTCACAAGTACAGCAAGTGTGTGAATTGAGGAAGAACTGACATTCTAAACAATTATTGTGGCCACAGTCTTCCTGGTAGGGTTCTACCAGAGGAGGACTTGGGGGGCATTTCTGCTTCTGTGGGTTTATTTTTATTCCCTTACTAGCCTCTTTACAGGGGTGTTTTGGGAATTAACAAGGGAAGTGTCCTACTGGCAAAAATAATTAGATGACTCATGTTGAAGAAGTGTGGGTGTGTAGGGGGGACACTTTCAAGCCACAAGGATACCTTTTTGTGCACTGTAGGAGGTTACTGAGTGAATCACAGAATGCGTCCTGAGAAATCACATGGATAATAGTCCTGTTTTTGAAAAATGATCCAAAGAATTCTTGTTACAACCAAGGGATCAGGCTACTTGTGTTGAATGGTATCTGAGAAAGTATGCTTTCTTAGGTTGACCAGATGTCCTATTTGGTTAGGTCACTACAGTTTTTTTTAAGTAACTTTGAAGAGTGTCCTGGGAATTACCTGAATAAGCTCACTTGGTTCTAGGTTTCCCTCTGACAACTTATCTGTAGTAGTTTAAAGTGCTATGCTTTTTTTCTTATTTTAGACATTTTTTTTAACTCTAACAACTTTTCCTCAGTGTCTCCTGGGCCAGCCTTGAGGCTATGCAGATAAGTAAGGTATGGCCCCTTGCCTCCAGGAGCTCATGTTCAGGTGGATACAGCCCAGTGGACCCTGTGAACCCCTGCAGTGCTCTGCCATCACAGCTAAGCCTCTGGAAGATGTGTAAAACCATGTTTCACTTTTTCTGTCTTCTCTGAAACTTCATCTCCCATGCCACATCTATCCTTCCTATTTGACTAGTCGATGAGTTCATGCTGATCCAGTATTTGACATTTTTCACATACTGATTAAAAAAAAAAGCCCATACTTGTAAAAGTTCTACATGCAGTGGGAATTTCATTCTTGTGAAAACCTTTTGAGATGGCTCACATTACTATCCTCATTTTTCAACCTAAGGAAATTAAGGTACAAGAAGTGAAAAATGTGTCTAGAGTAAAATGATAATCAGTTGTAGAAACAGAATTTGGACTTGGGAAGTTTGGTTGCAGAGTATATCATCACAACCATTGGTGTACACCGTCTTTATAATAGCACTGCCATTAAAAAGAGTATTTGAAAAGAACAAAAGGATGAATTTGATGTAGAGATGAAAAGACATTACCCATTAAACAATAATAGTATTTATATTCAGTGAGTATAGAGATTATCATGAATCCTCAGAGTCTCACCAGATGATGGATATTATTTTGCAGATGAGGAAACTGAGACTCCAGATTTAATCATCAAAGAACTAGATGTTTCTGAACCAGGGTTTGAATCCAGATCTGCTGACTTCTTGTGTTCTTTTCGCTGCACTCCTGCTGGCACAGAGCATGAAAACAAATTCTGCCCCCAAATGAAAAAGGGCCATTGTTGAGGTGAATAGATGAAACTGTAATTTAATAGAGAATGTCAGAATTAGACTTTCTTAGAGATTGCTCAGAATAATCTTTCACTCAATGGATTAAACCTCTATCAACATTCCCATAAAAAGGTAGGAGACAAGTGTGGGAATTAGAAGGACTAATGATCCCTTCTCCATACTACAAAATACAACTACAGGTAAATTTTTCTGGACAGCATAGGTGCTGATCCATGCACTGGAAACACTCTGAAGATGTTACATGCTTCTTTATTAGCTGAGGTGTCTCCCCAGGAAACAACCCCTTTGGCTGGACAGTGACATTTTGCATTGCTTGCCTATGTTACTCAGATTATGATTTGTTCCATCAAGGGAATTTATCAGAATTGCAAATAGCCCCCTGGAACAGGGAAGTAGAACTGGTAGAGTCTGGCTTCCTCTTTGGTAATGCGAGGTTGTCAAAGTTGTCCTTTTAGTCAGAGAGCTAGCTGTGGTTAGTAGAAAATAACTTAGCTGCATGTACAGACTCACACCAAGACACGAGACAGAGAGACAGAGACAAAGACATGCACACTGTGGAGGAACCACATCCTCTGCTCTTTGCCTCAGTCTTGCGCAGACTTGCCTCCACCATGGTTAGACTTGTGTGACATGTCTCTCCATTTGTCAGTGAATCTCTCTCACCTCCCGCATAATCTCTGTTTTCATTTCTTTTGTAAAGAGAGTTTAACCTTAGGTAGAGCTAGACTCTTCTAGCTCACTCTTTAAAAAGATGAAATGAAATAAGAAGAATAGATGATGATGATGATGGCAATAATAATAATAATAATAATAATAATAATAATAATAATAATTACGTGAACTCTCTAGCATGCACTGAGCTAAGCACATCACATGGATTAGTTCATTTAGTCCACACAAAACCCCTAATGAGGTAGATACTCTTAGAAGTCCCATATTACAGGTGGTTAAACTAAGACAGCTCATGCAACTCACCCAAAGCACAGAATGACTCAGATGGACCCAACTCTGGCTTGATGGACTCCTCAGCCCACATCACCCCCTGAAGCTCCCTGTGATTATGGACCAGGTAGCAGCCTTGTTAAGCTAAATATTTTCAATTGCATTTGAGCCTAGAAATTTTTGGCTGGATTAAAGAGGAAATATTCAGTATAACCCATATTCCTTATAATTCTAGTGGGAGGATCCTGAGATATGATTTTAATTTTTCCAGTAAATTAAATATCAAGTTCATAACCTGCCCACTCACATTTCTTTGCCTATTCAGTTGGAAGATTTTCTTTATAAAAAGTAGGTGTAAAAAGAAATGTGGGCTCTGTGAAGGAGGAATGTTGTTTCTGTTAACTGCTGTGTCCATAGAATCAAAAACATGTGCCTGATACATGTTAATTAGTTATTGAATATTTACTGATTCAATGAATGTGGATAAAAGGCTTAAAGAGAGTACAAATATCAGTGTCACACTTGATCACATAGATGCCCATCTCACTGACAAGATCATAATAAACTCCTTTATGGTACACTTAATGCTGACCCCTAACAGTCCACAGGCAGATTATTCTGAAATCTAGGAATAATGTTACATTTATTGAAAAGGTTCTTTACCTCTGGCTAAAAAAACAAGATTCCTGGTCTTTGTGCTTCTGTGTTAACTGTTTTATGTCTTGTTGCAAACAAGACCCAACAGAGAGCACAGGAAGGGTGTACAAGCAAGGTCATGCAAATCGTAACTCTTTTAAAGGCATGACCCATGTATGGGCTTTGGTCCACGAGAAACTTGAAATTTAAGCACCATCCAAAAAGAAATTCTAGTGAATTATGGAATCTTTAAGCCACTAATGAGTGTATTATTAAAATAAGCTGTTTTTTTTCCTGTGGACTCAGAAATCCCTGGAACCTTGCCACTCCTCCCCTCTCCAGAACCGGCTCACTCATCTTTTCCGTTAGAACCTCCCATTCATCTCTATGCTCTGCCTTCCCAACAATGGACCCACCAGAATATCGCCTCCGCTGGTCAGGGTACTCTAGAGACAGATGTCCTTCATGCTTCTGTTTTCCCCTAGTCACCTTATTTGACATCACCAAGGGAAGCCTCCTTGCAGAACAAGGAAGAAAAAGGGAGTGGAAACTCCAAACTCTCTTTTGAAGACAGAGGGGAGAGGAAAGGCTGATACTCAAAGACTGATAGTTGGTTCACTTTTTGTTATAAAACAACAGCTGGAAATAACTAAGATATTCTTCCAATTTTGAAGACGTTTTAGGGATCCAAGAGGATTATATTTCTTAAATAGCATTTATCAATCACCAAAATACTCTTCTTATCTTCCAGAAAGAGATGACATTTACAAATCCATAGACCAGACTTAGAGCAAAGTTTGTCCTTGTTCTTAGCTTTTAGGGTATTTTGTAGCTTATTTGCTGATTCTAACCAGCATTTAGTTATTTTGTGCAAAGTAAATTTAAGATCCATTTTTCTCCTTTTCTCAGCACAGCCCACTTATATAGTACTATATTAAACTGAGAATGCTCACTTGCTGTAGCCTCCCTCCTTGTGCACATAGGAACTTCTCACTGTCACATCTCTGCCCAGATATTAATAAACGTGAGTGGGAAGGGGAACAAATGTATGAAGTGCTGCTGCTCAGCCTTTCTCAGCCTGTGGAGCTTCCCTCATCTGCTTTAAAGATGGGATGAGGATTAGGCATGCTGAGAGCCCAGATGTTTTAGGGGAAAAGCCCTAAAGGGAGACGACCATTTGAAACAAATTTTTGGATAACAATACGGAAAACTAGACGGAGCCAATTTCCATGCCTCAACACTTCCATTATGACTGAGCACATGGGGATAACAGAAGGTAAATTGCTTTCAGGAAAAAAAATGATAAATTCAAGGGCACTATACATAATTCCCAAACTTTGAAGGCATTTTACCCCAGAAAGTTTACCTGTTTAATCTCCTTCAAGTAAAAGTAAAAGACAATTAATCTCCAAAAGGCAGTATATATTACTCTTCTCTTCTCTTTAAATTTATGGTTGAAACAAATAATAATTGTATGTATTTCTGGGGTACACTGTGATGTTTCAATCCATGTATACATTGTGTAGTGATCAGGTCAGGGTAATCAGCATTGTTACCACTTTAAACATTTGCCACTTCTTTATGATGAGAATATTCAAAAACCTCTCTTCTAGCTACTTTGAAACATACCATACATCATTGTTACCTATGGTCACCTTGCTGTGCTGGAGAACACCAGAATTTCTTCTTCCTTTCTACCTGTGACATTGCACCTATGATCAGCCCTCCCATTCCTCTCTACAGCCTCTGGTAACCACTGCTCTACTTTCTGCTTTTATGAGGATGACTTTTCTAGATTCCACATTTGAGTGAGATCATGTGGCATTTGTCTTTCTGTGCTTGGCTTATTTCGCTTAACATAATGTCCTCCAGGATCATCCATGTTAAAACAAATGACAGGATTTCATTTTTTAAAATATCCCATTGTGTATATGTACCACCTTCTTCAATCCATTCACCTCCTGATGGACACTTAAGCTTGTTGTCATCTTGGCTATTGTGAATAGTACAGCAATAAAAATAAGTGTACAGATATTTTTTCAATTCCTTTGGATATATACCCAGTAGTGGGATTGCTGAATCATATAACAATTCTATTTTTAATTTTTGAGGAACTGTTTTCCATAATGACTACTAATTTACTTTTTCACCAATAATGTTTCAGGGTTCCCTTTTCTCCACATCTTTGCCAGCACCATCTTTTGTCCTTTTTATAATAGCTATTGAAACTGGGGTGAGGTAATATCTCATTGTTGTTTTGATTTGCATTCCCCTGATGTTGATTCTGTCTTCACATATCTGTTGGCTATTTCTTGGTTCTCTTTTGATAAATGTCCATTTCAGTCTTTTGTTCATTTAAAAAAATTGGGCTACTTATTTGCTGTGGAGTTGTTTGAGTCCCTTATGTATTTGCTTATTAACCACTTAGGAGGTATATAGTTTGCGAATATTTTCTCACACTCTGTGAGATGTCCCTTTTCTCTGTTCAGGGTTTCCTTTGCTGGGATACCACATATTTCTTTTGATAAAAAAGTTGGCCTTTGTGCTTTTATAGATGCCACCACTTATAAGTCTTGGGACCAGTGCAGTGGAAGGTTGCTCTTGGGAAGAGAGAGCTGGGAATGGTGCTCCATTTAGCGAAGCTAAGCACTGAAACTCTGCCTTTGCTAGCCTTGGGTCTCTCTGGGACTGCCTGTCTTCTACCTTGCTGGTCTCAGTAACTCTAAAAATGGAGGAGAAAGAGATGTAGATCTATGAATGCCAGGCCTGGAAATAATTATTACCTGAGGTGACCTAGGGAGATGACCAAGCTCCCATAGCCTGAGGTCTAATAGCAAGGACTGTAGATCATCTAGGAAACCCAGGACCACAAGGCCTACAGATGTGTTCATGGGCCCCTGAAAATGTTTAAAGACAAATATTAGAAATAAAGAAATGTCATTTTTTTAAATTAGGAAATTTAACACCCAAAACACTCTGATTCTTAACTTGAAAAAAGTCAGAAGGCCTGAGTCTGCATTCCCACAGAGCCTAAAACTACTAGAACTGAGTTGCCATTCCTGAAAATATTCATGGACTGTGGCATTCATCAAGGTACCTTCCTGGCCTGTTTTACTTATTTGTGTTATCTGCCTTGCCTGTGAAACCATGAATCCCCTTGTTGTGGGTTCTAGTCCTGGCTTGGTCACTTTCAGGTTGTGAATCATTGGTCATGTCCCTTAAAGTTTTTGAGTCTTATGAATTTATCTTGACAGAGCTAATTCTGTACCATAGCATAGGGTGAGATATATAAAATATTGCATGGAAAGTGCTTAGCCTAATGCCCAATACAAAAATATTTAGTACATAATAACCATGATTAATGTTGCTCTTATCATTGAACCATCCTGACCAAATCTTTTTCTTATTTTCCTTTTCAATATATTTCATATTATAAATATGAAACACTGGCATCAGATATAAGTCTCCTGTTATCCAAATCTTTTGGGTCACTAGACGTACTTCAGAACAATTAGATTAAGTAATTTGACCAAAGCTGTGTATAAACTTGGCTACTATCTATTTCAATTCATCATCATAAGGTGAGAGAGTGAAAATTCAGGATTCTATGGAGAAATGCCATAGTGTGGGGCAGGCCAACTGTATGTAGAGCAGAGGTCAGTGGCTGGTTTCAGCTGCCAGTCACTAATCATCACTGAGGGGCAGTGGGTGTAATGGGAGGACATCTTGGGGGACAGCAGAGTCACAATCACATCTTCATCACCTCTGGGTCACATTGGTCTGGCAACTCCTCTGAGTTCCATTTATATTTTATGACATAGAGATAGTGACAACCTATTTTGTTTGGAATTAGAATAATAAGCATATTATACAGTAAGTGCTTGATAAGTGGTAATTAATTATAAATAAGAGCTAGAATAAATTATGACAGGTCACTTATGGAAAAGAGCAAACATCTTTATTGAAAAATAACAGTCCCTATGTGTTCAAGAAAATCAGGCTATGAACTGCTGAAAATCTGATATACATAACCCCAAACTAGTGTCATGTGATTTTTGAGCCCATTTATAATTATCATTATTTACTAATCATTATTTTCATTAATGCCTCACTACTCCCAGTGACATGCTCAATAAGGCTCCAGGGGAATCTTTGTCTTTTTTTTTTTTTTTTTGAGTCATGATCTCTTTCTAGTACAAGTGGTATCATGCCTCCTTTTAATTTCAATTTGGATATAAAAATTCTGCTTTAGCCCTCTTCTCTACTGCAGTCTAGTGTTAGCTGATTTAAGCAGAGAATTAAGGACTATATTTGCACATTATGTTCAAAATCCTTTGCCACATTCTGAGGTTTTGGAGCATTTGGGATGAGTCTTCCTTGGTCCTAAGGCTGCTAATGTCTCTGTGCTGTCCTGTCTCAGCCTCTCACCTCCAGACTCCAAGAACAGACTTTGACACTTTGTCAAAATGGAAACTTAGGCAAATATTTTATTCACCAGCAAAGCTATCTCTAGTAATATAATTTTCATTCACTCAACTTTCTGAAAACATTTATTAATGCCTACTGTTTACCATTCTCTTCTAATGATTAAACTGTAATGCCATTTTATAGGTCACTTTGGACGATGTTTAATTGATTTTATTATCTCATGGATTCCACCTTATAACCTTGTGAGACAGGGGTTGCCACTGTCCATTTCTTTTTTTTAATTATTTTTTTAGATATGACAGCATAATGCATTACAATTCATATTACACATGTAGAGCACAATTTTTCATATCTCTGATTGTATACAAAGTATATTAACACCAATTTGTGTCTTCATACATGTACTTTGGATAATGATGTCCATCATATTCCACCATCATTTCTAACCCCTGCCCCCTCCCTTTCCGTTCCACCCCTTTGCTTTATCTAGAGTTTGTTTATTCCTCCCATGCTACCCTTCAATACCCCACTATGAATCAGCCTCCTTATATCAGAGAAAACATTCAGCATTTGTTTTTTGGGGATTGGCTAACTTCACTTAGCATTATCTTCTCTAACTCCATCCATTTACCTGCCAATGCACTGATTTTATTCTCTTTTATTGCTGAGTAAAATTCCATTGTGTATATATGCCACATTTTTTTTATCCATTTATCTACTGAAGGGCACCTAGGTTGGTTCCACAGTTTAGTTATTGTGAATTGTGCTGCTATAAACATTGATGTGTCTGTGTCCCTGTAGTATGTTGTTTTTAAGTCCTTTGAGTATAGACCAAGGAGTGGGATAGCTGTATCAATGGTGGTTCCATTCCCAGTTTTCCAAGGAATCTCTATACTGCTTTCCAGATTGGCTGCACCAATTTGCAGTCCCACCAGTGTACGTTTTCCCCACATCCTCACCAACACTTATTGTTGTTTGTTTTCATACTAGCTGCCATTCTGACTGGAGTGATATGTAGTAAGCTTAGAGAGTCTTGATTTGCATTTCTCTAATTGCTAGAGATGATGAACATTTTTTCATATATTTGTTGATTGATTGTATATCCTCTTCTGAGAAGTGTCTGTTCAGGTCCTTGGTTCATTTGTTGATTGGGTTGTTTTTTGGTGTTTAGCTTTTTGAGTTCTTTATATACCCTAGAGATTAGTGCTTTATCTGATGTGTGAGGGGGTAAAAATTTTCTCCTAAGATGTAGGCTTTCTATTCACCTCACAGATTGTTTCTTATGCTGAGTATAAGCTTTTTTAGTTCAAATCCATCCCATTTATTGATTCTTGATTTTAATTCTTGCTCTATAGGCGTCTTATTAAGGAAGTTGGGGCCTAATCCATCATGATGGAGATTTGACCTACTTTTTCTTCTATTAGACGCAAGGTCTCTGGTGTAATTACTAGGTCCTTGATCCACTTTGAATTGAGTGTTGTGCATGGTGAGAGATAGGGGTTCAAATTCATTTTGTTGCACATGGATTTCCAGTTTTCCCAGCACCATTTGTTGAAGAGGCTATCTTTTCTCCAATGTATATTTTTGGCACTTTTGTTTAATATAAGTGTAATTTTATTGGTTAGTCTCTGTGTCCTCTATTCTGTACCATTGGTCTACCTGTCTGTTTTTGTGCCAATAACATGATGTTTCCAGAATAGCTAAAGCAATCCTTAGCAGGAAGAGTGAAGCAGGTGGCATCACTATATTGGACTTTAAACTATACTGCAGAGGAATAGTAACAAAAACTGCATGGTATTGGCCACTGTCCCTTTCTTATAGAAGGGAAAACTAAGGCATGCATTCATTAAGTAATTAGCTAAATGAACTCAGTCAGCTAGAGGACAAGCCAACAACTTGCTTAGAACTCTCTGACTGCTGATCCCTAAATGCTCCAGCAACCTGAGTTTCTCCAGGTGGGACATGATTTTTATTACCAGCATCACAATCACTTAGGCTGATTGCTGAAATTACAGACTAGAGGTGAGTCCCAAACCTAAGTTTGCTTTTTCAAACACATTCTCTAAAAAATTTTGGTGTACACTAAAGTTTGAGAGCCACTGATGAGTTTTTTTGGATACGGACTCTGAGAAAATGAAGCTGAGTTGGGAAAGCCATTCTTTAAAGTAAAGATGAACTTTCTAGAAAGAAACTAGAGAAAGGCCCATTCTAGTAAGAATCTCCTGTGAGAGATATTTGAATTGCTCTAAAGAAGAGCTGTGTAATTAAAATGCTCTTAAACTCTATTTTTTTACAAGGCTGTAGTTACAAAGACTATGATTTCAAAATACTGTTATAGGCAGGGTGGTACTGAATCTCTTCCAAAAATTTTGGAAAAAAGAGAAAAGAAAAACAACAACAAAAAATGCTTCCAATGCTAGAATCTCCCCCACCCCCCGCCAAAAAAAGAGAATTTAAACACAGCAATGTGGTTGGAAGGGGGTCTTAGAAACTATTTGGGCTAGTTTGGGGGATATTGACAAAGATTAAAAGTTATTGCTTGTAAGACTGTTGCTGGCTCTTACTTGGTCAGATGATGATTCTCCAGTATCATCCAAGGGCAGCAAGAAGGTAAGTTAACTCACACAGGGCAGCATTTATATGTTTGTATAATAGAGATGGCCGGGGCCAAATAGCAAGTGGAATCCCTACAACAGCCAATTATGGCAGTGATGAGAACAGCCTTCTCTAGGTGATGGATGTCAAGAACGGCTCCTGGGGTCCCATGGAGACTGGGTTGGCTATTTTCTCCTCAGAAAGCAGCTCTGAGTCTCTGGCCTATTGAGTGTGAGTCACCAGTGTCAGCTTTGTGTACAAAGGCTCAGCTTTGCCTTTCCTGTGACCATGTCCCAGTGTGACTGAGAACATTGTTTACATACAAATCTGCAGGAAGACAAAGGCAAAACTGCCTCAACCTTGGGAAGAAGAATCAGAATTATTAAAAACAAACAAACAAACAAAAAAACCCAAACAACACAGACACACAAACATAAAACAGCAAAACAGCAAAAAAAAAAAAAAAAAAAAAAAAAAACAATAAAGAAAGAAACCATGATACAGACACTAGTATGGCAATATGTAAATCAGTGGATGTGTAACCGATGTGATTCTGCAATCTGTATACAGGGTAAAAATGGGAGTTCATAACCCACTTGAATCAAAGTGTGAAATATGATATGTCAAGAACTATGTAATGTTTTGAACAACCAACAATAAAAATTTAAAAATAAATAAATAAAAAAAGAATCCTTAGTGTTTTGGTATTTAGTGAATGGACTACATTGGATATTTTGTTTGTTAACTTTTTATCCTTTTAAATGTAAAGTTAGGCAAAGCTTAGCAGGAGGCAATCATGCTTTTTGAGCTCTGGTATTTTTTTTTTTTTTAGGTTTCTAAAAGATTAAAGAATATATTTTAAATGCTTGCTAAAGCCAAAGACCCTCTTGACTTTTTTCCCATAGCTATAAAGTTTTATTTGATTCCTTATTTTGAAGACTTGCAAAGTAAGAATATTTGTCTTACAATATGACTGAGCTTTTTATTGCTCCTCTGCAGAACAAGAATGTCCAAGGCACACTGACCTTCAGACCTCAGGCTTAATCCCCTAGTTTCCTGCAATGCTGCCTGTTGGTCATGCTTATAAGTGGGTCCTTCCACATTAACCCTTCTCCTACCCACCATTTGCTCATTCTCCTTCCTCTTTTTTCACTTGCTCCCAAACTCTCTTCCTTGTCAGGGGTAATAATATTGATAGCTGGAGTGGTTGTCAAGAGATTGAGCATATCTATTACCTCTTCTCTATGTGCTGTTAGCAATACCTTTTCCTTCTTTGGTAATCCATTGATTGGACTTAGGTAAGGAGGTAATCAAGTGGAGGTGGTCTTGTGACCCAAGCCAACCAATCAGGATACCAGTGCTCTGGACCCAGGGACAGGTCAGGAGTGAGCAGTGATGGATTCAGGGTCAACAGGGTATTTCTATGAATGTGTAAGGGGTCTTGGGGAGAGGGTTTTACTCCATTTGGAATCACTAGTTATGAAGACTTATGAGGTTGCTGGAAGAAGGTTTGCCTCTTTCACTAGAAACTGAACATATGAGAATGATAAACCCAAAGCTGCTGTGGCCATATTTATTGACATGCGGATAGAGCCAAAACAGAGAGGAAATCCTGATAGCATGTGAATTCTGAATTTAGCCATGTCTGAAACCAACCTCTCATCTTAGACTTCCCTGTTCTTGTGAGCAACAGATATATCCTTTAAGCTCAAGATAGTCTTAGTTGGGTTTTTGTTATTTGCAACTTTATAAACTTTCAAAAATGTAACCATCTACTGAGAAAATGCATTACTGTAGAAAAAGGCAGACTGTGGTAGGTGTGTAGGAGGTACAGAAATCACTCAGGGAGCATTAAACAAAGAGGATTCTGAATTCCTGTTAAGGATTGTGAGGAAAGCTGCCAGCGGGGAAGAGGTGGCATTGGAGTGTTGGTAACCTGTCTTGTGGCAGAGAGGAAGTGAGCATGAAAGGAGGAGGTATTGAGAGAGGGTCTTACACTCAGAAGGGACAATGTGAGGAAAGGCATGGCATGTTCAAGGAATGGTGAGTAGTTTAATGTGGCAGAATTTAAACTATGTGAACGTGTACCCAGGTCAGGTGGGCAGTGGTCTGGAGTCAGATTTTGGAGACCTGTGGAATCTCTTTTAAGAAGTAAAGATGTTGTTCTATAGGCAGTGTGGAGGGTTGATGTTTTTCCTAATAGGATTAATCGAATTAGATCTCTATTTTAGGAAGAATATGCTAGTTCCCTCCCTTTGATTGGTCATGATTGCCTAGAGGATGGTTTTCCTGGCATCCCTGATGAAGTCCATGGCCTCTGTTATCTGCTCCTATCATCTCATCCCACTCAAACAGGTGGAACAAACACTGAGCAATGAGTTTCTCGAACAACTCTGACTCAATAGAGATAAGGTTGGCAAAAACAGTATCCCTTGGCCATCAAGCCCAAGGACAGTGGCACCAGCTGTGTGACTTTAGACACACTAGGATGGTGCCTGGTCCCTGCTGATGTCTCTCCTGGATCCCCTATATCAGGCAGGTGAACCTCAGCTGGTGTTGATGATGATGATGACGACGACGACAAGCATTGGCTGCTAATAGCTTATAGCTGCCCCATATCCAGAGAGCTACCCAGATTCCAACTTCTCTCTGCCAATGACTGAATGATATGGGATATGACTGTTGAGCCCCCATACCTCAATCAGTTCAATCTATGGTGCCAGTCAAGATCCAGAATTCTTATTAGATCCCCTGTATCTCCCACTTTCTCAATAAATCCTTTGCACAAAAAAATCCCATCTGAGACTCTGCTTACAATGAACCTGACCTAAGATTCTTATTCTTTATCTGTGAAATGAGGTTGCTATAAGGATTAAATATTAAAATAATAATTAAGTAAAAAGCAGTTCATAGGATTAAATAAACAAATCAAATTTAATAGGCATTAATAAAATACTTAAACAGTACTTGATGCATAGGAAGTGCTGAAAATACATATGTTTTATTACTGTTCTGATGTTATTTCTATCTTATGAATCTTTTCTATCCTAGTGTCCTTGCTCTAGGTTAGACTCCCCTTGTTTTTCATTTTGAAGATAATATTGATTTTTTTATTGAATATCCCCTGCTTCCCATTTTTTCCCCTTTCTGCAAGTATTTGAATGTCTATCTTGCACCAAGCACTGTTCTATGGGTAAATTGGGGCAAGTTACATAACTGAGACTCAATTTCCTCATTGGTAACACAGGCCTGCTGTCAATCTACCACATAGGGTAATGATGTAAAGCATTTGTACCTACAAAAAAACAAACAAACAAACAAACAAGAAAACCCAACCCTCCCTGGTCATCATTTCTGGGCTTGAAATAGACAGCAGAGACCCCCAAAGGGCTCCTGTTAACAGGTGGTTGTTTCCATTTGACAGATATATTATTTCCTCTATTGTTAGAGTTTCCCTACCAAATGATAACCCTGCTTTTCCCAATGAAAGCCTTGTGTTCTTGGAATATGTTATTGAAATTTTTATGCTGTAACAGGAGTCTTGTTAAGCCACAAGCTGATACAAAGGCCTATGCCATGAATTATTAGTACCACCTTGAGCAGGTTGGCAATCTCCTTTATGTCAAAAGTCTCCTACTCTACCCCAGGTGTGACCTCTTCTGTGTATAACAATGCAGCCGGTGAGGAAAATCTGCATGCAGAATGCCAGCCCAGGCAGTAGGATGAACTTGAGAATAAGGCAGACTTGAACCCAGTTATGTAAAAGGTTCTTTCAGTTTCCTTGATCTTTGTGGGGGAAAAAGTTGTTTTCATCCTGCTTTTCAGTTGAAGTTCAGGTGTTTCAGAGTTTCTTGGGCTCCTTTTGAGGTCTGCCATAGTTTAAATGAATAAGATAGAAAGCAAGCTGGATCTAGGATTTCTGCCGGATTCCAACAGAAAGTAGGCTGGCTGCTTGGTAAAGTTGCTGTGGGGGGTTGGATCAGATCTTACCCACAATTCTGGGATACTTGGAGAGATGTGTGTGTGAGTGTGCGCACATGCTCATGTGGGTGCGTGTTAACTGGTGATTCATTATTTCATACTTTAATTTTACTTTTGCATTTTTTCTTCCATGTTCAGTTCACTTTTCCTTCTTCATTTTAGAAAATGGCTGTGCAAGAGTTTTGCTGAGTTGGGAAGCTAATTTTTTTCTGTCACATACAAGATGGTAAGTAAAGCTTAAAATGCAATTTTGTTTTGTTTTTAGACATGACTTCATAATGATTTGCTAAGACTGCACGTATTTCTTTTGATTTATACAATCCCATTTAAATACCGTCTATCATCACAATTATTATTGATGTTTAAATAGGCAGGAGACACTATTTAACCTGAATTTCTTTCTTAATATGTATTGAGTTTCTACTGGTTTTATGATTCTTTCATGTAATTAGGTGACTTATCTGAGAAAGGAGCGCCTCTGACTGAATTAAAAATAAATATTAATACAAGATGGAATGGTTATAAATGAGTTGTCTTGAAATAAAAAGTTGAAATTTATATTTAATAAGTTTATTAAATAAATAAGAATTTACACACAAGGATATTTGAAGGAAAGCCATGCCGTTTATAATTGTAGCTTTATAAATTTTCCATTTCTTCTCAAACCCTTAAAAGTGGTTCAGAAACATTGTAGCTGAATCAATGGAAGGAAGAGAGTGGGTTTGTTGAATGCTCAAGTTGAAAGGGAAATTAATAGGGTTAGTAATGGGGAAAACAGAACATGGATAGTTCAGGGCCAAGAGGTGAATTGCTATTCTATTCTTACAAGGGAACAGATGAAACAATTGTCTGTATTTTGTTATATATTTAAGCAAACATTTTAACGTACCTACTATGCTCAAAACTGAACTAGGAGGAAAAAAATGTATCTTTCATGGTCTTACCTAGTCTCAGGAGAAAAAAAGATGTCCTGGTGAGGTAGGAGGATGCTTATACAAGTGACACCATAGTGGATGGGCAGGATCCATTCGAAAAACCCTAAGGATGGCCTGAGTATCAAATCTCAGCTCCCATTCTTCAGGTGCCACTACTAGATTGTGATGCAGGGACTTCTTTTCAACCTTCTCCAGGAATTAGGTCCTGCCTGCTGAGACTGAGAGAGCACCAGTCAGATGCTCCCAGAATACACTGTGCATCCTCTCAACCCTTCCTGAATTCCTTTGTCTACTCAGTATGTCCTTGTTGGCCATGGAGAGAAGTCATGTGCAGGGTACTGAACCAAAAGCAGCCCCCTCCCCAGTTTTATTGAGTTATAGTTGACAAAAATTATATATATTGAAGGTGTACAACATGTTTTATTATTTAAAAAAACTTTTAAATTGACACATAATAATTGTGATATTTGTAGGATACAATGTGATATTTCAATATATGTACCAAATGTACAATGATTAGATCAGAGTTATTGCCATATCTCCCATTTCAAACATTTATCTTTTCTTGGGGCTGGGAATATTCAAGATCCTCTCTATTACCTATTTTGAAACACAGTGAATTGTTGTTGACCATAATTATCCTACTGTGCTATTGAATACCAGGTGCTGAGAACAGAGAGGTGAAACAGAGACCATCATGGTATTTACCTTCTGGTGGGGGACACAGATAGTTAGCATTACTTACCCAAATCATTATTGCACTTGGAATAAGAGTTTTAAAAATAAAATAAATAAGAAAGAGATTGGGATAAGGACTTCAAGATAAGAAGAGGTATAGTTTATGGAAGGTGAACCTAAACTGATCTGGGGGAATAAGGAAAGCTTTTTAATGGAAGTAAAAATGGCTAATTGTTGCTGGTGGGAGCTGACTGGGTGAGGGGAAGGAAAATGTTCTGGGAAGAGTGAATGGGCTGTGAAATGCTGGGTCAACTAGACATTGGACCCAGCTCCTGTGTCTTACAGTGGAGCAGAGCTCTGCAGGTCTGCAGGCCTCAGGGGAGAAAGAGCTGGGGGCTCCTTGGGGATCTTTGACCTTGACCCTAAGAATCAGAGGTGGCTACCCAGGGGTTGAAGGGAGAGGGGTGTCATGGTGGTGATGGTGTGGGGGGTGGGGGGTGGGGGGTGATGGGGGGCAGTTAGTAATTACATTTTAATGCTCTCTAAAGACAGTGTGTAGAATAGATTGCAGGCAAAGGGTCTGAAAGGTGGTGATGAAAATGGAGAGAAGATGTTTAAAAAGTGGAGTGGGGGGTTTGGGGGATATGGCTTAGTGGTAGAGTGCTTGCCTAGCATGCTCAAGGCCTAAGGTTGGACCCTCAGCACTGCATAAATAAAATCAATCAATAAAAGTAAGATGAAATGTAGAATTGCCATCAGCGCTGCCTGCTCTGCCTTGGTCCCATGTGTGAAACATAGCTCCTGCACTGCCTTCAGGAACCATCAGCCCTGGGGAGGAAGGCAGGGAGACTAACCTTGTGCTTCTATTGTCCCAGGCAAGAGGGATCTGGACTCCCTGGATCAGTTCTGCACAGACAGAGATTATTGTTATTCCCGCCCATCTCCCTATGTACGGTGGTTCCAAGCATTACGCTGAATCCCCTACAGATTCTCCCAGGAGACAGGTGGGAATAAAGTCATGCATTGCAAAGTGTAATTACCACCCATGATTATACTTAGGAATGGGTGGATTTTGCTGATGGTTTCATATATTATGCAGAATTTGATATATTCCACAGAAGTCGGTAGTAAATCCAACATGTTTTAATCCCCAGATCTGTCAAAAAGAGAAGCAGAAGAGTTTCTACTTCAAGTATCAGGTGACAAAACAAAACACCTGTGGCCTATTTCAGTCAGACCGTAAGACTGTGGAGACGAAGTTTTACTACTAAGTTGGTTTTGAAATGAACTTATTATTGAAATGATCAAATTCATCAATTTGAGTAACTATTTTGGTGCTCTATTGATACAATATATGGTTCATGAGCTTTTCTTTGTTTATACTACCAAAGACATGATTCAGTGTGGTATAGAATAGAAGAAAAAACAACAACGAAAAAATTCAGGTAAATGATTAACTGAGACACGGATATGTGCTTTAAATCATGGGATTGCATCTCATGCTCTGTAATGAAGGAGATTTTGAAAGGTTTGGGGTACATGGCATGATAATAAAAACATGAGCTATTATGTGTTTAATATAGACAATTTGCTATGTACTTTATAGGAACCAACTTATTTAATCTTTATATAAACTGTATGATATAAATGACTTTATTACTTTAATTTTGCAAAGATGAAATGAGGCTTAGAAAGAATAATTAATTTTGCCCAAGATCACAGCTAATAATTGGTAGGGTCAGAATTTGGCCTTATGCTTGTCTTAAGTCCAGAGTTTGCTTTTAAACCTTCACCTCTGCCCTGTGCTTCTGTGAAAGAAAAACCAAAATGCTAAAAACATTAGCATTAGCAACTCAGTGTTGCCACAATAAATGTTCCTCACTGTAAAATGGGGCTTGTCCTGTAGTAAAAATAATATTCTATTCTATTATACAAGTGGATTTTTAGATAATTTTTTAAATTTGCACATTTGTCTTAGGTTCACTGCAAATTATTTAAATGTACTTGGCTTAAATTAGTACTAAAATATTCTTATAACCATTATTGTTTCCATACTATAATAGAAAAAGGAGAAATTTGGATATGGGCTTAACCAAACCCAGAGCTTTTGACAACTATTAACATGTATCATATTAATTGAAAAAATGGGGAGAATTTAGAATTTTAGATAAATGTCTGGATTTAAATAATGATGTAAAAATCTCAAATTTCCACTAAAGTTTTCAAACTGTTAGTTCATCCCAGATGTTTCTATTATGACTGAAAGAAATATGACAGGGATAAAGAAAGAGAAGGCTGATTGGCAGATTCCTTGTATACAAGTAGAAAAGATGAAAGAAGAGAGAATTGGCATATTGGAAAAGATGTAGACTATGAAGGTAATTTAGGACCTGAATCAAATCTCAGCTCTGCCACTTAAGAACTTGGAACTTGGGTGAGTTTCTTATACTCTCTAAGCTTAAATTTCCTTATGGGTAAGATAGGAAAACTTTACATAAGAGGACTCAAGAAGATCTAATGCTACAGCAATAACATAATTACTATTTGGTGATATTTTATTAGGTACCAGGTATCACTTATCCTAATTAATTACAAAATAAAACAAAAGGAAAAACTATACAGCAGTGGGGTTGTGGCTCAGTGGTAGAGCACTCGCCTGGCACGTGTGAGGCACTGGGTTTGATCCTCAGCACCACATAAAAGTAAATAAATAAATAAAGTATTAAAAAAAGAAAAATTATACAGTATAATTTCCCCCACTTTATAGATGAGTGAACTGAGGCTTTAAGAGGCTATGTTATTTGCCCCATGTGATTTGCCTGGGTCTGTTCTGCCTGTCAGGCCAGACTCTTTGATTCTGTGATAAATTGCTCCAGAGAGAGAGATTGCTTCCTAGAGAGAGACACCATTAGTGACCATTTTGCTGGAGGCCTGTGATTAATGTTCTAGGCACATTGCTTTCCTCAGCAATTTAAAAAGATTGCCATTATCATCCCTATTTCATATATAACTGGATCTTGAAGCTGGGAAACTTTAGTCATTTTCCCAAGGACACAATAGCAGGTGTTGGGGCCAAGATCTGGTTTTAGGTGGATCTAGGTTTTATGTTGTTCTATTCTGTGTTCGAGGACAGATTAGGGCTAGGTCAGCCCTTATCCCATTGTGGGAGGTTTTCATGGAAATGGTTTCATTGTATCATCAACTTCAATTTTACAGAATAGCTTGCTAGCCATTCTTAGCAGAACTGAGAAAGTGAGAAAACGCTACTATACTCTGGGCCAGAGGAATTCAGTTCCATTCCTCCCCTCTTAAAGCCATCTTTAATGGTAGCCTGACTTCAGGATTAGAACATATGATAATAAAAGAGTATAACATGCCAAAAAATCTGGTCAACATTTAGTGTTTACAGAGCATAGAGTATCAAACCATGACATGTTAGGATTCCAGGTCCACTTTGTGAAACCAAAAGAGAAGGCCCAATCCTTGCCTTTTAGAAACTCGCACACAAATATTTATTCTCTATTTCAGGCCCCTCCCAAAGGACCACCTGCAGTGGTGTTAGAAAAATCCTTTGCAGTAGGATTGATGAGCTCAGGGACAGTGTGGGGCTGAGGAAGGAGGTGCTGTCTGGCTTTAGGAAAGAAACTTCACACTACTTTATTTGCTAAGAGTAATTGTCTTTACTTGGTAACTATGAAGTGGAAAATGTGTTAGACTGAAAGAGTGAGACAGGGTCTTAGTCCCAATCTGTCTCTAGTCAGCCAGGTGACCTGGGATGAGTCATTTACCTCCTTGGGCTTCAGTTTTGCAAATGGCAAAATAAATTGATGACCCAGATGACTTCAAAACTTATTTTCATAGTTAATGAGAAATTTGAACTTGCTCCTTGCCGCAGTCCGGCTGCAGCAAAATAACCGGGGGGCGGGGGTGATGAGCAACTTGTGTAGATTGATACAGCAGGAGTGGGAGCCGTTTATTGTAGGACAACAGAGGTATTTATACATTCCACACAGCTTATCTTAATTAACATAAACTAGATACAACAGACAACCAATAAGGAATCTCCACACTTAATGGCTCCCTGGTGTTACATCACAAACCACTCCCTCTGGCAAAATGCCAGGTGCCATCCTGACTTGTTTACAGACCCTAACATTTGCCAGGTGCCATACTGACTTGTTTACAGACTCTAACAGCTCCTTTCTTCCCTGAAGAGGCTCTTCCACCTATTCATGTGAGGTTGAATCTTGGTTCTGAGTTAATAAGAAAATGTGCACATAACCTGAGTCTCCTTGGCTTTCGAAATGCCCAAGGGTACCCTAAGTTTCTATCAACCCAATATTGATGTGAGTTGCTCTTTTCTTGACTCTATCTAAGGTTCCTTGTTGCCTAGACAGGCTGCTTTAAAAGCAAAGCATAATTGTCTAAATTCAAGTTTATCAGAAATTTTATCTTTCCTCTTTTTATATAACAGCACGGGATTGTGACAAGGAGCAATTGCAAATAGAAAGTAAATTTAAGAGAACTGAGTTAGGGCTAAGAAATAAGGAGCTATTTTGTATTATGTCTCAAATGAAAGTGATATTTTGGAGGTGAGGTAACACAAGCTCATTTAATATATTACTCTGAGAGAACAGGGAATGTATATAAAATCAAAAGCAGAATACTAAGTTCTTTGGCATAACTTAGTTCACAATAATCAACTTTTGAGTGTGGGAAAAAAAGCCATTCATCAGTTTTAAAAGACATTTTTTTAAAAAAAGTGACTTTTTACTGACATACCTTTTTCATAACTCAAAACTATTATAAACACTTTGTCTTTTGATAAATTGCTTCTAAAAGTTTTAATTACAATTTTAATTGTTAATGTCTAGCAGGTGTGGGTTCACTGCTGGCCATGCTATTGGGCTTGGAATTCCTTCCATGCTGTATTTCATGTCTGTAGTCATATCTCAAACATTAATCCTTAGAGAGGACAGGTCCCCAGTGCCAAGACCCATTTTGTTCCTTGTCTTTCTTAACACTCATTTCTGGATTCTGAAAATATATCATTTCAGCATAGATCACATCTTTTGGACTTTAATTTGACCAGCCCATTTATCTGAGAGTATCTTATTAGTGACCTGGTATCCCAGGCTTTGATAGAGTTAGTAACAGATGGATTGGTTATATGGTGTTAAAGTTATTTTTTCAAATATCTCCACATACTAACACATAATCAACTAAACTGACTGAGAGATATTTACAGTGTCCTGGTGGATGAGATATTTCTGATTCTGCCAATATTGTAAATGATTTGTAGAGAATTAACATACTACTTAAAAATCCTATAGAACCTCACACATAATTATTTTTTGTAAAAGTTAAGACTCAGTAACAAAAATACTATTGTTTGGGAAATATAAGAAGGATTCAATTAACATAAGTGATTAATATTCCAGGATAGGAAGTAGAGAGTAGAAGAGCCTTTTTGGTTAGAGCAGTAAACAAGAATCAGATGACCATAGCAATGATATTTTTGATACTTGTCTGCCTTTAATTGCTGGTCACAGTAAAATGAAGGACTGACAACTGCTTTATTTTGGAAGTCTCTATCTTCTTTGGAGATTAGTTTTTGAGACATAAATAAACATGGAGAATACTGCATGGAACGTAATCTAGTTTCAATACTACTCATGTGCATAGTCTAAGGGAGTGGATTCTGAAGGTTAAGAGATTGCATTATCATAGCACTTCCTAAAATCCAGATCCTCAATGAGAAAGTGACCACTTTTGGAATTATTTTTACTTAATTACAGTCCAGCGAAACTGTGTGCAGTCAGTACACAGTAGATAAAAATTCCTCATGAATGAAGTACTCAGGCAGGGATATCTTCAAGCATTTTACTTGAAAACATTAACCATTTAGGTTTAACACTTCACTTCATGGTGGCAGAAGACTTACTTAAATGTAAATATTTTACTGGAATTTTGTAAGGTGAATTCAATTTCTTTAAAATAACTTCTAAGTCATGTGTGATTTATTATTTACTCCTCAAACATTTGTTTTAATCATGTATAGGCTATGGTTGCATCCACACATGAGAAGTTAATGGAAGAGTTTAAAACACTGAGACCACATGAGAAAAACTGGAGTATCCAGAGTCTTTCATAAATATTTATTGGGTACTCAACCATGCATGAGGTCTGCTTTCAATGCTAATAGAGATGAAAAGATAAGTTGGTTAATAATGCCACTGTACTTTCCATTAGTCCAGTCACAGCTGGAGAAATACCCAGTTGTATGTTTCTTGTTTTGAATGTTTGACTTGGGGGTAAAAATTATGTTGCATGGTAGGGGGTGGGGATACAAAGGAAGCAGTGATGTTAAACCTAAGGAAGAAAGGGATGCAATCAAAGTAGGAACCTCTAAGCCCTGTGAAGTCAGAGACCATTTCTACATTATTATTCTAGCTTCTTGCATCCTGGCATGAAATATTTAATAATTATATTTGGAATAAATTTTTGAGTAGAAGCCGTTAGAGATGGATTATATGTATTCTGTGCTATTCAAAGGAGCAGACACAGGAGTAGGGAGAGAAGTTGACTAGCACAGATTCTGCCTTAGTTTTTTCTAACTCTGGCTAAGAAGGGCAACAGTTGCTTACAAAGTGGTGTTTACTAAAACTAGGAAATCAAATATGGACTAGTTATTACAGAGGTAATTTCTGCTTTAGGTGGAATATTAAACCAAATACTTGCCAATATTTTATAATGGTATAATTAAGTTACCTTGGCAAGTTTTACATCAACTATCTTGATAGTTTATAAGATGCCATACCTGCATATTTGTTTCAGTCTTTCTTTTCAATGTATCTATGAGAATAAAGCATAATCACAGACACAAAGAATCAGCTTCAGGTGGTTCTTAATGGTGAGAATGATTTGTTGATTAACCTAAGCACAGAAATCCAGTCTCTGGACCCAACTGTAACTTTTCTTTTTTAGTACCAGGGATTGAACTCAGGGACAGTCAACCACTAGCCACATCCCCAGCCCTATTTTGTATTTTATTTAGAGACAAGGTCTCACTGAGTTGCTAACTGCCTTGCTTTCGCTGAGGCTGGTTTTGAACTTGCAATCCTCCTGCCTCAGCCTCCCCAAGCTGGAATTACAGGTGTGTGCCACAACAATCAAATATCTACATGTAAGTTACAAATATTTATCTAAAAAATCTTTCTTAAAATTATTTAATATTCATAATATTAAATAATTTAAATGAGACCTTAATATTTTATTCCTGCTTCTTCATCACAGTAACCCCCAGGTATTCTTGGTTATATGCTTTAAGGTTTCTCTATAAACAATGTGTAGGAGGAACCAGGTTAACTGATATGTAGGTTAATATTTTCTAGCCCCATGTTAGACCAGGACGCAAGAAAAGACCACTGACTCCAATTAAAATCAAATTAAAACAAGCTTATTATTTCGACCGACCGGCCGGGCTGCTTTGCCCATCAAAATCGTGGGAGCCAAGGACAGCGGTGAGGCTTCTTTGTGGCCCAGTTTTATAGCCCAAAAAGTTACACAAAGGGGGGTTACAGATAACAACACTCTGAGGAGCATAACACAAGTTTACATTTTTGCTGGCCCCGGCATCAGAATTTATGGAGATCTTAGAGACTCAGAGAGGGTCGTTATCTGGCTAGGGAAGGCCAGAATTTATGAGGTGTCACTAAGGTTTAGGAAAGGGTTGTTATCTGGTCAGGGAAAACCGGACATGGGTGAGTTCAGGGCACGGGAAGGCATTCCAAGTAGGTTCAGAATTTGCAGTAATTTATAGTAAAGCCGAAATTATCTTTTCATGGTTTTGTGGAGAGATGCCCAATTTTAAGAAAAGATCAGGTTGGGTCTATCACCCCAGACAACATATTTTTATCCATTTACATTTGAAGGAAACCTCTGGGCCCATAGAGTGATAATGATGATAATAGTAACAAAAATAACCACAAACATTTGAGGAATTATTATGAGTTAGAGTGCTTTTAGATACTGCAGCAAGATAGATTTTATTATTCCTATTGTCCTAAAATAAAATAAATAAATAAATCTCACCTAGTACATTGACAAGTAAAGTAACTGACACAGGGCGATTAAGTGGTCGTAGAGGGATTTGGACCTACCTTGCTCTTACCTGCTGCCATCTCCCACCTTTCTAGTCAGAAAATAAAAGCACCAAGAAGAGGTTTTAGCACAGCCTTCACATTTCATTGAAATGAGCACCTGACTCAGCTCCAGAGAGGAGATACAATTTCAAAACGCAATACTTCTCAGTGACAGGGTGGTTTTGATCCCCCCCCATCCCGTTGGTATTAGTGGCTGAGTCTACTAGAGTGCCAGCTAAATGATACCAAGAGTCTAGACATGTGTGCCGTGATGTTGAATCTTCCTGCTATCTGACTCTCTTCTCTGAGAGTGGAAACTAGCCACGTAGCTTGGTGCCCATGGATGTTAACATGACTTCACTATTCCACTGTCTTCACTGATATTGTTTTAGTCTTCTGGAAGATTTTTACCCTCAGGAATTAAAAACAAATGCAATGAAATATTATTCATTCTGGGTACTTCCTGAAAGATCCATCAATTCTGTCATAGAAAACATCAATTGATAGTTTATTTCTCAAGATTTTAAAAAACCTTGCCTCTAAATTATCATCTTGCTGTTACTACCAACCTAATCTATTTTATCATGGTAGTACTTACCCCAGACTTTTAAAACCTCTTGCACTGCAAGACCTATCTTAAACCAGACTTCAAAATATTAATTTGTTTCCTAACTCTGCCCTTCTCCCTCTGAGATACTAGGAGGGTTCTGGAGAGGGTTATTCTGATTACAATAGCAACAGACACAGCTATGTCAGCAGGTGATTCTCATGATGTTTTGGAGGCCAGCATTAACACTTCTCAAGGGGAGGCTGGTCTGTTCTTCCCAAAGCTTTCCTTAACAACTATTTCCTAACCCCAAAGAATACAGAAGCAGGTAAGACTTTCCCAGGTGCTTACCATTTTTTCTTATAACTGTCTAAGTGCAGGAAAAATATTCTCAGAATATAAACACTAGAGGATTCATGTTGTGTCAACTTATTTACATGCTAAATATTTGCTCTCCATTTAAAATTTCCATAAGACTTTGTCAAGTCATGCTTTGTTTACCTAAGTGAATTATTGTAGATGATAGAATAATTTAGTGGGGAAAAATGAAAAAAAAGAATAACTTTAACCTGTTGTAATCAAAAAGAATCAATATATAAATTAAATTGGGATGAGAATATTAATTTTTTCTCAAAAATAAGAATCTGATATAATTTCCTCATGTATGTATATGAAAATAGCACAGTGAATACCACTGTAATGCACATCCATAAGAATGGGATTCTAACTAGAATAAGATATATTCCATGAATGTATAATTACATCAAAATGGATTCTGATGTCATGTATAACTAAAAAGAACTAATAAAAATTGCTAACCTTTCTGTTGTCTTCTATATGAATGATGTTCCAGGGTATTTAAAATGTGTTTTCATAGTTAAAAGAATACAAGAAACAACTGTATACTACCACCTAGGTTAAAACATAGAGTATTATTGGGACATTTAGAATTCCTATTTCATGATTTACAGTGTATTATTATGGTTTCTATCACAAAAATATTTCTTAAACTTATTGGGCAATGGCTATGTGAACTTGTTCTTCTGTAGCATTCTTCCAATCTGACTTATGGTAAGTTTATTACCTGCTGGGAAACGGGGTTGACGATAAAATTTTCAGATGAAAAATTATAATCAAATGGAAAACCTTGCACTATCACTCCTATACTTGAGCAAGGACTCTGTGTTTATTCACAATATTATATCCAGTTTCTTGTACATAATATGTGTCCGGCATATGTTAAATAAAGGAGTAGCTGGCATACTCAGAAAAAGCTAGTTAAATGATTAGCAGGTGATGAACTCTTTAGTTGGTTAATATCTCATTGATATAGTTTGGATAGGGATGGGTCTCTTCATGTATCAGGAACTTGGTCCTCATGGTGGCAGTTTGGGAGTTGGTGGGGTCTTTCAGAGGAAAGGCCTAGTAGGAAATCCTTAGGTCAATTGGGGACATGCTCTCAGAAGGGATTTTAGGACCCCTCTGACTTCCTGTTCTGAGATGTAATCTTTTTCTTAGAAAAATACATCTGCCATTGTCATCTGCTATGAGGTAATGCAGTTAGGAGAGATCCTCACCAGAGCCTGCTCCATACTTTTTGGAATTTCAGCTTCCAAAACTGTGAGCTAAAACAACTGCTTGTCTTTATAACATGAGCCTGTATCAGCTACTTCTTTTTGTAACAAAAAACTGACTAATACCTTTATTCTTTCCCTGAGGCCTACATGTGCCCTGTCATCAAAGGCAGACACTCTTTACCCCTACTGGTAGAGAATAAGTATACTAAAGTCTTGATTTATCATGACTTCTCTTGGTTTTACACCTCTTTCCTATCTTTGTTTCCATTATAATTTCTATTAGATTCTTTTTTTGTTTTGTAAAAGAAATCATGTTGTTTGTAAGAATGAATGAAATGGTCCAGAGACATGGAGAAATATCCTGGGGTCTGAGATGTCCATATAGAGATACTCAATACTCACTTCCTCCTCCATAAGGAAGAATCAAAGGAACAGGTGTATAGGTGCATTTTGAGGTTGAGTGACCATGTAGGAAACTGGAAATCAGCAAGAATGAGAATGTAACCTTGTAGGATTCAGGGACATGGGACAATATATCATAGAAAGAGAAACAAAATCCTAGCATCTGCCACTTCAACTCCAGAGCTAGGATAGGGAGAATCTCTCATTTGAAGGGGTAAAGTTGAAAGACAGTCCATTCCATTGGACTGGCTTTTTGGTGGGGGTAGCAAGATGGGTAGCTACTTCTCAAAGTCAACTTGATTCAGAAGAGTAACTGAAATTAGCCCACTAGGTGTGCTGCATGGTTGGGGGGGGTAGGTTTTGCCACACTAGGCGAATGGAGGGTGCCACCCTTGTTAACAAGGAGCTCAGTGTACTTCCACCAGTGTCAGGATTGAAGTCACATGCCCATTTCATTCCTATAGCCCTCTTCCACTGTGCTGAGCTCAGGCGCCTGTTGTTGACAGGGCAGAAGGGAACACCATTGTTCTTGCTGCTGTCTGCTCACAGAGGTATGCTGAGGAACCCTTGAGCAACTCTGTGGCTTCAACTATTGTCCTGTCCCCAGACATGCATGGCTAGAGGGAACTGAAAGCAACTTTGCCCAGCTCTGGCCAGTCCCACTCCTGCTGTCTCCTAGGAGGTACTAACACTGAAGGAGTTGGAGAAGAAAGACTTGAAGAGCACCTGAGTGCACACAGTCACAGGTGGCCTCAAGGGGAACTTTGCCTGGTTCCAGCTGAGGTCTCAGAGTGGCAGAGAGGAATACCATAGCTCCTACGCTGTTCCATCTATGAGGTTTGTTTCCCTGGTGTCACACCTGCTCTGAGTATACATTGATATCAGGGTTGGACTTGAGCACCACAAAGGTCATGCTCTGGTTCCCACCAGGGCCTCTTCCTGTGCAGCACACATCACTGACTGGTCAGAGGACAAGTGTTTCTTCTGGTCATTCATCACTGCAGGGTGACCCAGTACCAGAGTCCCTTGTTAATAGCAGAGAGAACATCAACAATGCCCAAGAAAAACCTTATTACCCAACAGAGGCCACCACTCCCATTGTAGGAGCAGCCAGACAGTGAATATACCACACCCCGTGCTATATACACCACACCTATCTGAATTGCTAGTGTCCCTACTCTTGTGTGGCCTGCAGACCATGGGTCTCTCCAACCTTGGCATGGTACACACTGTGCCCAAAGTCATTTATCACAACTAATGAAGCTATAGGTAGACTAAATTATGGTGCCTAGCTAGAAACAAAGCCAACATTGAATAGCAAACCAACACCCCAAGACACATCTTTAGGGGAAGACAAGAAGACAGCCCATAAAAGCATTAGTGGTATCTCTTCATCAGATGCACAAATCTCAATGCAGGAGATCAGGAAATATGAATAAAGGAGCATGATGCCTCCAAAAGAACCTAATTACTCTCTAACAACAGATTCTAAAGAAACTGAAAAGGACAAAATGCCTGATAAATAGTTTTTAAAAATGATTATAAAAAAGCTAACGGAGTCCAAGAGAATAGATAGTTGAATTAAATTGAAAAGACAATTCATAACGCAGTTGAGAAATTCAGCAAAGAGAAAGAAATTTTGAAAAAATAACCAAATAAAAATCTGGGAAACAAAGAAAGAGCTCAATAAGTCAAATAAAAACTAAAAATATAAAAGAACTCATAAATCACATCAAAAATAGATTTGATTAGGCAGAAGAAATAATATGTAAACTTGAATCTTGAAGATGGGTCTTTTGGAATATCCCGTTCAAACAAAAATAAATAAAAAAATAGTTAAATAAATAAATAAAACCTATGTGACACCACTAATTGAACAAACAATATATTTTCAGAATATCTGAAGGAGCACAGAATAAAATTAAGGGCATAGGAAAACTGTGTAATTAAATAAAAGCGGAAGACTTCTGTAATTCTATGTTCAGGAAGCTTTTAGGACCTAAAGAGACATGATTAGAAAAATATCTTTACCAGAACATTTATAGTCAAACTTCCAAAAGTACAAGTTCAAGAAAGAATTTAAAAGTCTGCAAGAGAAAAATTTCAAGTCAGTAACATTTAGAGGCAACTAACTGCATTAGACTAACAGCGGAATTTTCAGCAGATACCCTACATGCCAAGGCAGAATGGAATAATATAATCTAAGTCCTGAAAGAAAATAATTACCGACCAGGATTACTGTACCCAGCAAGGCTATCCTTCAGAAATGAAAGATAAATAAATACCTTTTAAGACAAGAAAAAAACTAAAGGAATTTATAACAACTAGGCAGCCTTATGAAAGATGCTTAAGGGAGTCCTACATCGAGAAATAGAAGAAAGATAACTACCATCATGTTATGTGAAAGTATAAATTCCTCTAGGAGGAGAAACACACAAAGAGAAATAGAAAAGTATTAAATATTATCAATAAGGAAACCATCAAATCACAAAGATGAACAAGAGAGGAAGAAAAAATAGGGAATATTCAAAACAACTAGAAGAAAATTAACAAAAAGGCAGAAATAAGTCCTTATCTGTCAATTATTGCCTTGAATGTAAATAGAGCAAATTTTCTCATTATAAGACACAGATTGGTTGGATCAAATGACAAGATCCAACAATATGCTGCCTGCAAGAAACTCACTTCATCAATAAAGACACACTTTAGCCTGAGAGTAAAGAATGTAAAATAATGCTCAAGGTAAGTGGAAATGTACGGCAAGCATCAATAGCTATACTTATGCTTAACTAAATAGACTTTAAGATGAAAACTATAGGAAGAGACAAAGAAGGTCACTATATAACTATCAAGGAATCAATTAAAAATAATATAGCATTGTAAATCTAGAGTCACCTAATGTTGGAACAACCAATTTTATAAAACAAACACTATTAGATATAACAGGAGAGACAGGTTCTGGAACAATAATATTCGGGGATGTCAACCCCCCTTTTATCAATTACTAGATCACCAGAACCCCCAAAAAATCAACTAAGCAACATCAGAGTTATGTATACTGTAGATCAAATTGATATGACTGACATTTACAAAGCATTGTATACAACAACTGAAGCATACATAGTCTTCTCATTGGTACATGGGACTTTCTCTGGAATAGACTATATATTAAACCACAAAACATGTCTTAACAAATTTAAACTGAAATCATATCCTGTATCTTTTCTGATCACAGAAAATAAATCTAGCCTGGAGGCTGAACAACATTCTTTTGAATAGTTTCTTTAAGGAAGTCAGCAGGGAAATTTAAAAATTTCTCAAAACAAATGAAAATGGAAATACAATATATCATCTATCGTCCCACAATATTTGTTGTAGGATGTAACAAAAAGCAGTACAAAGAAGGAGGTTTATTAATGACTGCCTACATCAAAAACAGAAAGATTTCAAATAAACAACTGAACAATGCATCTCAAGGGGCTTAGAAAAGCAACAACAACAACAACAACAACAAAACCCAAAAGGGAATAGAAGGAAAGAAATAAAGATCAGAGCAGAAATAAATTTAAAATAGAAACAAACAAAACAGTAGAAAAGATCAATGAAACAAAGAGTTAGTTCTTTGAAAAGGTAATAAAAACAACTAACTTTTAGCTAGACTAATAAAAAAGAGAGAACATACAAATAAATAAAATTAGAGATGATAAAGGACACTTTAAAACTTATACCATAGAAACACAAAGGATCATTATTACAAATTAGAAAACCTAGGAGAACTGGTCTAATTTCTGGACACACATGAGCCACCAAAATTGAACCACAAGGATATAAAAAAATATGAATAGAACCATAGCAAGTAATGAGACTGAATCAGTAATTTTTTAAAGTCTCTCAACAAAGAAAAGCCCAGAACTTGATGCTTTTATGTTGTCACTGATGAATTTTACCTTTTTTTTTTTTTTTTTTTTTTGGTATGCGTATGGTACTGAGATTGAACCCAGAGCTACTCACCAATGAGCTATATCGCCAGCCATTTAAAAATTTTTATTTTGAGACAGGTCTTGCTAAATTGCCCAGGTTGCCCTTAAACTTATGATCCTAGCTGGACATAGTAGCAAATACCTGTAATTCCAGTGACTCTGGAAGACTGAGGCAGGGGGATTACAAGTTTGAGGCCAACCTCAACAACTTAGCAAAGCCCTCAGCAATTTAGCAAGACACTATCTCAAAAAAATATATTAAAAAGGGCTGGGGATGTGGTGCAGTGGTAAAGTACCTCTAGATTCAATCCCCAGTATCAAAAATAGAAAACAAATAAACCAACCAATCCCACCCCAAACTTAAATGCATATGACAGTTGGCTCCATTTCAATCCTCAGTACTTCCTTTTCCCCTGCCCTCCTTCCTTTCCCTAATCCCCTTCTTCAATTCTATTGGTCTTTCTTATACTTATTTATTTTTAATTGATCTATTATAGTTATATATAAAATTGATATTCATGCATGCACATAACATAATTTGCTCAACTTCAAACCCAAACTTTTAAAGAAGAACTAATGCCATTAAAAATTCTATTCCACAGAATTAAAGGGGAGGAACCCTTTTAAAGTAATTCTATAAGTCCAGCATTACCTTATTACCAAAACCAGACAAGAAAACACACACATGAGAAGAGAGAGAGAGAGAGAGAGAGAGAGAGAGAGAGAGAGAGAGAGAGAGAGACTCTGACTGACTGTAGCCCAATATTCCTGATGAATATAGACATACAAATTTTCAACAAATCCAATACAGCAGCACATCAAAGTGATCATTCATCTCAATCAAGTTTGCTCCTTCCCAGAGATGCAAGAATGGTTCAATATACTCAAATTAGTAAGTGTGATATACTTCAATGGAATGAAGAATGTTACTCATAAATAACTTTAATAAATGCAGAAAAAGTTTTGATAAAGTTCAATAGCATTTCATGATAAAAGCCCTGAAAAAATTAGGTGTAGTAAAGGATCAACACAAATAGACTATATGTAATAAAGCCATGATCAACATCATGCTGAATGATGAAGAGCTGAGAGCATTTCTTCTAAGGTCAAGAATAAAAAAGTACTCAGAAAAATGAGAAATTAAACCCCATCTGATTCAAATGTATGATATGTCAAGATCATTGTACTGTCATGTGTAACTAATTAAAACAAACAAACAAAGAATAAAAAAGTGTATCCATTCCCACTGCTCTTATTCAATATTGTACTAGAAATTTAAGCTAAAACAATTAGGCAAGAAAAAAAAATAGTCTACAACCAGGAAGGGAGGAAATAAAATGTTACCCTGGTTTGCAGATGATAGGAGTTTGTTTATAGAAAAACCTAAACACTTCTCCAAAAGGCTATTAGAACTGATCAATGAATTCAGTGAGGTACCAAAATATAAAATCAACATGTAAAAATCAGTAGCTTTTCTATACATTAGTAATAAATTTGCTAAGAAAGAGAAGGAAAGCAACCCAATTTACATAGCTACCACCACAAAAAATACCAAGGAATAAACTTAAGCAAAGAAGTTAAAGGCCTCTACAATGATAATTACTAAACATTGGTTAAAAAATGGAAGAAGACACAAAAATAGAACTCCCAGTTTCATCGATTGGAAAAATTCCTAGTGTTAAAATGCCTTTACTACCCAAAGCAATCTACAGATTTCAAAGCAATCCCTAACAAAATACCAATGACATTCTTCACAAACTAGAAAAAAATTCTAAAATTAATAAGGAAGCCCCAAAGAATCCAATTATCTAGATCAATCTTGAGAAAGGAAAAGATGCACACACATACACATGTACACACACAAAAAGTTCATTTCAAAACATACTATAGAGACATAATAACCTCAACTGCATCATAATGGTACAAAAAGAGACACAATGAGACAAAGTAGAGATCCCAGAAATAACCCTGTGCATCTACAGTTAATTGATTCTTGATAAAGACACCAAAAATTTATGTTGGAGGAAAAAAAGCATCTTCAGCAAAGTGCTGGGATAACTGGATAGCCACATGCAGATGACTGGAACTTGACCACTTTCTCTCACCCCCTACAATGTCAACTCAATGTGTAAGATCTGAGTCTCTGAAACTATTGGAAGAAAATATTAGGGAAAACACTTCAAGACTTTGGTATAGGCAATGATTTTTTGGTAGGATCTCAAAAGCATAGGCCAAAAAAAGCAAAAACTAGAATTACATCAAACTTAAAAGCTTCCTCACATCAAAAGAAACATTCAATCTTCAGAATGGGAGAAAATGTTTTTCAAGTATTCATCTAACTAAAGGTTAATATCCAGAATATATAAGGAACTAAACAAAATAAATAAAAACCATTACTTAGTCCAATAAAAAATTATCAAATTACCCGAATAGATATTTCTTAAAAGTTAAGAAACACAAGTGGCCAACAGATACATCTAAAAATGCCTAATATTATTAGCCAACAGGGATATGCAAATCAAAATCATAATGATTAGAATGGCTATTATCAAAAAAGCAAAAAATAACAAATGCTGTCAAGCATGTATAGATAAAAGGCACTCTCTTCACTGTTGGTGGGAATGTAAATTAGTTTAGCCATTATAGAGAACAGTATGGACGGTCCTCAAAAACCTAATAGCAGATCCAACTATCTCACTACTGGGTATGTATCCAATGGAAATTAAATCATCATACCAAAGAGATACCTGCATACCCATGTTTATTGCAGCACTATTCATAATATCTAAGATATAGAATCAGCCTAGGTATCCATCAACAGATGCATGGATAAGGAATGTGTGTGTGTGTGTGCGCGTGTGTGCCAGTGCGTGCGTGTATATATATATATATATTATATATACACACACATATACATACATATACCTATATACATACACACATAGATACACACACACATACACACACACACACAGAGAAGTATCCAGCCTTAAAGAAGAATGAAATTCTGTCATTTGCAGGATATTATGTTAAGTGAAATAAGCTAGACCTGAAAAAAACAAATACTGCATGCTTTCTCTCATATGTGGAAGCTAAAAGAGTTGACATCAAAGTAGGATAATGGTTACTAGTGATTTGAGAAAGTTGGCTGGGAGAGGGGGGAGGATAATATTTGGATTTGATCAATGCACACTGTATAAATGTATGGAAATATCACACTGATCACATTAATATATACAATTGATATATTTAATCAAATATTTAAAAAATAACATCTAAGCCCATCTCCTGTGCCTGGTCTGTATCATGAATTGGAAGACATGGAGTAAAAAATAAATAAATAAATAAATAAATAAATAAAAATTTTTCAATTCTACTTTTCTAAGTTAACAGCTTAGCCTATTCCAGTCTTATTTTTTAAAATCAATATTCTCAAAACTACATGTAGATCTTCCTGTCTTTATGTCTGTCTACCTATAATCTATCCATCTTATCTCTACACAGACACATTGAATCTCCTGAAAGTTACTATTGCTGAGTTCGTAAGAAATATTATTGTACACATTATTCTGCAGCCTTAATCTTTTCACTCAATAATGAATCATGGTTTTTGGATATAAGTCTAACTTCTTTTAAATTTTAAATTACTATATATTACATAGTACAGATGTGCTTCAAGAGGTTCAGCTATTATTTTTTTATGGACATTCTGGTTTTCAATTCTTTGCCATTTCAAGCAATAATGCATCTCTCTCTTGCTTCATATATGAATTTCTCTCTCTCTCTCTCTCTCTCTCTCTCTCTCTCTCTCTCTCTCTCTCTCTCTGTGTGTGTGTGTGTGTGTCTGTAAATTTTGTTTTTCCCATAAATTGTCAGAAACAACACACATAAGATAACTGCTGGGACTTCTTTTCACTTAAGTCCTTCATCTTACATGAGTTTTTTTTTTTAATTTAAATAAGATAACCAATAAGGAGATGAGACACTTGGACTCCTTTTTAAAGAAGACATGGAATTTTGCTACAATGTAAGCTGAAATGAGACTTAAAAATTTTTTCTAATTTCATCTTGTGGTACTGGGCACACCATCAAAGGAAAGTAATCAAAATAAAAAACAAAAGCTTTCTGTTCAAGTAAAATATAAACAGAAACCTCAAATGAGTTGGATGGCAACTGCTTCTTGTTAGAAAAATATTATTTTACTACAAAATAAATGAAACATTTAATGTTCCAGTTCCATTTGAGAATGATGTATGCTTCAAGGCATAGCTCCTCCTGCTAATCACCAACTCAGAACTCCTTGGATCTTCACTATATTGGAGGAGAAAGTTCAAACATCCTGCTGCCTCCCACAGAAAGTCTATAATTGGAGTGGAAAGAGCGGAGATAATGCATAGTTCTTACCCCATATAAGGAAAGCCCACAAGGCATGCAGAATTGTTTATACTCTATTCAAAATGTTTGTGTGACAGAATGGATTTTGAAAACTACTTTGGAAACTAAAATTTGAAGCATAATCCATGCTCATGAAAAATACTTATAGCATGAGCATTTCTTTTAAAAACAAGAAATTATACTCAAATGTTTTCCCCCACATCTATTTTACTTATCATATAAAATGACAATCATAATATTTTCATAGTTCATTCCTTTAATTTTCAAAGATGAAGCCTTTTCATAAACCCCATTCTATGCTGTACACTGAATTGCACAGCAGCAGGACAAACACAGTCCCCTTACTGTCCACCTTCCTCAGCCTGCGGCAAGGAAACGAGATTGTACTATGGTGTGATGAGCGTGATCATGAGATGTTCCATGTGCCCTGTTCAGGGGTATCTAGCCTGGACTTAGCATCTGTCTAGAGGCTTCTGGATCTGAGGTGAGAAGACGTCCTGAGCCAGTCATGTCTAAAGGAAGGGACAAGTCAGAATAGAGTAAAAAGTGTTTCAGACAGAGAATAGATGCTCAGAAAGCAGGGAGCAATAAAGAACGCAAATTCACGGAGTCCTTGAATGATGTTTGGAAGGATAGTGAGAGACCTAGAAATGGCTACAGGAAACAAGAACAGGATGGGAATTTTTACTTCTGTAAAATCATGCTGGCTCTAATGTGGAGAATCAGAGAGAACTGGAACAAGAACAGAGCCTGAGAGATCAGCTAAGAGGCTGCTGCCAACTCTTTTTAAGTGAGATGATGGTGGTGCCAATTAGGGAAATAGTAGTGGAGGTAGAGACCAAGACATGGAACCAATTTTCCAAACTTGGGCTGGGAGTTTCATTTATTTGGAAGTAGAATATCTGATAGTCCTGAACTTATTTTGTGACAATTTCTTTGCTCAAAAAGTAGAGGAAGCAAGGAAGAGCATTGTTTCTTTGAATTTGATTCTAATTAACATGAAAGAAAGAAATTAATTCTGTGGAAATGCCTAGTGGTCTATCTGACTAACTAGGGAAAAGCTGAGGCTCCAGCTGAGACTCAGTCTGCATGCTTAGAAGCCCAATACGGAAATGCAGAATTTCTTTTATTATTGAGTAACTTTGGTTTTAGAAGTTTGTCCATATCTGTTTCTTGTTTTCATGTTCCGAATAACACTGTACAGTGCTATTTGTTTTTCTTGGAGCTCAAAGGTAGGACTTCTGTTTTATACAGTGAGATTAATAGATGTCATATTTGGGTACCATTATTTAATAAAAAAGAAATTGACCAAAGGGAGTGTGCCCAGAACTGGGCAACCATGACAACATAAGAGTGCTAAAGAACACCCTGCATTGAAGTATTCATGTGAAGAGGCTGTGAGCAAGGAGCAGCCAGAGATGAGGGAGAGCAGGACAAACCCCTTCTGTCCTCATGGAGCTTTAGAAGGACCCATGAAAGAAAGTGGGATATGGAGAAGAGAAAGTGTAACATTTGGCTTCAATGATCTAAAATACTGTCCCTGTGGAACAGGCATCCAAATTAGTTTGTAAAACTTCAGAAATAAAATAAAGTCACCAGTAAGTATTATTTGGAAGGGGAAGATTCCAGTTGTTTGGTGGGGAGGAACAACTTTCTAAAAGTTCTTGTGGTAGAATTGCATGATACTGAGGTGGTTTGGGAGTGGGCTGTCTGAAGTGACTGGATGCACATTTGAGATGCATTACTTCATTTAGACTTGAAGTCACCCTATTGGAACTAATGGCCCCACTTTACATATGAGGAAACTGAATTTAAGAAATCATACAGATATAACATGCGATTAGAACACACACTATGACTTATTGTGCTCTGGTCTGTGAACTGCATCACTTTCCCATTTAATTAAGAAAGCTACATCAATGATTGTTCAAGGACTCCTCTAAGTTAAGGGAGAATGTTCATTAGGGTTATGAAGATCCTCCTAAACTTCACATTCATCTATTCTATATATTTCTAGAAATGGAAGACATACTCTAAAAATGAAATATATGCTCCAAATGACAAAATTCTAGAGATGAAGAACAGATCAGTCATTGCTAGGGGATGGATGGTAGGTAGGCATGGTTACAAAACAGACATTCCTGGAAATAGAACTTTTTTGTATCTTTATTGTAGTGATAGTCACAAAAACCCCCACATGTGAAAGTTAGAGCTACATACACACACAAGTGCATGTAAAATTGGAGAAATCAAAATAAGTTTCATGGATGTCACTTTTTGGTATTGATCCTGTATAATTAATTAATTAAGAAGTCACTATTGGGGCCGGCTCAGCGGTAGAGTGCTTGCCTTGCATGTGCAAGGCCCTGGGTTCCATCCTCAGCACCGTACAAAAATAAATTTAAATAAATAAACAAATAAAATAAAGTTATATAAAAAAGTCACTATTGGTGGAACCTACAGAAGTGTATATGTGATCTTCTTATTTCTTGGCTCTATAATTGTCTTAAAGTATAATGTTAGAAACCTGTGTGATTCAAGCACATGGAAAGGATGAGTCAAGTACTGGCTCTTTTCCTTCCTCTGTACCTCTGCTCCACCCTGTGATCCTTCATTTGGAAAAGACACGAGTTATCGACGTATCCATTTTCTTCCCAGAACCAAGTCTGATTTAACATATGAACCCCAAGTTTCTGTGTACTGGAAACTAATTATTCCACTTAGTGTTTTCATTTACATTCCTCTATAAGACTCAGGAAGTGCCCTCTGGAAAGTACATGCTAGGTATAACAAAAGGCCCAGTATTTGTTGACTTTAGTAAATGGAACTAGGAGGAAAATCTGCATAATCAAATAATCAACTTAGACCTTTCAGCATTTCATAAATACAGTATTTGTGTGGTAGCTTGAATAATATTGCCAAAAAGGATGGACTCAGATATCCAATTTTTCAAAGAGCAGTAAAAAAAAAAAAAACTACATTCCTTATTTGATGCCTCCAAATATGAAGATAATTATCCACATTATTTTCTTTTTTACAAAAAAAGTGTAAAGATCACCTCCAATTCCACCATGCAAATATAAGCACCAACTTTTTTCTTGTCTTCTTATTCTTCTTATAAAGACATGTTTATTATAAATGGCACATACTCATTTAGATCTTGCATGCTTCAGGTACAACTAGATCTAGGAGCTCTCACTCTTATACTCTCCAACTCCTGGCTATGTTTGTTTTTGCTTTGGTTCTATTCTGAGGCATGTTCTTCATTTTTGGTGGCAAGAATAGTCACAGCATCTATCTCATATTTAGGCATCCTAAATGAAAATGGAACTTCTCCTCGAGAGCTCTAATAAAAGCTTGAAATTGAGTCTAACTAATTTGACTGATCTGAGTGAACAAAACACTAATCACATAGCTATTGTGCTTATCTGTCATGGCTGTGTCATGGACATGAAAGCAGGACAGGGCATGGGTAGAAAAAATAAGATACCTTCTTAACTTTGTGTGTGTATATTGTGTATATGCATACATACAAATCCATATGTATAATTGGGGATGATGTAAGGGTAAAATGAAATTTATTTATCTTCCATCTTGGGTTACAATGATAAAAAGCACGTGGATTCATATGGCAATACAAGGAATAAAAAAGTACCAAAAAATCTTGAAAAATAACAGATTTGGAGGACTCACACTTTCTGATATTAAAACTTATTATGAAGCTACAATAACCAAGATAGTATGTTACTGGCATAAAAAATTGATATGTTAATCAATGGAATAAATTTTAAAGTCCAGAAATGAATACATACATTTATGGTAAATTGATTATCAACAAAAGTGTCCAAGGAATTCAACAGCAAACTACAGTAATGTAGCCACATCAATGTTTATAGAAGCTCAATTCTTAATAGCAAAGCTATGGAGCCAACTTGGGTGCCCTTCAACAGATGAATGAATAAAGAAAATGTGTATATACACCATGGATAATTACTCATCCATAAAAAAGAATGACTGTATGACATTTGCAGGTAAATAGATGGATCTGGAGACTCATACTAAGGTCCAATATTCTCTCTGATATGTGGATGTTAACACACAACAGGGAGGTGGGGAGAATAGAAGTTCAGTAGATTAGGGGAAAGGAGGGGTGACAGGAATAGGAATAAAGACAGTAGAATGAATTGGACATAACTTTTCTATGTATATTTATGAGGACACCACATTGAATCTCTACATCATGTACAACAAGAAGACTGAGATCCTAATTAGAGTAAACTATACTCCATGTGTATAAAGAAGGCAAAATATATTCTACTGTCATGAATAACTTAAAAAAACAAATAAAAAGTTAAAAAAGAAGTGATATTACTCATAAATGACAAAGACTAGAAATGCTAATCAATAGATGAATACATATCCAGACAATGGAATATTATTTGGAAATAAAAAGGAATGAAGTATTGGTAGATGCCTTAACATGAATAAATCTTGAAAATATTATGCTAAGTAAAGAAGTCAGTTACAAAATACCATATATTGAATGAGTCCTTGTAAATGAAATGTCCAAAATTGGAAAATACATAGGGATAGTAAATTGATGAGTGTTTTCCAGGGAAGGGGGGAGGAAAAAATGGGAGTAACTGCTAATGGGTAAGGAATTTCTTTTAGGGATTATTAAATATTCTCAAATAAGATTGTAGTGATGGTTACACAGCTATATGAATGTTCCAAGAACCATGGAAATGAACACTTTGAAATTTATGGTATGAAAATTGACCTCAATAAAGTAGTAATTTTAAAAAATAAAACATATGAATCCAATGGCTAAATACTGTTTAGAACATCAACTTTAATGGGCTCACATTATACCTAATAACCTACAAAATTTCTTCCTGATAAAAGTAAACTGGGAAATATGAGTTGGACCTGTGACTAAAATGGAAAACTTGTGGCTCAGATTCTCTATCTATAAGTAACCACAGTGATGACAGCCCCATCAGTTAAGCCACCCCTATTACACACCAAGTTTTCACACATCCTATGTCTATGTGGAGGCTTTTCTATCTGTTCCATTTATAAATTTGGGCAGCTCATATGAAACACCGTAAGTCTGGATGTATGGTCCTCCATGTCACAAAGGTTGTTTCAATTTGAAAATAACTTGTATTGAAAAATGCATAAGATTAAGTTGGGGGGTTGAATGTTTTAATATATATGATAGCTTGGTAGTTACAGAGCTTAATTTATATCTGCTATTATAGCATTAAATCAATATATTTGGCCTATGAATATAGTTAGTTCAGGAACTTACATGGAAAGACAAACCAAGAAAACAAGAGTCAAAAAAAAGAAAGTTAGGGCTGGGGATGTGGCTCAAGCGGTAGCGCGCTCGCCTGGCATGCGTGCGGCCCGGGTTCGATCCTCAGCACCACATACAAACCAAGATGTTGTGTCCGCCGAGAACTAAAATAAATAAATATTAAAAGATTCTCTCTCTCTCTCTCTCTCTCTCTCTCTCTCTCTCTCTCTCTCTCCTCTCTCTCTTTAAAAAAAAAAGAAAGTTAAACTTATCTTGTTGAATCAATGGGAAAGAATCTTTCATTCTTAGTAAAACTCTTTTGAATATGTTAAGGGATGATCTTCAAAAATAATAGTAAAATCATTAATTTTATATGGGTATCAAATACAGATAAAGATTTTCTTTAACTATTAATGAAGGAATGAATAAAATGGGTTTGAAGGACAATGCAAAGGGAGAGCATACTTATAGGTCAGCAATATTAAAATAATTTAAAAAATGTTCATCCATAAAACTGACTTTGGGAAGGGAGAGTGAGAAGGGTAGAGAGCTGTTCTTACACTACACAGAATTCATGTGTATAAGCAAAAATGATTTTCATTACTTTCAGTTATTTATTTATGTATAGACTTGTAGAATAGCTTAAAAGTAATCAAAGGCTAGTATCAGATAAATATGAAAGTGTGTGTTAAATAGTGCATATTTTCCATTGGAGATGCCCAATACTCTTTTTTTTATTATTTTAGATTTCTTTATGTTATAGCAATCATAAAATCAGAAGGCTTCTCTGTTTTCCCATGTTTCTGCACTCATTGTGGTAAAGACATCATCTTAAATATAAAGAAAAACCACAAATAATGTAAGATCATTATTGTCAAGTGAACATTCATTTACTACAGTTAATAATTGGAATTGGGGGATAATATAGCTTCTCTTATGCTGAGTCTGAGATCCAGAGTTGTCTCTTGGTGCTGAGTAGAGAAGGGATTAACAAAACAGAGCACTGACAAAGACCACATACAGGACAATATTGCTATGCAGCTTAAGGTTTCACAAACTTTTGAGTCAGAACTATTTTTGGGTCATGAAAACAAAAAGAGTCATGGAAAATTTATGCACAGGAAATAGAATAGAAATGTAAAAGTATAGCATAGTGAAGTTGAGAATACTTCATAAAACTTTGGTTATAGTCTACACGTGGGCACAGGTGTGAAGATCCGTTCTGGATCACAATGTCAAATGTAATTCTGCCATAGGTCACAGTTGATGGAAAGTCACCATTGTAGCTGGAATCTAAAATGTCCACTTAATGTATTCTGCAACGAGTATGAGTCACCCCTCAACAAGAAGCTCCGTGCAAGTTCCATGACCCAGAGAGAGTCAATGCTGAGCATTGTGCTGAGATCTCCTGGCTTAGGTTGGAACAATTCTCCCTTGGCCTAGAATGAATCTCACAGATCTATGTGTGTTTTCGTTGCCATTTTTGCTAAATGTCCTTGGTAAAGGTGGGAGTCTCCAAAGAACACAGGTCAAGGTATGTCACCATTTCTTTAAAATAAGCACACTTTATTTAACTAGAAATAGTGTCTTGTAAATGACAAATTTAAGTAAATTTTGAGCTAGTTGAACTTTTTGGGGGTAGGGTGGTTTACTGGGGATTGAACCCAGGGGCATATAACCATGGAGACACATTCTAGCCTTTTTAAAATGTTTTATTTAGAGACAGAGTTTCACTAAGTTGGTCAAGTACTCACTAAGTTACTGAGGCTGGCTTTGAACTCCCAATTCTCCTGCCTCAGTCTCCTGAGTTGCTGGGATTAGATGTGTGTGCTGCCATGCCCAGTGGCTGAACTATCTTTATCAAATATTTAACATTTTATCTGATAACAAATTTTGCTCTGATCTTTCATTTCAGTGACTTACTAATTCATAGGTTTCTATAGAGAAATGCTTTATAATTCTAGTGGAGTCTGAGTAGTTTGAGCATCTAAAAGGACCTCTTGTGCAAATGATGGTGGCAGCCCCTTGGGAGCTCTCATAAATTAATTTCCCTCTCCCAGCCTAAAAACAAGCATCTCTGCTTTCAATCTGTTGTCAACTGCCATATATTCCTTACAACCAGATTCCCACCTATGAATGGCTTCTCCTCTCCATGTAGAAACTCTGGAGCCACCACAGTATCACAATATTTCCGAATCCCAGAGATTCCCTGTAGGAACATTTCTGCCCCTGCTCAATTTCTGGCACCCTTCAAAATATCTTTGAGTTAACAGATGGGGTTGAAATGGGTCAGCATTCCTTACTACCACCTTTGCAAGGACAATGATTTCAAAATCTTTACCCCCAGATCTGTAAATGACAACTACACACAAGATGTCCTCCATTTTGAAGCTCCTTAAACTTTTTAAATTGTCATTGTTTTGCTTTCTTGCTCTACTCTACTATCTTCCTTATATTACTATTTCTAAGTCTCTTAAACTGAATCAGTCTAAATCTGTTTTTTTTTTTTTTTTTCTAGGACAGCCGTTTTCTCCTACTGACTTCCCTGTGTCATTAGGATCCTGTTAGAGTCTGTAAACAAGTCAGGATGGTGCCTGGCAAATGTTAGAGTCTGTAAACAAGTCTGGATGGCGCCTGGCATTTTGCCAGGGGGAGTGGTTGCCAGCGAGCCATTAAGTGTGGAGATTCCTTATTGGTTGACTGCTGTATTGAGTTTATGTTAATTAGATAAGCTGTGTGGAATGTATATATACCGCTCCTGTCCTACAATAAACGGCTTCCACTCCTGCTGTATCAATCTACACAAGTTGTTCGTCACCCCCCGGTTATTTTGCTGCAGCCGGACTGCGGCAGGATTACCTGTTTTCCCAGATATCAAGACTCAAAACTTCAAGGTCATCTTGGTTTCTTGTTCTTTACCTTCTCCTTCTGTTCCATCATCAAAGTTCGATTGTTTGACCAAGTCTAAATCAGCCTTTGTGGGCTCAAAACCTGCTCCATAGTTTCATTCTGTCCAAGAAGGCATCATGAGAATGTTCCTGGATTGACTAATTACTGGATAAGAAATAAAAGGAAAATGACCATCAGGAAAGGAGAAGTTTTCTCTTTCTATCTTAAAATAAACCTGAAATGTAAGAAGAGCTTATTAGGAAGAACAATAGCATTATAATTTTTGCTTATTTTGGAAATTAAAATAATCCTCTTTCTCACTATCCTAATCATTAAACACCCACTCCAACATTTGAAAAAATATATCGTTTGTGTGTGACCGCATCTTCTTTCATTTCCCAAGCAAGTTCTTTCTATAGTCCTGAATGTATGGGGGTACCAGTTGAAACTAAGACAGAGCTCATAATTTCCTTTCTACTTTATTTTTCCAGTTCTTTTTAATGTAAGCCACTTTCACCTTCCTCTTCTGCAACTGGAAAACCAACAAATACATTTTATGCAATGGGGAAAAAAAGGTTTCAGCTTCTATATCAGCTGAGACTGATAGTTCCTACTCAGAGTGCTGCATTGGGAAGGATTGAGGGTCATGACCAGATTCTGCCAGGAAGTGCTCTCCAGTCTACTCTTGAGGTCCTCTTTGGGATGGGGAAGGGGCAGGGAAGGCTTCTGTGCCATCCTGAGTTGAAGCAAGAATCAAGGCCAATCTTAATGCAGACAGAAGAGCTTAGCATCTACAAGGCATCATTTGGATAATGTCACTAAGGCTCTTGGCACAAAAAGTAGCTGTTTTTTTTTTTTTTTTTTTTGGCATTGGGTTACAGCACTGAAATTCCAGAATTAATAACTGAGGAAGACTTCTTAACTTCCACTATTAAAAAAAGTTTTTGAAGACTTTCACTTTTTTTTTCAAATGTTAAAATGTTTTTATTAGTGCCTTCTAGTTCTACATAATAACTGGACATAATCATAAACACTGCATCCCTTACTCTAAGAAACAACACCAGCTCAAGCCTTTATCAGCAGATGTCTATGGAGGAACTAGTCTATCCAATTTCTTTTCAGTCTTGCATGCAGATTAAAGAAATGGTGTTTGTGAGGAAATATGGGATCCAGTTGGCCCTTTTGTCTTGCCCACAGATTGGGATGACTAAATGAGGACCAGAAAGGTAGAACTGTGCGTAGGCACAAGACAACAGAAACAGACATTAGGTGGCAACAGGGGTATTTTCTTGTTTCCTTAAAACATAGTATCCCCCCAAAGAATAACCATTTGCACCCCCCAAAAGCCCTTAAAGAATAACCAAAAAAAATTCGAAAAAATTTGTAAAACTAAACAAATAAACATGAAAGAGAAAAAATTTAAAAACTTGGCAAGACTCACCCCTAATATTCTTTACAGAATCCAACTGTTTCTTGTCCTTCACAGCTTTGTGAGGCAGCAGCAGACATTCTAAACAGCTTAGCATCTGCCAAAAGGAAACAGGTAGTTAGGTCCTTTAGACTGTGGTGGTGACACCAACAACAGAGATAAACATCATGGCAACCATCCCTGTGTGTGGCCTGTCTTGGCTCAGGTCTGCAGTGAACATGGAGGAGAACCTCATTTGATCTTCACCCAATCAGGCGTTCCCTCTCTTCCTATTCCTGGTGTGCACATTTTAGTACTCTGCTTAGAACCACACAGTGAGCAGTAGGCAGACCCAGAATTGGAACTCCTGTCTGTCTTAAGCCAAAGCCCATCCCCAGCTCCCTTCCTTCCTGTGTCTTCCTCCAGCTCCTGCTGGATCTGAGGTAAGGGATCCCATCAGCTCTGGGGCACAGACAAGTTGATCTATACACACAGAAGATATGAATGAAAGACAGTCAAAAATCCATAGCCTGAACAGTGATTTCTGTATTGTTTACACTTAAACGAGATCCTCTGGACTAAAATTGTCTCATTTTGCACTTTATGTGGATGTGTAAGTTCTTCCAAAATCGGCAGGCTCTGGGACATCTGCATAGTAATATTAATCCTGAATCTCTTGGTGGGACAAAAATTCTGTAATCTGATACAAGTTCTCCTTGGCACAGGACATTAAGGACAAACCAAAGGGAATGTTTTCTAGTCTGTGTACCTTATATAAACAGATGTTTAAAACTTTACTTTGCCTACATCCACCAAGCATAGAAATGAGACTTAATTAAGCTGAAATTCCATGGAAAGCCTTCCAAAGCTCCTAGTTTACTCATCCAGTATAAACACTATAAATGAATAAAATACAGTATAATAAACAATTTAAATATAGGGTCATGTTTCCTTAATGTCAAGTGATTCAGAATTATGTACTGAGTGATCAAAAATGATTGAAGTTTTATTGTTCTAATTGTAAGCTCAATTAATATAGAAAAGTATATAGTATAAAAATAGCCATGTATCCTTGTTCTGGAATTAAAACCACTGGAATTAATACTAAAATTTACTTCTAAAATTGATTTTAATAGAGGAAAAGTAAAACATTACAGAGAAAGCTGAAGTATCTTGGTTTCTCTCCCTAATCTCATCCCTCTTTCCTCTCCTTCTCCAGAAACAACTTTCTCTGAAACTTAGTGTATATCCTCCCAATCCATGTTTTTATATTTGACTGGTTATCCAGAAACCAAATATTATGCTACTATCTGGGATTTAAAATTTTATAAAAATGGTCTATTTTTGTTGTATTGTTATTTGTGTATGTTTGTTTTACTAAATGTGGTATTGTCCAACTTAATACTTATATATTTATTTTTGTTAACTGCTATATAATATTCCATTTAATGACTCTATCAGAATTTATTCACTTCTTTATCAAAGAGATTTAATGCTCTCCATGTCTCCCTTTCCTTTCATAAGCATGACTTCTTTTATACATGCACATGTAATTTCTTAGGATATATACCTAGGAGTAAAATTGCTGGGTTGTAGGCATTTGCATCTGCAACCTTACTATATAATTACCAAATTGCTCTCCAAAGTGATTTTAAAATTTCCACTCCCACCATCAGTATACTGGAGTTCCTGTTTCTAATAGACTTGCAAATACCTCGAATTGTCTCACTTTTGCATTTAGGAGCTCTAATTTTAATTTCTGGTTTTGTTAGCCTTTAGGTTGTATATAGGGTATATCACGAGGGTCTTGGAATGCATTTTTATCATTATTAATAAAGACCATACCTAAGTGGCACTGATTACTTAATTTTTAAAGTCAGACTCATAGTACATCCATATTGAATGTATTTGGTTATGAGACACATAACAGAACAAAGCATGTATTTCTTTTTGTAGATAATTATTGAACCAAACAATCACTAGGCAATATGCACAGACTTGGAAAAGCCTAATTGTTGTTTTACATTATTTTCCTTTGTTTGCTGCATTAACTACTTTTTTTTTTTAAAATCAATGTGTGGCATCATGCTGACATTGACTGATTTTCTTTTATTTGTATTTAGAAATTTTTTCTTAGTACAGAGGCATAGCAATTGTTTCCTCTAATAACCCCTGAGGGACTGGATGAATGCTACAGCAGTTACTACACATAGTCTTGCAAAAGTTTTTGATGTAATGCTAAAAATGTCAAGCCAAAGAAAGAAAATAAGGGTGAAAGAATGAGGTAGGAAAAGGGTGTGATAGACTTCCTCTCTTTAAATGTAGCTTTTGAAATCAATATTTTCCATTATATCTGGTTGTGATGATGAAATACATGGTAACATCTAAATTGATAACATCTGAGTGACTGATCCATAAAAATGTACTTCTGTGGTTTGATATCGATTGTGCTTTTACTTCTCCTTTAGACATATGAATGAGTCTGAGTTCATAAAAAAAGAGGAAAAAAAAACACAACTGCATAGGATTTACAGGTGTCATTCAAAAGACAAATGCAATACTTAGAAGGTTAAGAGAGAAAAATGAAATATGGTTGTTTTCCTCCTTCCTTTTGCCTTGATGTGGATTCGAGAATGATGGAAAGCCCCCAAACCCATGAGTTCATGTACAACAGGTTTTTAGAGATTCAGGGAACATCCAATCTACAGATTTCATTTTATAGTTGGAAAATTGGATCATTAGGTAGTTTAGTCCAGGCATTCTTCCCCTCCATTACTCTGTCTTTTGTCTTCTTCATGAAAGGGAGAAGTCGCTTCCTTCATGACAAGGCATCTGAACTTGGTTGGCTTCAGTTACCTGGTCTTTGGGACTTCACGCACAAGCCCACCACATCCACACTTCATTACATTTCCTTCTGAAGCAGTATTAGGAAAAGTACAGGAAACAGCACAGCAAAGTGACCCTGGAAGAAGTGGTGAGTTCTATCTTGAAAATCTACAGGGATTTTTCCCTTCATTTCAGGATACAGCTGTGTTTACTTTAGTTTAAAGACACCCAATCTCTGGGTAAAACTGGTGCTCCAGCAGGATATGTCATCTTGGTTCTATGCTTTTTTTTTTTAACAAATATTTATTGATAACTCTTTATCTTGTGAGAAAACAACAGAAGTCCCTGCTTCTCTTGGCCTTGATGGTATAATCACAAAGCACATAGTTACAAATAATTATTCAGACACGGGAGGTGTTATAGTGTGCCTAGAAATGAGAACTAAAGCAGCCCAGAGGATTAGGAAGACTAGCTTTCTTTTAGCAAAAAATTGAGTAGGAGTGTGACTTCGAATATTGCCTAGCTTATATTCATTAAAATAAGAGAATCACAAAATGTTTTTTTGTTTTGTTTTTTTTTTTTTTTTGCTAAAAGATGAGTCATGATGTTTTTGTAATGCACTGAATGGTTTTTCTGCATACAATTTTAATAGAAATCAAAGGCATCTTGTTTCAGTTATTTGTTGTTATGGACTTTGAGAGCCTTTTCCTCCTGTTTTCCTATGCATCACCTAGGGTATGGTGTCAGCTTGTCAGTCTTACTGTGTGCACATGTTGAGGATGGACCCTGGATTCTGATATGGGCAGGGAAATAACACAGAAGAAAGAATGTTAGAGATGCCCTTGAAAATTTGAACTTGGTTGATTAAGCAATAAACTCAAATGTCTGGCTCTAAACATCTAAGGCTCTTTAAAATACACACTCTGTACTATCCCTTTTTTCACTCTCTACAAAATGGGGATGGCACAATGGAGTCAGTTAATTTTCTAAAGTACAAATTTCAGTTGGCCCTTTTGTCTTGCCCTATTATTTAGTAATGGTAAAGATTGTTTGCTTGCTAAAAGGTCCTAGATTTTCATTAAGAAAATGAGTGAAGAACTATGAATAAACATGGATGACAATGATCAGATTATGTGTTGGGTTTTCACACAGAACCAGATGTCTATTGATGCATACAAATAGGTAATTTATTTCATTTACAGATCTGAAAGTCAAATAAAGAATTAATATTTGTTATTAGAGTGCATTTACCCAAGTGTTCTAATTTAATACATTGTTTATATAAATGCAAAGTGAAGTTAGGGACTAATTATTTTTAGTCAGTTGGGGATAAATATGAAAGCTTCTTCAGAATTTGTAGCTTGCAATTTACCTATTAAGTATGGAACCCCAATTTTCATATGTGGAAATTCTAATCCCCAATTGATGATGTTTGAAGGTAGGCCTTTGGGAAGTAAATAGATGAGGTCAAGAGGATGGGTCTCTGTGGTGGAATTAGTATTCTTTTTTTTAATACTTTTATTTTATTTATTTTTATGTGGTGCTGAGGATAGAATTCAGTGCCTCACACGTGCTAGGTGAGCACTCTACGGCTGAGCCACAACCCCAGCCTCAGAATCAGTATTCTTATAGAAGGGGAAGAAACCTCTCTTTCTACCTCATGAGGACACAGAGAGAAGGCAGCCTTTTACAATAAGAAAAGAGCCTTCACCATGAAACGGATCTGCAAACACCTTGGTCTTCGACTTCCCAGTCTCCAGAATTGTGAGAGACAGGTGTCTGCTATTGAAGTCATCCAGTTTATGGCATTTAGTAGTAGTAGCCCGAATTGGCTAAGATATTAGATATTTATGCCTTCTTTCCTTTAAAAAGTTATACTTAAAATTAACTGTATTTAGTAAATATTTACATTTGTGTATAGAATGACTTGGATTTCTGAGATACTTTTTCCCATACATCTAGAGAAATCAGCATTTTATCATTTTTGATAGGATTATTCCAGGCTTATTTTCAAACTTATGGATTGACTAACCATTGAAAATGGCAGGTTCCTGTTCCCACTACATAGTGTTTCTTGATTTGCATAACAACATATTTCAACTTTTTGCACAGTTGGTAAATACCTAGTATATTGCATAAGATTTTGGCTAGCTACCGATGAGGGAAGATTGTTAAACCACGTTCTTCAACAATGAATAATACACAGTCATATTGCAGTGTTCATTATGAATTTGTATTGAGTCTGATAAATATATAAAGGCCAAAATTCCTTATAAATGATTTTTTAAAAATATTTCCCTGAAATCCCTAAAGGCAAGAAATAATGGTAGGAGAAAATCTGTTGTACATAGATAGAAAAAAATTTGCATATAAAGTCTTCTATATTAATAAAGATAAAAATTAGAATATCTCAATGATTTCAAATAAACAATCACTGTAGCTTTAAATTAGTTCTTCATAATGTTTTAATAATAACAATAAGGCTTGTGAAGAATGATAAAAGAAGGGGTTTTAAAATGCATGTTTACTGTTTTGTTTCTAAGCAAAACTATGGTCCCCATAATGCCACATCTAGATATGGCTTCCACCAAAGGACATGAAAATTCATTGTTTAGACATCCAAATAATAAAAAAAAAAATTTGCCTAGTCTGAATACTATTTGTTGAAGGTTTTGTGAGTTTGTCATAATTCTTAGTTATAGACAATAAAATCTACTGTAACCGATTCAACAAAAATAAGACATTTTAAGCATTCTTTGGTTCTCAGAAAATTAGGATAGTTGGAAAAACAGACTCCAAGTTGAGTGATCCAGAACACCTCTCAGAACAATAGCTCACAACTGCTCTAATAAGGAGCTGCTGCCATTAGAATCCCATTGTGTTCCTCCTTCCCATCAGAGGGTCCCCACCCTCTTCATCTCTGCCAGTGTCAACCAAAAGGATGTCCTGCACCTAGCCACTTCCCTGGTAGTTCTTTTCTGATCATAGTTTCATGTAAGTGCTTCTAACTGTTGTTTTTCTACTTGCTGAAGAAATCTGGAAATGTAGCTATTTTGAAGTCTACTTTGAAAAGAACACAGTCACATGTGTTGAATTATCAAAACATAGAAAAGTTCTTCAAAATTTCTAGCGAGTCCCAAATGACTAATGATGATTTTAAATTCATATTTACTATGATTAGCTCTTTCACTTTTGCAAATCTGTCCTGCAAAATGATTACATATGTCCCCCCAAATATGTGAATGAAGATGTTTGCAACATTATAAATAATCAACACCAAGGGCTTACCGGATGCCAAGCATAGCTGTTAGTATTGCAATACTAGAACCTGCAGCAAGGAACACAGCTTTGCTTGCACTTTGATTTTAGCCTAATGAGATCCATTTAAGGCTTCTGACCTCTAAAACTGTAAGATTGTAAATTTATGTTGTTTTAGCCACTACATTTGTGTTAATTTGTTAAAGCAGCAATGGGAAGCTAATACACATGAATTTCTGATGAAAATCCTTTGTCTTCTTCCTTCTCTACACTCACTGTCTGTCATTTTTTAAAAAATCATGGTTTTAAGGCAGAGTCATCTTTAAGCCAAAGATATGCAAATTTGAACTTTTTGCTAAAACACTCTTGAACTCCAGAGCATATCCAATTGACTGCTACTCCTAATCTCCATTTGGAGTTACATTAGTCATCTTACATTACTATAATGAAATACTTGGGGCAGCTACATTAATAAGAGAGGTTTCTTAGTTTTAGAGGCTGTAAGTCCAAACAGCATGGCACAGGCCCGGTGGTGAAGGCCAGCCCTTCCTTGGCTGTATTACATCATGTTGCTAGTAGCAATGGTGGGCAAGTGTGGAAGAAAACAAGTGATAACATCTAGAACAGGAGCGGTGAGAGATGGGGTGGAGCAGTCTCTGGATTTATTACAGTCTCCTTGGGAAAACTATGAAGGAGTCACCCCCAAACCACCTCGCACTCTTGTGACATAAGGACCTCCCTCCAGGTCCCACCTCTCAAAGGTGCCAGCACCTCCTAACACTACCACTCTGTGGACAAAGGCTTCAATCATAATGTGCCCATGGGGCATACCAAACCAAACTCAAATCATATCAAGAGTCCAAAGATATCTCAGACTTGAGCTATTCCCAACCTAAACCTAAACTGCTAAAGTGTCACCAGTCTGCTCCTCACAATCTCGACTCATATTTTTCCTCTATAACTATTATTCCATGTCAATTGAAGTTCTGGTATTTTAGGACAAAACTGTGGATTTATCTTTGACATTAATATTTTTTCTTCTCCCATAATCCATATTTTTTCCATCACCAGACTACATTGATAGTATTTCCAAACTGCCCTGGAAATCCAAGTATTTTTAATGATCTTTGATGATCTTAGCCAGATCATCATCAATTCCATTACTAGATGAATGCAATAGCCTTCTCATCCCTGAGTCCCTCTGACCCCTCACAGTGTCTTCTCAATTCAGAAGCCAGAATCATCCTATAAAGGATGACTTTAAAGTTCTGCACCCCTACCATTTCTTGTGTTCAGAAGGCACCTTTTCAATTATCTCGTCCCCTGGTGTTCTTAATCCCCTATGCCTACTCAACATTGCCTACTTATTATGATATTTATTGTTTATCTCTCCCCACCAGAATGTGGGCTCCATGGGAAAAGGGGTATTTCCATTGGGTGTGTTGATGTATCCTGTGTTCCTATTACAGAGCTTCTAAAGTGTGAAATACAGAATTGTCAACCTTGTTGAACAGGACCACAGGGAACTCTATGAGGAACAGATTTAAGCATCTGCAAGATATATTTATCACATCATGGTGGCATAAGAATAAAATTCATATTAACTGGCATTATTGAATCTTAGAATTGCATTGTCTGAACAAATCATTCCTCTTTAATTTGTGACTTTGGGATCATGAAGTCTTCATTTTTTTGTACTAGATATTCTTTCCTGCTGAAAGGTCAACTTACTTTTGATGATTTAATGAAGCATGCTAATGTGTGGCCCACACAGAGCTCTCTCTGGAATTGTCAGTACATTTTGTTGCCTGGACCCTTCCTGAATCTAAGTTTTGGGTACAGGGAAATACTTTTCACTGTATTTTGTTTTTACATTTATTTTGAAAACCTGCAGTGGTCTACAGTATTACGTTGTTTGTACCTTTACCCATAGAAAGGGTCCCAATATCAAAAGAACTGTTGATCATACAATGTTGCTAGGCTTATGCCAAAAGTTGAAGAGAACTGTTCAATTGAGGAGAACTTCCCAGAAAACAGCTTCATGAATCCTTGGAGTTCCGTCATAGTGTGTCCCAAATATGTAAATGAATTGGCATTTCAATCAATAGAGTAACCAAATTGTTAAAATTGCTGGGTGACTTCTCTAAATAGCTTGATTTTCTCAGATTGACAACATGAAAACAAAACGTACACTCACCAAACCAAACTTAATCATAGCAAGAGTCCAAAGACTCACCTAAGCTCCATTGAGTCAAAACCCTGGATTTTTCCCAGGATGTTTTACAATGTTGCAATTACAGGATGACAATAATCCTCTTCAGAAAGGGCAATTGTACCTTGCCAACTTGCAGTTGAGCTCTGCAGAACCACTACTGTGCCAACTGTTCATCATGGTCTATCTTGCTTCAGCATTGTACTTGTTCCCTTGTTTTTTTTTTTTTTTTCTTTTTATCTTTCAAATCTGAGTTCAACAGCTAACTCCCACGACTATCACCCTCTTGGGTCCATGGCTTCCTCACCATCCTAAGTGGTAATGTTGTAATCATGTGTTCTAATCACTTGTTTTCCTGCTGTTCTCTATTTAGCCATATCTTACTTCTCTGTTCCTGTTTCTAGCATGGTGTATGGCACATAGTTCTAAGTGGGTGTTTTTCTTTGGTTGATGGATGGATGGGTGGATGGATGGAAGGAAGGAAGGAAGGTGAATGTTGTTGGAACTTGGGCCCTCAGCAGGTAAAGACATATTTACTGGTGACTTTGAAATGAGGTAAGAAAGAACTACTTTGATCCCTGTACAATATTATAACAATATTTTTCTCTTTCCAGGCTCACCCTAAAATGAGAAATGAGAGAAAAATTAGACTGAAATCTTCATTCAAATAAGAAGTCATTTTATACACGGAGTAACTAAAGTTGGAAGAAATTATGAAGTTCTTATAGTCAAACTATTTACTACTGAATTACTAGCAAAAAGAGGATAAGACAAGTTTGGGCCTCTCATTCTGTGCAGATCATTCTGTCTTGGATAGGTTGCATTTTTGGAAAAATGTACGCCTAATATGGGAATTAAATAAGCCCCACTAACAACCCCCCACCATGAGTATCAGACACTACACCTACATTGCCCTGTTTTACCTACTCCATTAGTTGGCCTATAGGATATGATGTTCAGAGATGCAAAGCAACATGCCCTAGTTTACACGGTTACCAAGTGGTAGACTTAGAATCTGACCTCCAGTCTTTGTTTGGTTTTTTTAATTTTTTTAAGTTGCAGATGGACACAATATCTTTATTTTATTTATTTATATGTGGTGCTGAGGATCAAACCCAGAGCCTCACAGGCGAGCACTCTGCCACTGAGCCACAACCCCAGCCCTGACCTCCAGTTTTATTATTCCAAGCTAGCAGCCCTTCATAATAACATGTACTTCCAATAGATAGAAAATCACCAAAATCTTGATGCAAGAGAGCCTAGCTTGAATCCCCAGTAATAAAATAGAAGTTTTCTACTAGACATAAGAGAGGTATGCTTATAATCTTCTAGAAGAGGTCAGGTTATGGTGAATGCAAAGACCATTGATTAATTCAGCTAATGACACATCTAACTTACCCACTAAGAAAGATCTTTCTTCTTTTTTTTCCCTGAGTGAACCAGCAATGAGAAAGGTTTTCATTTCTATATAAAAATATAATGGATTGATTTTTAACAATTACCTATTCTATTTGGGACAGTAAAAGGCATAGGAGACTCCACAGAATAAAGGAGATGCAGGAAAATGTAAAACTTGACAGTTACCTAGAGATTAAATTTTAATATAAGGTGATGGACATTCATTTTTATTTGTTTTTTGAAATGATTCACATTTCTCAAACATGCCCTCTGCTCTCTATGAAGCACTTGCTAGCATTTTCCATCTGCCTGTCCTTGTGCCCATGTATGATGTTATAATATGAATATGAATTTTCTGACTTTAAAGAACAAGTTTCAATGTCAAAACTATTTTCTACAAACACATTCAAATGTTGTTTCTTTGTGGTGTTAGCATTTTGTGAATGTGTACAATCTCTTCAAACATGAATGTAATATTCTCATTCCAGAAATGAATTCTCAAAAAGTTTCTAACTTCTTTAGGTGAGAAATCAATTCTTGAATGAGTCTGATAAGTGCCTTTTACTTCAGGACTGTATATACCAATTTCTAGGGGTTGTTACCCACAGCCTAGAAAGACTTTTTGATTTGGGGTGAGATGGGGATCTCTCTCAGTTAACAAGAAAATTAAGTCCTTTTCTCTTTGCAACCTCATCAGCACTTCTTGTGAACAGATTAAAAAGAGCCATCTAAGAAGAATAATCATGCACGTTTCACTCATTGAGCCCCTGCTGTGGGTCTGGTACTGGGTGCATGATGGTTAGTGTCTCATTCAGTCAGACCAACAATCTAGGAAGTAAATATCTCTGTTTTATGGGTGAAAAACAGAGGGTATGTTCATTTACATAAGGTTTCACAGATTGTGCAGAGTAGTAGCCCCTGGGTTTGAACCCTTCTTTTAACCTTGACACTTTACCTTGGAGTGGGCAGCTAAACAAACAACTGTGAACAAATGGTACTTTTAGATCATTGGCAAAAAAAGATACCCTTTTACACCTTCTATAATTCCCATTTAGAAAGGGAGCAGAGGTTGTATGAAGTGTACAGAGGACTGTTTTTCATACTTTGGCTGGAGGAAAAACCATTAGCCTCTGCACTTATCTCTTCAGCAAGTGAGATCTGCTTCTCTAGGGGAAGCCAGCTTTTAAGGAACCAGATGTTAAAAGAAATCAACTCTCAAAAGGCAATCAATTCATATGGGCTGGACATGGAGCAATGGACCATTTCCCCTGGGTGTCCTGGAAGTAATTATTTTCTACCTGTCTGTAAACTTGATTTCTCTGGGATAACCTGGCTTGATTGACTACAATGATGAATTCAGTCCCTAGTCCCTTGTCCCATTGTTCACTAATCCATTGTTCTCTCTATCCATCTACTCATCCAGCATTCATTGAATACATAACATGTGTTGGGCCTTGTATTGGGTCCTTAAGAGCAAAGAAACAAAATCCCTTGGATTCTGCTCACCAGAAGCTTACAGTTAAGTAAGGGCATCCATTATTAATCAAGGAATCTCACTGATAAACATACTAGCAAATTGTGAATCAGAGCTCTGGAGGAAAGAACAAGAGTGACAGGACATTGTGCAGAAACAAAAGTAGGTCTAGACTGGAGGCAAGGAGCAGTGTTTTTCTTCTCTAATTTTTCCTTTTACCACTTCATCAAAACATTTTGGAATTATAAGAGCAGATAACAATAACAAAAGTAAAAACCAATGCTTATTGGAGTTTTAATAGATTCTTCCCAGCTATGGTGCCAAGTATTCTGCATGAATTTTCTTCTTGAATCTGTACAACAACTTAATAACATAGGAACTCTCAAGACAGTCTCAGTGTTGGATTCAGAAGCCTGGAATTGTAGCTAATGGAAACCGACACATGCAAATTTACATTGCCCAGCTCAAGCAGCCTTTAAAGGATTTGACCAGCTACTGCAGGAGTACCAAGCAATGGTTGGCTGTCTGTGTTAATTATGCATGTGGAAAGGGCTTTCTGTAGCCATTAGGAACATCCACCCACAGACCTTTCTCTTTTTGATGTCAGGGGCAGGCTCTATCCTACTCAGAGTGAGTGTGCAGCCTGTACATAGGTATAATCATAATTCTCAGCATTGGTACAGAACAGGTTGTTTCTAAATGACTTAGTATTCAATGGTAAGGTCACTTCCAGGGACTTCCTCTCCTGGGCGGCATGATTTGCTGCCTCCCCATTATTAGTCAGGCCTCTTGATTCAAAGATTAAAAAAAAAATCAACTCAGACAAGCAAGGGGAAAAAGGGAATTGATTGGCTTATGTAACTGCAAAGCTCAGAGGTAGTCAGGCTCCAGTCTCATTCTCCATGATGCTTCTCTCGCTGTGCTCCAGCTGAATTGAACCCAGCTCTTTCAATTTACTTGCATATGCTTGCCAACCCTCAAGGATTCTGCTTATGCTACGTATGCCTCTATTCTTGGACTGGCTGTGTTAGTCAGCTTTTTCGCTGCTGTGACCAAAAGACCTGACAAGAACAATTTCAGAGGAGGAAAAGTTTATTTGGTGCTCACAGTTTATTCTCAGTTCACAGATGGCTGACTCCATTGCTCTGTGCTAGCGGCGAGGCAGAACATCAGAGCAGAGGGCACACAGAGGAAAGAGCCCAGGACAAGACAACAAAAAAGCAGAGAGACTTAAGCTCAATGGGGACAAAATATAACCCCAAGGCATGTCCCCAGGGACCCACTTCCTATCTGCCTATAGTCCCCACCCAGTTAATTCATTCAAGTGAATTAATGCACTGATTAGGTTAAGGCTTTTATAACCAAATCATTTCCCCTCTAAACTTTCTTGCATTGTCTAACAGATGAGCTTTTGGGGGACAACTCAACTCTAAACAATAATACTGATCGAGTCTTATTATCAGACACTCTATAGAATGGCTAGTCTCTAAAGATGATTTCCAATGAACCACACCTCTAGACAAACATACTCTTGGGTTGTCTTCTCCCATGCTGAATCTAGGATGACTTTGGGACTCACTTTTCCCAACAGGAAGCAGCAATAGTGGCTTCATTTCAGAGGTGCCTAGGCCTTAAGAAGGCATGGCAGCTACCACTTTTATACTTTAGGGAGACCTTTACTATCTATTTACCTTGTTGGAGAAACTGCATGGTGAAGGTGGAGTACCCCTAGAACCACAGGGAAGAAGAAAGAGGATGAGCAGCCCCAACTTTTTCTGCTGAGTCTAAGCATTCCCGTCATCACCAGAAAGATACCAGATGTATGAATGAGTCATCTTGAATTTTCCAGTCAGTTTGAGCCCTTAGATGACTATAATGCAAGTAAATGGCACACAGAGCAGAGGGATCTTCAATGAATTCCAACCAACCTGAAGAATTTTGAAAACTAATAATTTGTTGCAATTTTAGGCTATTAACTTTTGGGGGTCAGATTGTTGCACAGTAATGATTATCAAAAATCATATTTATCTGTCAGGGCCTATGCTAGTTCTGGTTTTATAATTATTAATACAGTAGACATGCTCTACAGCCCTCCAATCTACTCATCCTTCCAGCTTCTTCCTGCTCAGGGAGATTTCCTGATCCTACTTATTAAAAATTTTCCTTCTAATAAACCATAATAACACTCTACTTTACCTTCATAGCCATTTTCATACACAAAAATAATCAATTTAGTTATTTGGTATCTGTTTTCCCTGGTGCAATGTAAGCCCCCTGAAGGCAGGGTCCATGCCCAGCCAGCTCAACTGTGGCCTCCCGCATTATACATTCCCTGGGACATGATAGACACTCAGAAGTATTTGCTGACTGATTGATGGCTTTCTCCCTCCAGTTTGCTATTTTTATGTTGGAAAAGATGTTGGGATGAGATATTCTTCACTTTCCATGTGACATTTAAAAGAAGACAAGTCACTTCCAATAGGTTTAAAACTCTTAAGTCCTGAAGGAGCAGGCTGAACCTAAAATACACTTTCTTCTTATAACAAGAATCTTTCCCTTGTTTTCATTTGAAAATTTCATGCCTAGTACTGGACAATTTGTTTTTTAGAATTTCTTCTAGGACCTTCCCTCAACAGACACTAGCATGTTAGTATCTTATTTCTATCTCTGACATCTTTAATGGCCTAGCTGTTATGGAGTAGCATAAAAGAAGAGGAGGAGAGAAGTTTTTGTAGGTTTAGATAAATACAAAGATGGACTACTCAATTTTCAGAGAAAAACAGATCATGGTCCCAGGAGTCAGCTAGTCTGACATAAAACAAGGCTAGAGCTCTTGCTTTCAGACTGGGAGCTGGATTCCTCTCTGTCTTACATCAGCAAACTCCTCTGGGGTTGGAAGCACTTCCTCTTAGCTGGATCCAAACTAGTCATTTCTCTGACTCCAGTCTCCACTTTGATTGGATATTTAATGCAATTTTGCCAAAACAGTGATGGCAATATGCTTAAGAAATAACCGTCTCAGCCAAGAACATTTACCCATGGTTTGGTTTTAATATGTGTGCTGATTTTAAAGTATTTTTCTTTACTAGATGATAGGTCATTAAATCTTCTTTTGTTTGCTAAAAGCAAAGGCCTATTTCTGTAGTCATTTCTTAACTGTGGAGGCAGCTAAGGAATTTACAAACTATGTGGCATAACCCAGTACCATGAAACAAGGAGAATAGAATGAACAACCTTTTACCTAATGGCGATATGAATGCTCTTGTGTGACATAATAATAATAAAAAAAAAAACACAAGGCAGAAATGCAAATATATGCACTGATTCTAATCAGCTTTGTCTTGTACTAGCTGTACTATCTTGGCCACGTTGCTTCTTTTTGAACCTCAGTATCCTCATCTGCAAAATGGAGTCAATGGTTCCTATTTCATGAAGTTTTTACAAGAATAAAAAAAGAGCACACATTTATTCATTCATTATATATCCATCCGTCAGCAAATTTGTCAATTCTTTAATCACATAATAGGTATTGTTCTAGTCACTAAATCCCTATCCTGGGCAGTGTGTATGTTTGTGTGTGTGTGTGTTTGTGTGTGTGTGTGTCTAAAGGAGAAGATAACCAATACACAAGTAAATGAAGAAATGTCTGCAGGAAACAGATGGTGAGCCAAGCAGGGTAACTGATTGGGGAGCATTCCATGGAGGGACTGGTTAGAAAGGTGCTACAGGATTAAAGGAAATCAGCAAGGAATAGACTTGTATCCTGGGCTTCACAATAGTGGAGAACTTTGCCACTGTAGGCCTCAAGAGTTAGGGGACAGGAAGAGCTCCCAGAACCCAGTGAGAGAGACCTGCAGCTGGGAGATTGTGTTCTCACCGTTGTGACCCTGGGAGAAGAAACAGTGCTATCACCCACAGCAAAGTGGCAGGATGGCAGATGGGGAGTTAATACTACAACTCTGCCCTCTTTCCAGCCTCTGGTCTCCTTCAGTGCCCACCAGTGATGGAACTGAACTGGAATCCAGAGGGCCAGAATGCTAGAACGCCCATGTGGTGCAGTTCACACCAGTGCTTTCATCACACAGAAAGGGTGCAGGGAAAAGTGGAGGGGGATCTGGAGGAGCAGAAGAACATTGAGTACAACAATAAATATGTAATATGTCTAATGATGAGAAGTGACGTGGAGAAAACATAAAACAGAGAAAGGGAGATAAGGTAGTCTAGGAGCACATTCCTGGGAAGGTGGAATTTGATTGAAGGCCTATAGGAAGTGAGAGATTGAGTGATGTGTTAAGGGAAGAACTTTTCACATTGAGAGGACAGCTTGTGAAAAGGCCCTGAGGTAGGCACATGTTCAACATATTCAAGGAATTAAAAGGAGGTTCATATGGTTGGAGTAGAGGAAGGGCAGGGTGGAAGAAAATCTAATCCAAGAGCCATATCATGTATATGGCATTTTAGGCTTTAACGTGATTTTGATGAAAAAACATGGGAAGATTGTAAGCAAACAAATGAATAATCCAGTTTAAATTATAAATATAGAGGATACTTATGTATGCTGAGAATGGATTGAAAAGGAGCAGGAGTGTATAGAGGAAGACCATTTGGAAAGTCATGGTAATGATCTAGGGGACAAATGATGGAACTTGGATCAGGTGGTAGTTAAGGAGGTGTGAGAAACAACAAATTCTATGTAGATTTTAAAGGGGAAGAAAGCAGGATCTTCTAACGATTTTTCAAATGAAGCATGACTGAACAACCTTCAGTCTTCTCTGGAAAATTCTTTTCCAGACTTTTAGAGTTGTCTTATTTTTTCAACCTAATTTTCCCTGTTCTTTGAACTTGTCATGCTGCCTTACTTGGGCAACCTACCCAATTCTTCACCTTTAGGTTTAATTTTTTTCTTTATCTGGATGCCTTACTTTTGGCCCACATAAAGTCTACTCAATTTGTGAGATCTACCCTGTGTCTTGCATAACCCATGGAAATTCCTCTGTCTATACCACTGGTCACTCAATCAACAAGAATAAAAGAAAGGTTCATAAATTCTAGATGGGTGTGATATTCCTTCTCCAAAAGTGAAGATTCTTGTTTGCTGGGCTGGGACCAAGTATTTCCTTCGGGAGTCACATGTCAAATATTGGCAAAGCAAAAAAACATAAGTAAAGGATCCCAAAAGGCTAAACTGCTTTATAAGATAAAGAGTGGAGACAGGTCGAGGAGATGGAAATAGTTTAGAGAGCATATATAAGAATGGGGAAATATTTGGGATTGGGGAGGGAAGATACATAATTCAGTAAAAAACCTGGATCAGTGATCATGTTTTGGGAGCAATTGAGATTGAGAGAAAAGGAAAACAAGATTTTTAAAGCGTGTTGCTGATGTTTTAGAATATACCTCATCTTTTTAAAAATTTGAGGTGTACTGAGTAAAGATTGAATTACATTCATTTATTGTTTTCTGCAGGTTAGCTGCCTTTTTAAATAAAAATGCCTAATTAGACTAATATTGAGTAGTCTTGATTTAATATCTTCAGGTAATCAGGGAGCATCTTAGGGAGAAGGTGTCATCACAGCAAAAATTGAAAGGAGGCAAGAGAAGTATCCACCCAGTGGGCAACTTGGGGAAGAGAAGTCTTGGTGGAGGGAAAGGCCTATACAAAGACTCTAAGGTGAGAGGCTCTGAAGTCAATTTTTGGTATTGTAACAGAACACCACAGACTGGATAATTTATAATGAACAGAAATTTACTCACCCATGGTTCTACAGGCTAGACAGCCCATGATTGAAAGGCTGGCATCTGGCAAGGGCCTTCTTTCTGCATCATCCCATGGCAGAGGTAGAAGGGCAAGGGGAGGCAAGAGAGATAGATCAACAGGGAGCCAAACAATTGTTCTTTTCCCTAAGGCAATGTCTCTTGTTAATGGACCTACTCCCAAAATAATGGCATTAGCCCATTCACGAAGTGGACCCCCACATGTCCTGAACACCTACCTTCTTCTGGGCCCATCTCCAACACCATGGCACTGGGGAATCAAGTTTGCAACAAAAAAAACTTTGGGGGACACATGTGAACAAACAGGGACAATGTCTGAAAAATTGTAAGGATGGTAGAGAGTGAGGCAGTGCTTCTGAATGAGCAAGAAGTTATAGGTTTTAGAGATGTAATGAGGCCAGATCACATAAGGCTCTGTAGACCATTGTAAAAATTGTGGCTTTTAATACAAATTGGATGCCATCATGGTGTTGAGCAGAGAGGGGACACAGTCTGACTTAGGTTCTGGGATCATCACTCTGATGAATTGAGAACAGATCATGAAGGTAGAGATAAGGAGAAAATAGGAATTCCAGTTTAGAAACTTCTGCATGCACTCAGAAATCCAATTGATGACTGCTCAGACCTGTGTGGTAACAGTGGAGATAAAGAAGAGTGGTCAGTTCTTGGATAAATTATTGAAGGCAAACCCAAAAACATTTTTGAAAAATTATTTTTGAAGTCTGAAGAAAGAACACAATCAAGGACAACTCCAAGGATTTTGGTCCTACTAGTTAGAAGGATGTATTTTCCACTAAGAGGAAGGCTATTGGTGGGATAGATTTTTGTGATAGGGGAGAGGACAGGGACGAGGGGGAACATTAGGAATCTACTTCTGAATATAATCCGTCTCAGATTTGAGAAGTCTGTTAGATCTCTTAATGCTATATATTAGGCATCTGAAAGCTGAACATATGACTGTGGGGTTTAGGAGAGAGGTCCAGATGGAGATATAAATAATTTGGGAGTCTTCTGCATGTAATTGGTATTTAAAGTGTGAATTTACCAAAGGTGTGAGTGTAGATACAGAAGGAAGAAAAAAAGACTAAAAGCTGAGCTCTTAAGCATTCTAATAATAAGAGGTCAGGTCAAAGATAAGAAAACAACATGCCATTATTTTCCTGGTTTCCCCTCAAAGAATTTGTCAGGACCTGAACATATGATAGGTGCCCCATAACTCTGTGCTGCTTGATTAGAATGGACGTAGTACAGTTGAGTTCTCCAGCAGGCAGGCAGCCAGGCCAGAGAGTCCAAATGGCCCGCTTCTCCTTTCTGCCTTTTATTGCCTTTTCTCTAGTCCTTTCTGGTTATACCTTACCAAAAAGCATATTCATTCCAGAGAAAAGTTAGGCTGGCACTAATTACACACTGCTCCTAAATAATATTTCTACTATTACGAATATCATTGGTTCCATTCTTCTTCCTATTGTCCCCATCGGTCTTGGTAAGTCTTGGGAGAAAAATCCAAAGTAGTTCTACGCACATAATGTACACTAAATCATTCAACTTATGTCCTCCACTGGAGGGAGAAAAACTAATATGAAAAAACTAAAGCAATAATTATAACTCTGATTTAATGAACATATGCCCAATATCATAAAAATTGTTTTCCATGCATTATCTTAATTAACTCTTTTCTTTACCAAATGAAATATTACCAAATGAAATATGGCCACCGAATCAACAAGAATAAAAGAAAGGTTCATAAATTATAGATGGGTGTGATATTCCTTCTCCAAGAGTGAAGATTCTTGTTTGCAGGGCAATATTAGGACAGGATGGACTCCAGAATGTCCAAAGGAAAATGATCTCTATAATACAATAATAAATACTTACAGGTATGCTAGAGTTGTTTTATACCCATGATTTGTTTGTAGTGAGCCTGAGACACAACCAGGTCAGAAGATTCAGTTGGGAAGATACAAAACTCTTATGAGAATAGCAAGAGCAAGCTTTAAACTTTGCGAAATTATCTCACTATGGCAGGGGATTGGGAGCTTAATGTTGAGATGTTTGGCATTTTTATGATTTCATGAGGACTTGAAGATATGAAGCCAATATCTGCAACAAGGAGCCTACTACCTTGTCTCTCACCTTAAATAATATGTTCATAATTTTTTGGATTCCATTTTCAAAATGAAAGTTTACATTCTTTCAGCATTTTTGTTGGAGCTTATCCATCAATCACATAACCATCTTCTTGTGATAATGATGCGATTTCAATTCCTGTTACTCTATGACACAATAGAAGTTCATAGTGCATAAGAATTTTGCCTGAGATCACCCAGGGAAGTCAAAGGTGAAGACAGGTTTGATTCAGTTATGCTGATTCCATAGCTTAAATTCTGAACCTCAGCTTTATATTTTTTCCTCTAAAAATGGGCAATGAGCTAAGAATGTGTTTGCAGATCCTGTGGAGTGCTCAGTTTCCATTAGTCAGTTACCAAAAGAACAGAAAAGTACAGGGAGCCATTTTTACTCTGAAGAAAGTGAGTTCACATAATAACACTCACACATGTCCCATGTAGATGAACAGCAGATAGGATCATGGGTGAGGAATCTCCATAGTTTCTGTTGGGGAAACAAGACATAGGAGTTGTTATATTTGAGAGGGTTGGGTTCCACAGTCTTCAAACATAGTAAAGATGTAGGTAGAGAGGGATGTGCCTTTCTTCTTTGCAGAAGGAAGAATATATGCAGAGGCAGGAAGAAGGTGTAGTGTAGTCAAAGAAAACAAATGATTCCCTATTTATAGGCTATCCTCAAAGAGACAGACATCTGGTTAGCATGTTCAACCCTTTCTTCAGGTGAGGGTACTGATGTAAATAGTAGAGCAATGGCATACAGAGCTGAGAGTTAGATTGGGACCATACACCCCCAAATCTTAACCACGTCTTGGGCTTTATCAGGCAAGCGATAGAACATTGTTTAGGGACTAAATATATGAATACTATCATCAGTATGATCCTGTAATAATAACCTATCATATTGGAGAGAGATGACCAGAAAGATCAATGAGGAAGCTGTTATAGTAGTCCATATGGGGTTATATACTGTTGAGAAAAGAATTTGCATTGTAGATAGTTGGAAAATGACAGTTGAGGGAAGGAAACACCTTTCTGTCTATAAATATGAATGTTCCAAACTGAACACATGCTAAGAAAATTATCTGATATTCTAGAGCATCATGTTATTCAATTTGAAAGCTATAAAATTATATAATATGTATTTTTCTCTACACCAGATACAAGAGTAGACTCCAGTCCCTTTTCTTACATTTTAGAATGAATTAAAACACATCCCTGGTCCTCAAGGCTGCCTCTGTGAAATCTTACCCTACAGCGCTTAGTGTTCCCTCTCAGGCTTAACACTCTTACAGTACAATCAGCATCAATGTCTGCATGCTGTTTACACTAATTGGCGACTGCTTCCAACATGAATCAATATTCAGAATGCCCCTGTATTGTTTGTACCACAAATTGAAATTAGCATGTTGCTGGAGATCAATTTTATTTACAAAGTGCTGAAGTTAGGTTCCCTTCATTTAATATGTGGCAGAAAATTCACAGACTATAAGGACTTATGAACTAAAACACTCTTATCATATAGCTTTAGGGTCAAATTATTTAAGAACATTTATTGTATTTTCTTGGGAAAGAAAGCAAGAAGGGAGAAAAAGGAAAATTATACTTATTTGAAAAAGAACAGAAGAAAATGTAAATAAGGACTGATGTTTTAAAACTCTCTTTCAGCTTTATTATTTCCCATAAGCAACTTTATATAGGCTAATTTCAAGCAGCTATCTTCCTTCCTATCGTGTGGGGATGGTGCCTTTGTAACATAGCAGCATATATTTAGAAATCAGACAGGATTCTGCTATAGGGAGAGACCAAATGTGGCCTCTTAAAGAGCATTTTTTTTTTCTTTAACTGATGAGAAAGACAGAAAAGATTGATCACTTTGGAACAGAGATCTGGATGTTTGGTTCATGGTAAATAAACTAGTTCAAGCTTGAGGATTTGTAGCAAGTATATAAAAATAATATGGTTAACATTTGTTGAGGGATCATATGTAGGAGAAAATTCTGATTTGTTCTGCCTTATAAAGAATTTCTTCTAAGCAGAATATTTTATTTTGCATTAATGCTAGCATTCATAGCTATATTTACTTTATTGACAAATAAGATCAAACCATTGGATATGCACATATTATTCCTAAATGTGCTGATTTAGGGCAATAATTCAGTGAATATTCAATGTTCATTCAAAACAGATTTAATTCCATATATAAGTTAAGATAAATTCACATTTCAAGGCTTTTCTTTATCCCTTAGGCATATGTGACTACAATATATAATATAGTCCTTCTACTGAATCTACACCTTTTGAAGTATGTCTATGTAAAAATTTATAAAATTATTTGTTTGTAAGTTTTAAGCTGGAAGCCTGGGAATTATCTCTAGCTCCTCAGCCCTAATATACACTAGGTCACTGAGACTTATCTATTTTAGTTTAGTAGTGAATGATCATGATTGTCTACTCAGTTACTCTTTCTGTCCTTCCTTCTTTCTTATCAAGAAAGTTCCATTTTTGTTCAAGTACTGAGTTACTATACTTCAGAAGAGACTGAAGGAATCTTGATTATAGTCTAAGCCAATAATACTTTTTCCATCCACCTTACAAATGATTGGTTCAGAAATGGCCATGTGATACAATTCTGTCTGATCAAATGAGAAAACATTTGTGGATAAGAAACATGTGGAAATATGCACTTCCTTTTTTTTTTGTATCTACATTGCTGAGTCTGCTTGTGATGACTGCATTCTCAGAAACAACATTGGGATCAGAAGAAGAGTAAGTCCAAGAGAACAAGTCAACAAAGAGAAAAATCAGTAATTCAGATACTTATTTAACCAATCTTTTTTATTTATTTATTTGTTTGTTTGGTTATTTATTTATTTATTTATGGTGGTACTGGGGATTGAACCCAGGGCCTTGTGCATGCTAGGCGAGCACTCTACCAAATGAGCTATATCCCCAACCCCCTTATTTATTTATTTATTTATTTATTTGGTACCAGGTATTGAACGCAGGGGAGTTATCCACTGAGCCACATCCCCAACCCTTTTTACTTTTTTAAATTTTGAAATAAGTTCTTGATAAATTATCTAGAGATTCACTAGGTTGCTGAGGCTGGCTTTGAACTTGCCATCCTCCTGCCTCAGCCTCCCAAGTCACCGGTATTACAGGTGTGCACCATCTCACCTGGCTTAACCAATCTTAAGAATTTCTAGACCTCATTGATTTTTCACTTCATAGATTTTTCCTATTGCTTAAACCATTTTAATTGGACCCTTCTTGCAGTGGAAAGCATCGTAAGGATTTCTATGTCCTCTGAGTTTTTATTTGCATTCATGCTGCTTTAGTTCACTTTTTCTCTTTTGGATGTTTGTAATACCACCCTGATTTTCCTGTTTCCAAGTGCTTCTCTTTACTCCCTACTTCTTCTGAAATGATTATTCTAACATGTAGAAACCTGTGTCTTTTCCTTGAATTCCAAACTACATACATCTCTCTGTGCCAGAGTCTTAGCCTCATATCCTAATGTACCCCTCTATGCACTGTTACATGTTTATGAAACTACTCATGATTTCCAAAACATACCCTGTTGCACACCCTTAGCACTTTTTGCCTCTTTCTTCTCTGTTGAAATGTCCATGCCGTTCATACCCATTTGGCTAATGCTCATTTCTGACCTCTGACCATTTTCTCCCTAATAGAATTTCTTATCACTTATTTCATGCTACCAGTTTACCCTGTGCACCTATTGAATTATCACAATGCTCTGCAATTACTTATGTGCCTGCTTCTCTACTTGTTTATGACTTCATGGAAAACAGATGTTAAACTTCTCATTGCATTCCTATTACCAAGTAAAAATCTTGACCAGATTATCAACATATGATTACTAAGTGAAAGGAAAAAAGGAAAGAAGGAAGGAAGAAAGGAAAGAAGGAAGGGGATTCATGCATGAAATATGCCATCAATTGAAAATGGTTTGAACACCCAAATGCACTCTAGGGCCTGTGTCCATGATGGTCAATAATGACAGAGTGGTAGCAATAATACCAGCATCAACACTTAACACTTATTGAACACCTTATACACACAATGCTAAATATTTTCTATGATTTATTTCATTTTTGTTTTGTTAACAACACAATGAAAAAGATATTATTACTATCATCTTTATATTCCAGGCATAGAAACTGAGGCTTAAAGACTTCCATGTTTTAAAGTGAGTTAGTGGCAGAGCTAGGATTCAAACTTAAATCTTGAGTTCAGAACTCTTATCCAGGACACTCTTTCAGCTCTGTGCAAACATACTATTCTCTTATTTGTTTTAGGCACATATTGTTCACGTCAAACATTAGTTAAGATATGAGCCTTGGGCCTTTGGCTGGTGGTAAGTCAGTCTGTGACTGACTTCACCAAAATCTCCCTTGGATTCTGCAACATGTACACTCAGAAAAATGAGAAATTATATCCCATCTATGTATGATGTATCAAAGTGCACAAATGCATTCTACTGTCATGTATAACTAATTATAACAAATAAAAATATTTGAAAAAAAGACTAGGTCCTGGGACATGGTTTGCCATGGTTTGAAATTTCTTCAGAGTCTCAACATGATAGTCCCTGTCTAGTCTAATCTTGTAGTTCATCATTGCATCAGCTGAGCAATAACCCCATGAATCCCATATGCACATGAATATTTACCAATCAGGTAAGTAACACTACCAGGTGTGGGTGGTTGTAAGACTGAGCAAGATGAATAGCATGCTGGACTGGCCAACAGCTGCTCTCTGCAGAGCTTTCCTTGAGAAGGAGCCCAACAATTCTGAAAGACTCCCCTAGAAAGATACACTCAAAAGAATTCAGCTGCCTTAGAGTAGGTACTATTACTCCAGTGCCTCAGGCTTCTAAGGGACCCATCACCATTTCCACTAGAAACTAACCTCATCCTTGGGAAAACCTTAAAGTTCTGGTTACCCTGCAGTGCATCAAGGGTCCTTCTCAAATATTCTCTTGCTATTCATCAGTTCTACAGGGGATGTGCTGGTCCCTTGAAATGGATACACATAGTGTTTACATTGCCCCATAGGAGCTGCCAGGCTACAATAGACTTGTCTTTTTTTGAGGAGGATGGTAACTGAGGATTGAACTCAGGAGCACTCAACCACTGAGCCACACCCCCAGCCCTATTTTGTATTTTATTGAGAGACAGGGTCTCACTGAGTTGCTTAGTGCCTCATTGTTGCTGAGGCTGGCTTTGAACTCGGGATCCTCCTGTCTCAGCATCCTGAGCTGCTGGGATTACAGGCCTGCGCCACAGAGCCTGGACATTTGTATCTTTTTGAAGGTGAAGAAAAGTATCATTTAAAAGTTGCCATCAGTTTTCACTCATTAGACATGGATACACCTCTGGAACTTTGTTTGGGGAAGCCACCATAATGGGTACTTAACCCAATGAGATTTCATGTGTAAACAAACTAACAACAACAACAACAACAAACAACCATGAAGGCATCACTGACCTGAATGTGGCTCAGACTGAGGTACAGACTCATCTGTGTATGGAGATAAATTGTATCTAAGAAATGGACACTTACAAAGTCAAAGAAATATGTGTTTCTCCTAATTATAAATTTCAATTTAATTATAGATTTCAATAAATATGTCACTGATTATTTTTATTTATTCTTAGAAATGTGAAAGTTTAAAAGGTAACTAGAAAATAAAATCATAGCCCTTTACTCGAAAACATTTGTACTTCTGTGGGAATGTAGAGGGACAAATGCTTCTAGCTGATAGGATCCATCACAGAAAAAGTCACAGGGAAGTTGACCTTTGGGCAAGATGAGAGTTGTTAACCTGTATCTAACAGATACTAGGTAAGGAAAGCCATGTTAGGAAGGGCAGGGCAACACACAGGCATGGATGCTTAGATAATGGCGTAAGCGTTTTTCTTTCGTGTGGGTGTTAGAAGTCAGAAAAGGAGGTGAAAGAGAGAGGTTCTGCCAGGATGTTTGATCAGTAATCATTAGTCATGCCTATAAATCCAATTCATTCCACAAGTTAGCAGTGGGGAGAAAAAAAAAAAAAACAGTTAAAGTGGCCAGGTAGTCTGTTTTTTATTTAGCACCATCTGGCATTTTTCTCCATCAGCATTCCACATAATTTTTTCAAGATTTGTGATTTCATAATATTCTCACACTATTGTCACTGTTTACAAATTTTCTCCAAACTCCAGTTGTTCAAATCCTTTCTGGCTTTAAAAATTCCCCTCTTTATTTTTTATATATATATATATGTTCAGAGAACCTATTCTATGTCCCACTCAGTGGAAATTTGAATACACTAGGAATGAGTGGTCTTGATAAGAGCAGGTGAAAGTCAAGAATCCTTTCAAATGGTTCTTGAGCAATACAGCCTTTTGAAAAAAAAAAAAAAAGAAGAAAGAAAGGAAAAACTAGACCCTACTCCTCTCTACTAGCCGTTTTCCATTAGCCAATTTTGCTCTGTTGAAAACATCAATGTTTCTCTCCTGAAGTGGGCATTGGTTGCTTTCAGGACACTCCTCAATGCATTCTTTCTTTCTGAACAGTACTTTAGTTTCTGTTGGGATTTAATTCTTTTCCCATTGAATATTGTGGCATAAAGGTAAATCTGTGGGTCCACCACCAACTAAGGAAGTCTGAAAGGTCCCTGGAAACCCTCTTTAATGGATTCTTCTCATCCTACCCTGCTTCAGCCAGAAGATAGACAAGTGACTAGCCTCTAGCCACTCAGATGTTCCCTTCCAAAATCACCTCTTGAGTTCTTGATAAAAGCAATAAAGAAATTTGCTGGAGATCATTGATTGCAGGAGGTGGCTTCTGGGCCTGAATGATATTTTCTGTTAGAAAACCATTGCAGTATTTCCTGCTTCTTGCCCAGTTCCAAGTGTAAGTCTTCAACTTCCTTTCCATAGTTTTATCCTCCACCTTCTCCTGTCTCTTTCATTATTTCTCCTTTCTTCTTCCTTCTTTCTTTCTGCTTCTCCCATTTGCCAAGTATTTTTAAGTCTGCTGTTGCACTTTCCTCAATCTGAAATTTTTAATTTTTAATTTTTAAATTTTTTGGTACTGGGGATCAAACTCAGAGGTGCTTAACCACTAAGCCACATCCCCAGCCCTTTCTACTTTTTTTATTTTGAGACAGGGTCTCACTAGGTTGCTTAGAGCCTCGCTAAGTTACTAAGGCTGGCTTTGGACTTCTCATGCCTCAGCCTCCTGAGTTTTAGGATTACAGACATGTGCCACTGTGCCTGGCTCTGAAATTCTTATCAAATATTTGAAAATGTGTGAGTTAAAAAAAAATGTTTACCATTTTCTCAGGCTATCTATGGTTATTTTGGGGGACCGTTTTATTGGAAGTATCAGAGGAATCCCTAACTGAGTAGTCCAACTTGTATGATATTTGTGTTTCTGACTATTTGTGAGTGTCTTACTAATGGAGGAGGGCAGGGGTTTTTGTTGTTGCTTCACCGAAACGACTGACAGTTAATGCTTATGGAATCCCTCTTCTGTGCCAGGCATTGCTTTAGGTGCTTCAGTTATGCTAGCTACTATCGTAACACGAAAGTGAAATGAGGAGAGTCTGAGATAGATGATACCCAACATCTTTGTCTTTTAAAAATATTTAAATCTCATAGTTAAGCAATAGAAGATACGTGTACACCAAAGTAAAACAGGAAATTTTAAGAGAAAATAAATATGAAGTATGGAGGAATCTCACGTAAGGCAATTAATTCCATAGAGAAGTGGTTTGGGGTGCGCCTCACAGAGGAAACACAGGACTAGGCAGATGATAATAGTCAGTGAATGCATGCAAAGGAAAGGATGTGCATGGACTCATTTAACAAAGTATCTTATGTTGAGTCTTGTGCTAGAGGAGAGAAAGTAACTCAGGTGATGAAGAGATGCAGAATCAGAGACTGACAGTTTCCAAGTTTGCTTTTTTGGTTGTTGTTGTAGTGCTGGGGATGGAACCCAGGATCTCAAACATGCTAGGCAAGTGCTCTACCACTAAGCTACATCCCCAGCCCAAGTCTACATTTTGATTTTAAAGTATACTACCTGATTTACTAATCTGAGTAGTTCTGGCATAGACTTCTCGGAAATCAAGTCTAATGCCTGAGGAATAGTCCAAAGGAAGAAAGACATTCCAGGTTCTCTAAAACTTAGCATGGAGGATTCACTTAGGTTTGATTATACTTAGCTATAAAAATTTTAGGAAATACAGAAATAAAGCTGGAAATAACTCTTAGAGCATGGGTATTGGGAAATGGAACCACGAGGACCATCTCTTCAACTCCATTCTCCACAAAGATCTCTAGTTGCCTTGCACCTATAGGCCATTGATGAAGAAACAGACGTTTCTCTGAGAACTCAAATGTCTACCAGGAAGCCAGTGGATCAAGGCAGTAGCTCTTTAACCTGAAATGTCAAACTCTATTTTTTTTTTTCCTAATGAGAGGTGGATGTACCCTTTTCTTGATGAAGCTACCATGTTCATTTACAAGTGATCAGTAGTGACACCTGCTGGTTCAGGAGGAGGGAGATTTGTATGTATAATATGACTGTAGGTCTGAATTAACTGAGAAATGGTGGGTAGGGTCAACTTATCAATCCTAAAAACCAGAATGAAACAACCTCAAGATCAAGCTATTGTTCTAAGGATAATGACAAAATTAATCATTAATGAGGATATTCACATGATGATCATGTAGCAACATGGCTCCCAACTTGAGTGATCCTTGGAGGGAAGGCAAAGATCCTACTGTACATGGCCCTCCTCTCCTCATTCCTGGGTTAGGATAGCATTTTTATTCCTTATTCTCACCTTTAGTCTTCTTTTGCTCCAACCCATCCCACAAAGCCCCTAGAATAAATTGTTATATCACAGTCATGCTTCAAAGCCTATGTGTGATTTAAGAGCGGATAATGATCTATTTGATGCAGAATCTTGAGTTAAGACCCACTAAAATCCTGTTGCAGGACCCAAAAATCCAAATTCAGTGGTTCCCCATCACATATGCTTTGGCAGGCAGAGATGCACATGCCAAGGTTCTAACTTGGTGTTCCGCAGTGTGGTGACTGTGTAGGATGGCCTGCTGGGTCTGTGGACTAGGATGCTTTCAGTAATTCTAGCCCCTTGTTAGTTTCTCCCTGCTTGATCTCTCTGTCTATGTAGAAGCCCTTGATTCTTCCAAATCTACCTTCTTGGTCTATTGTTCCTGAGAAAGGGATGCCCATGCTCTGAAATTACTCTTTCTTACTCCACCAATAATTTCTATTCCATTTAGTACTTGCTGTTGGTTAGTCATCTTGGGAAAAAAAAAGTTAAGAGGTAAATAACTTATGAGCAAATTTGCTTGTCTAATGAGAATTCTTTGGCAAAACTTTTACTTAATCCAAAATAATATATCTTTAATACCTTTTAATATGCATTGTGGCATGGAAAAAGGAGACATTTTTGGCAGAGATGGGAACAGGTCTTTTGAATGCACTCGAAATGGATGCATACAAATAAGATTAATAACAAGTTATTAATATCAATTGTGCACTTGTATATTTAAGCTCTAATACTATATATTTGACTCCTCTTATCTTAGAGAAGTATCACAACAATCCTAATAGGTATAAGCTATTATACCTTGTTTATAGTTGAGGATGCAGATGTTCAGAAAATACAAGTAACTTGTCCAAGTTTATATGGCAGAGAAGTGGTGAATCTGGAATTTTAACCAGATTCTTCCTTACTCAGAATCCGAGTTCTTGAGTAATTGTGGTCTACTACACCATTCCTCTCAGTTGTAGGACATAAGGGTCCCTGGGTGAGTCCTCTCCAACAATTCTTTTCATTTTTATAATTGTGATGAAAATGGCTTTTGCGACACAATCCCAGCATCCTCCTGGATTGTGTCTGGATTGCCAATGATGAAAAAAAAAATTGCATACTCTCCACAAATAACATTCCAGAGAAAAAACTTTGCAAAAGAACCAGGTAAAGTCGGAGGTACTGTATACCGGTAATTCCTGCCATAAGAAGAATGTCAGATAAATGCTGAGCATCTCTATAATTCTGGAACAAAAGAAGTAAAAGTGAGTTTTAGCATGATAGGGAGGCAAGGAAAGATTGTCTATACGAGCAAAGTGCAAACATGATCATATGAACATAAAGTTGCCAAGCTGGATTTGGGTCACTGAAACACACCTGCTCTATTGTTCCACTTATGATCAATCAACCATACTTAGTGAACATTTTGTATCACTAGTATCTCATTAGTTTCTATGTGTGTAACATCACGTTTTTTGTAAAGCAACAACAAAAAAATTGAACTGGTAATATATTTATCTGCTTCAAATATCAAAATGATATAAAAAGGTATACACTGAGAATGTCATTCCTATTCCATACCCACTCTTTCTCTTCTCTCTCATGCCTACAGATAACCATTTCATAAACAGTTTCTCATTCATCCTTTCAGCATTTCTTTAGGAAAATATAAGAAAACATGAATGCAGGTTTCTATTTTTCCAGTTGCCCAGCACAAAATGTACCATGTGCACAGTTCTACAGGTTTTGTTCACTTAAATTTATAATAGAGATCTCTTCCTATCTGCCTTTCTATCTGTCTTCCTATCATTGATCTGCAGAGGATTCTAAATTCTTTTTAATTTGAATTTATCTGGGCAATAAACTGAAAATAACAAAAGATTAGTACATATTTCTAAGTGCTATGTATGAGTGATTATACAAATATGAGAGAATTTCAGAGATTAGAGAAGTCATGTATGGAATGGGCACTGATAAAATGTCCTGGGATTGACAGGGAAGAGAAATTCACTCCTTGAAGAAATAGGTAGCTACACTGTCTCACTGCTTGCATCCTTAATCCCCAGGCAAGTAAGTTTCTGGCTCATGTCAGTCCAGACTCTACATTTTTTCAGTTAGCTTCCTCTGGATTCCATTTAGATGCAAGCCAAAAAGCAAATACTGTGTTAATTGGTGCAGGCACTGAGGCAGTTTGCTTTTTTGGGGGTAGAAACTAATTATAGCCCCATGCTGTCAAAACAAGGGAAATTGTTAATGATACTTTATCTGACAAAATAGAAAAAAAGCCATCTTGCCATGAAGGAGGATGCTGGGATTGTGTCACAAAAGCCATTTTCATCACAATTATAAAAATGAAGAGAATTGTTGGAGAGGACCCACCCAGGGACCCTTATGCCCAATGGCTCTCTGGTGTAGGGGAGGGGGAGAGAGGGAGGCTGGGAGCATGTTTCCTTGGCTTGGGCTTAAAACTTCCAGATGAGAACACTGAGAATGACAGTTCCTGTAGCAGATGGTCTGCTCAGGACTCTTCTCTATTTCCCAAGATTGATGTACAGACATTATGTAAACTACAGGAACACATATTCATTTATTTGTTTAAGGACTGTTCATTGAGTGTTTATTATGTGCCAGGCAAAATACTAGGTTCTGGGATCACAACAGGTGATAAAGCAAAACAAAAAGGCAACACAAAGCAAAACAAAACAACAAAATCCCTACCGCATGGAGCTTATATTCTATGTAAGAACATAGGCAATAAATAAATAAGGAAAATATATGTGCCAGATGGTAATGATTTCCATAGGGAAATAGAAGAAGAGTTGAGTAAGGAGAGAGATGGGTGAAAAATAGGGTGGTTGGAATGGAACTCACTGAGAGAGTGGAATTTGGGGAAAGAACAAGGAGATTAGAAAAACGCTTTAGGTCTCTAGGAAAGGAGAAGATGTAGTAAAGCTGAAGGTGACAAACATCCAACAAGGTTTGTGAGACCAAATAAGACATGAAAACACTGAGGCAGTGTTTGTTTATTTGTTTGTTTGCTTTTGCGTTGCTGACTCTCTCCAGGCAGCAGAAAACTACAGGACTGACTCCTGACATAGCAGGAGGCCTCCAGGACTCGCAGTCATTCTGACTACTCCAAGCCTTTTCAGTACTAGTGGGTAAATATCAGAGAATCACATCTGAACACTAAGAAACAGCAAGTGCTAATAACCAGAGGCAGAGCACCTGGGTGCTTGGCACAAAGAGGCAGAAAGGCAGGTGGCTGGGGCAGAGTGAATCAGAGAAGGTAGGTATGGGAGAGGAAATAAAGAAGGATTGGAGGAATGACAAATCCTGTAGAATGGGGCTCAGTGGACCATGCCTGTAATCTCAGTGGCTTGGAAGCTGAGGCAGGAGGATCACAGGTTCGAAGCCAGCCTCAGCAACTTAGTGAGGCCCTAAGTAACTTAGCGGAAACCTGTCTCAAAATAAAAAATGAAAAGGGCTGGGGATGTGGCTCAATGGTTAAGCCCCACAGAGTCCAGTCTCTGGTACCAACAACAACAACAAAATAAAAATTCTGTAGAGCCCTGGAGGCTGTTGGAAGAACTAAGGAAACATTGGAAGATTTTGAACCAGGTAGGGACATGATCTTATTTAAATTTACTCATGTTTTAAAAAAGGTCCTTTAGCTGCTAGTTGAGAATATACTTAGGATGTACAGGTGGAAACAGATGGTCTAGTTAGGAGGCTATTACATTTAACCAGGTACAATGTGATGAGGCCTGTATTCATCTCCTAGGGCTGTCATGACAAATTACCACAAACTTGAAGGCTTAAACAACACTAATTTATCCTCTCACAGTTCTAAAGGAGAAAATTCCAAAGTCAAAGTGCCAGCAGGGCTGTGCTCCCTCCAAAGGACCTAGAGGAGAATCTTTCCCTGTATTTTTCAGCTTCCAGTTATTCCTATCACATCACTCCAATCTCTGTCTCCATCTCCACATGGTTGTCTTGCCCTCCTGTCTCTGTATCCAATTCTCTCTCTTATAAAGACACGAGTCATGGCATTTAAGGTCCACTCTCATCCAGTGCAACCTCCTCTTAACTTTCTGACCTCTTCAAAGACCTTATTTCCAAATTTGGGCACATTTACAGGTGTCAGGAGTTAGGACTTGAAAGCTATCTTTGGGGCAGGGGAGGGCTGGTGACACAGTTCAATCTATTGTAGTGTTTTAGACCAGGATAACAGCAGTGGATATTGAAGGATGTATTCCAACTTTCAAAGCATTTTGAAAATAGAGCTAATAAGATGTTCCCAAAGGTTGGATGTGGGGTATGAGAGAAAGAAAGTAGTTGACTCCCAAGTTTTGGTTCTATGCACTGAAATGATGGAGTTGCCATCAACTGAAATGGGAAAAGGGTGTGTGCAGGGGTGTAAGCAGGGTAGAACCGAGGGTAGAGTTCAGTTCTGAATTCATGTAACATGGCTTTAAGACATCTAAGGAGAGAATAAGCAAGCATTTAGATTCTTCTTTCTAATTTTTACATATTTCTTATAACCTATCCAGTATGAGGTACAACAAATGTTTTAATAAATGGTGGATGTATGTATGAGTGACCACAAGTAGAAAAAAAGCACGACTAAAAGAAGTATGAATTTTTTAAAATTTAGGATGAAAAGTTTTTTGTTTTTTGGGTTTTTTTTTTGGTACTCAGGGGCACTTGACCACTGATCCACATCTCCAGCCCTATTTTTTTGTAGTGTATTTAGAGACAGGGTCTCACTGAGTTGCTTAGTGCCTCGCAGTTGCTGAGGCTGGCTTTGAACTCACAATTCTCCTGTCTAAACCTCCCAAGCTGCTGGGATTATAGGCATGTGCCACTGCACCTGGCTGAAAATGACACATATTAAATATATAAATTGATATTTGTATACACTTTCCAAATTTACAATTGCTTTTCCCATATCTTGATTAAATATTCCTTAAGTAATAAACTTAATCTATTCTACAATGAGAAAACAGAATTAAAGAGGATAAATCACTTACCCAAGCTCTCTTCTGGAGGAAGGAGAATAAGATTTCTACCATAGCCTTCTGGCCCCAAATCCCAAGGACTACCCAGAGTTTTCACTATACAGAGTTTTCAGGGATGTATATACTGCTGGGGACATTTACAGATTCTTTCCCACTAATATTCAGAAATTTCTTATTCTGATTAAGTATAAGAAAATTATCCTAGGTTGTAGCAAGTGAGTTTTGGTTATACGTTTTGAAACATTGAATACCGTTTAAATTGAAATGATTAAGAGAAGTTTGGAAGTAAGTTTCCTAAACTGAGCTATTCCACATCTCTACCATAAAAATGCTAGATGTCCATACTTCTACTCTGACATTCAGTTAAACAGCGCTGACTGGAAATCTTTTCTATGGCAAAGAAAGGCTGCCCTTTATTTCAGCAAATGGAATAATAGTCTGGAAATCATAAAATTTGCATTTTTACTTTCATCTCTCTCACTACCCCTTTGTGAGACTTTGAGTGAGTCACAGTTGCTCTGGGTCACAGATTTGGCAAAAGTACAATGAAGGGTTTAGATTGGACGGTCTCCAGTCAGCACCGCCCCATGGTGTACACAGCCTAGACTCTGAAGTCAGCATTGGGTTCAAACACCAACTCTACCATTACTTGCTATGTTACCTTGGACAGTTACCACATTTAAACTTTCATTTCCTCCTCACTAAAATGAAAATGATAGAATTGTTGTATGGATTAAATGAGATAAAATTAGGCACAATAAGTATTTAGTACAGGGTCTAGCAAATTCTAAGAGCTCAATCAAATAGTATCACCTTTAGAATATTTTGCACATCTTTTTGGAGGGGGTACTGGGGATTGAACTCAGGGGCACTCAACCACTAAGCCACATCCCTGCTCTATTTGTATTTTATTTAGAGTCAGGGTCTCACTGAGTTGCTTAGCACCTTGCTTTGGCTGAGGTTGGCTTTGAACTCATGATCCTCCTGCCTCGGCCTCCCGGGTTGCTGGGATTACAGGTGTGTGTCCCTGTGCCCGGCTGCATAGTGGCTTTTTAAAATGTGCATGCTCCTATAAATATAGGAAACCAGGTGATAGAGTTGGATGAGAATGAAATAAAAACCATATGCCTAGTTTCTGTATTTTATTGGCTTTCATGCCCTGTATTTTCCCAGCTCTTCAAAATGGACAATGAACCATACCCTGCTTCCCTTACAAACATGGAGGGTTATTAAAAAGAGTCATTTATTCACCAGTCTTGTTTCCCTAATACTGTCAGTTAGTTATTCCCCTTGCTTTATGAGATTATTTAGGCCTTAATTTTTTAAAATCTTTTCATTAGAAGGCAATAAATGTGAAAAATCTCAGTATCAAGTGAGACAAACTAGATTCAGAAAATAGGGAAGCTGTTTCCAGTAACAAAACTTAGTGAAACTAGGTTTTTAAAACCACTTAAGAAAACACAATTTCCTGTAACACACAAACATGGATGCTTTGGGTAGCACCTTGATTTATTGTGCAGTGAACAATGCTGTTGCTAAGAAAAGAAATTGTCTTAAATGAGTGGGGAGCAAGAAAAGGACATCGTAGATGTTAGATCCACTCAGACTGACACTTGATTCCTGAATTATAATTTGTTGAGGATTCAGAGTAAGAGGATTTTCAACAGTGGGTGAGTACAAAGGAACGGATATGCTTCTTTCCATTACATGGACAAATCAAGAATGGCCTTTTGGCTCCTTCTGATACAATCTTCTCAGAATTCAGTGATTATTTTGTGTTTACTACATTGCTTTGGAGTTTGGTCATCAATAAATGTTGGTTAAGCAAGTAGAAGCAGTCTAGCTCATAGGAGTTCTGTTCTTTCCTGGAATTTCCAATCAAGCATTACTGTGGCCTGCCCTCCACTAGAGTGGCTCATGCTTAGGCTGTTTTGTACCTAGATTGAAGGAGGAGGCAGATAAGGTTTAGTCATCTTGGAATCCCAAGCACCTCACGTGTAGTAGGAGCCCAGTGCATATCTTCATAATTGCATTAGATCAAATGGCTTTTAAACCCTTCACATTGACCCTCAGGGGAGTTGACACCCAAATTTTCCTTCTGCTATCACAAGTTGATCTATAAAGAACCTCTGTGCTCCCTTGTTATTGCTCAACCAGAGATTTCAGGAATACCACTTTCTGCAAGGCAGGCCAGTGGATGTGTGGATGACCCAGGCATGATTGCTATCCTCAAGGAACTCATTGCCTAATGAGAAAGAGATGACACATATAGAGAAAAATGGGAGATGGAGCAAAAAGTGATCACATGGTAGCAATGAGGTAAAACCAAATGCTAGGGGAGGCTGCTCTACCAAGGCAATTTGTCATTTTCAAAAAATGTATTTATAGTGAACTTTTTAAAGATGAATAGATGAGATTGTCCCTGATAAAAGATACATGGCTTTAGTCCCTGTTGCAACTTAGATCTGACTCTTCACTTCACCAGTACCTAGGAAGGCAGAAAAAATAAAATAAAAACTAGAAACTTAAACAATACAGACAGCAATCCAATGGCATGAATCTAGGATCATTTTCCACTGTACCCAGAATCAGTGAATCTACTTTAGAAAACTCAACTAGGAAAATATGCTTTCATTCTTTGTCTCTTGAAACTAGCTTCTCATCTCTGGGGAGGTGCGGGAAAGAACTGTTCCCACCACCACCTTCCACCTGCTTCAAAGACCCTGAATCTCCATCAAATAGAAACCTGGCTATAATTCTTGAAGATCATCTTTATTTCCACTCTTCTATACCCATTTGGAAAGAACACACATGAAATAACTGGCAAAAGATGACCGAGACTTATTTTGCCATCCATGAAATGTCACCCACAGAGATAGGAAAGCCCTAGAAACAACCTATGCTAGGAACTGTGGTTTTCCAAACATTGCCGTACTTCAGAATATCAAATCAGGAAGTGTATGTGGAAGATGTTAGCTCCATTTAACAGAGTCCAGTAGATGCCTGGCTATTTGGCACTGAGAATTGAGCTGAAAGTTAGAAATAATCATCAGAAGAATTTAGAAGAGAATATGATAATTCAATGGAATGGTGATAGACACAGAAGAGATCTGCACAGCCTATTGACATATAAAAGATTCCAAAAGACTTCCCTTGCTTGAGGATAAATAAGAGGATGTAAAACCCATCAGGTGTATATGAAAAAATACTGCAGAACAATGGAAAGAAAAAAATCATCCTGAAGTTTTGGATAAAATATTTCTGAAAAAGATTTTATACAGAACTCTGAAGAAAATTTTAGAATAGCGTTAATAGAGTACTAAACGGTATGACCTAAATGTAATGGGCTCAGGAAGCTACCAGGAGAATAAATGGAAATGAAAAGAGGAGTAAGTACAAAAATAGCAAGTTGAGATGAAAAGAGAGCTGGATAAAATAACTTAAGATTTGCAAGGAGGGAAATTATAAGATCATCAAAATACACATTAGCTTACAAAATCAGGCTTGCTGGTATAGAAAATTGAATCAGCATTGTGGAAGATACCCTTGGAATTTTCTTGTGAGAATATAAGAGAAAAATATGAAGAGATGAAAGGATAAAGAGAAGGTTTTTCAGGGAGGAAAAACAGAGAGATTCCTGAGAATTGAGGGAATTCTCAAGAAGTAAGCTTGAAACTATGCATTAGAGTGAAATACAACGGGGGCGGGGGGTACGAAGAACTTCCAGAAGTGAGAGAAGAGAAGCCTACTAGAAAATAATGCATTAAGAGTACTAGTGAAGAGCTCTTCAGCATTTACCATATTAGGCATTTGTCTAAACACTTCATTCATACTAATTTCGTTAATCCTCACCACTTTATAAAATCATGGTCTTGACTTTACGGATAAGGATACTGACTGACAAAGAGCATAGGTATCTTGCCCAGGATCAAAGAAGCTTACTGCAAAGCTGGGACTCAAGGCTAGGTATTCTGGTTTCAGGTCAATTCTCCTAGTCACTACCTTGTAATAATGAAAACCAGCACACATTTAGATTAATCGCAGCAAACATTTTTTATAGTTACCAAGGTAACTATAAACTATTATTTATAGTTACCAAGGTAAACAGAGAAGTCCAAAAATTAATAAAAAACAGAAACAAGTCCTCTACAAACAACAAAAATGAAGTTGGTCTAGTATGCTAAGTTTTGGGGAAACAGACGCATTCTCACACAGCAAATTGGTTCATACTATCTGATGTAGGAATTGCTTTCCAAAGATTTCTGCTTAAGGATGTATATATATAGATAAATACATGTATATATATGCACATATATATGGATAGATTTACATATCTTACTGATTATTTACATATATACACAATTTACACAAAAATGACATTTATCACTAATATTTACAATTGCAAAACTCCAGTGATAAATGCCATATATACAGATATAGGTATATAGATAGTTGAAGAAAAATATGGTTTGTAAGCATGATGAAATTATTATATAGTCATTTAAATTATGTTCTGGAATAATTCATAATATAGAGAAAGGTCTTTGGTAATATGTTAAGAGGAAGAGCAAACTACTTAGTGCAATCTAAATTTTTATAATAAAACCGTTTGTTAGCAGGGGTTAGCATATGAAAGAGCTTCCAGCTCAGCCATTCATTCCTCCGATATATGGGATATTAACGTTGTCTGCTGACAATATATTTCCAATCTATCCAAACAGCTGAAATTTTCCTTGGACTGCATATTGCCACAAACGAGGAGCAAAATGTGAAATTAACCAGTTGTTTTGTCTACACGTCATGGAGGCTGAACTCTCCTATGATAAATGGGCTGAAGTGATTAGCAGTTCATGTACTGGAGAAGCACATGAACACCCATTCCAGAACAGAGTAGACATAACAATCTTGTAGGTCATTTTTCTGAGGAAAGCTGGGCTGGTATTTCCCTTCAGCTCTTGACGGACAAGGTGTTATCTAACAGTTTGAACGGTATTGCCAAAAGAGCCAAACTTGGTGAAAATACAACTTTGTGTTATCCAGATTGCTCCAAATAAATTGAAACTTTAGGCAGTTTTTCCAAAGTGAATTGTTGCCTAACTTACCCAGAGTATAGGAAACATCTACACAAGTGTTTCTTTGTGCATTGGTAAGTGCACACTTCTCTCTGCATTGTCCTTTGCCCTGGTAGCGGTTTATACTGAGTGTAACACAGAGGCCCTGTCCTTTTGCTTACTTAAGAATTTTCACTGTGGGTTCTAATTTTCTGGTTGAAGGCTCCCAGTCAGTGACCACATCTTGCTTTTAGAGTATCATTTTTTTTTTTTTAATGAACGTGGGTTGACACAGACTCCACTTGGCACCACATAGATACACTGAGGGCAAAGAAAAGGCTTTGCAGATGAAAGCCACAAGCTGACCTCAGACTCAGAAACCCTCCACTGCCCAGCTTTCAGCAGGCGAAAATGGCTGTTCCCATCCATTCTCACCACCTCAGAGAATGTCTATACCATTTCTTTGAGTTTTGATGGTGGAATTTATGAGTGGGCTCTTGCTACCCAGTAACTATTGGATTCCATCATCTCTGTTCAGGTATAAATAGGGGTATCTTTGCTTGTGGACTCCTGTATGTACGCACATCTGTGTACATGTGCATGCACACACACACACACACACACACCCTGATTAAACAGGACTGGTCTGCTGGCCCACAGAGGTCCACTGAAATATAGACAAATTTATCTTCAATGACTCCTCCCTGTCCCTTATGACTTGGCCCCCAACACTAAGTGGCTCTTGCATATCGCCCAAGTGCTTCACACATGCTAGGCAAGTGCTCTACCAGTAAGCCACAATCCTGGCCCCACAAAACTGTTATTTTTAAGAAGGGTCATTCCTCTGTCTCCTAACTTTTGTCTACCTATCCTAAATCCTATGATGCATTACTAGGATAAACTTATTTGAAATACCTTCATTTCATTTCTTTTTTTTTAAACTTGTTTTTAATTAATTAATTTTTTTTTTTAGGTGTAGATGGACACAACACAATGCCTTTATTTTTATATGGTGCTGAGGATCGAACCTGGGTCCCGGCTGTGCTAGGCAAGCACTCTACCGCTGAGCCACAATCCCAGCCCACCTTCATGTCTTTGCTTTACTCCCCTTCTATTATGGTTTAGACATGTGGGATCCCCAAAAGCTCATGTGTGAGACTTTATAAGAATGATTAGATGTGAAATGATTAGATTATGAGAAGTGTAACCTGATCAGTGGCTTAACCCACTGATATGGATTAATTGGCAGGTAGGTGGGTAGGGTGTGGCTTGGGGAAGTATGTCATTGGGGGTGTGCCTACAGGGTTTATATTTTGTCCCTGGGAAGTAGAGCTCTCTCGGTTTCCTGGCTTTCACCTCCAAAGCTGATTTCTTCTGCCATGCCCTCCCACCATGATGTTCTGCTTCACCTTGGGCCTCGAGCAATGGAGTTGGCCAACTGTGGACTGAACTTCTGACATAATTGGAAACAGTTGGTACAAAAACCAAAAATGCTAATTAAAGCCGAGTATCATTAAAATAATTTTAATTAGTATTTTTGGTTTATGGACCAACTGTGGTTCCCAATTATGTCAGATGGGAAGATATTTGCTTCAAAGTACATTAGAAGGTGAGATGAGCTGGGATCTAGGGCCCCGGGAAGTGTTCTCTTTGACAGAACCATGGGTATTGCTTCCATTTTCATAGGAATGAATGTATGATGTATGAAGCAGGTAAGTTGGCAAAACTGGTAGAGGGAAGATGAAATTGTTTTGACCCTATTCCTTGTTTTAGTCCTATAAAATCTCAGGCAAAATCAACAATAAGTAGGGAGCAAAGTGTGGTGGATAAAAATAAAAGAGTGTGAAACATGTCCTAATTTACTAGAGAAGTGTAGGAAATGACTTTGCCTTATTGAGTGCCCATCTGAGATTTGCAATCACAAATTTAGAGTCCAATTAGCATGGTTCCTAATGTTATCCCGTAAAATTTATCTGCCCAGGAGCTAATGTTCAAAGTAGACCCAGGAGCCATCTTCACATCTTCCTTTTCGCCATCCTTCACACCCTACAAATAAGCAGGCACTTTGACATTCCATGTCACACAGCTGTCCATTTTGCTCCAAGTCATCTGCTTTTGACCAGCACCGTTCCTTGTCTTGCTTAGATGAGTAGAGTTGTCTCCCAATGGCTCCCTCTGCTTTCTTTCTCCTCCAATCTTTTTGACAATGTTGTCTCTTCCCAGCAACTGGAATGAACCATGTCAAATCATAGATCAGCCCTGCTTAAAACTCTTCTCCTTGCACTTAAAATAAGCCAATGCTTCATCATGGTCTAGACATGACCAGACTCACAAATCTAACTGCCTTCCCAATATCTCCACTTAGATGTCTGTTAATCTCTTCAAATGTAAAGGGACCAGAAAGAATTCTTGCTTTCCACTCTCATCTGACAAACAGAAAACCCTCTTCTTTGTAACCTCTCTGTGATAGTAATAGGGCTACAATCTAACCAGTTGCTCAGGCTAATCAGATGGAAGCTAGCCATGTTTTTCTTTTTTGTCCTTTTTCTGTAGCATCCCACATCGAATCCATCAGGAAATACAGTCAGGTCTGTCCTGAACTCAATTTTTTACTATCTCCATTATTACCACTGTTGGGGAAGCCACTAGTTTCTCTTTTTTGGTCACCTTCATGACTTCTAATTCATCTCCCTCTGCATACCCCGGCCATCTATTCTCTACAGATTAGGCAGAGTTTTCTTTTATAAATGTAAATTGAAACATGTTCCTTCCTTACTATAAAATTCTCCACATTTCTCATTGTTTTTTGAATGAAATCCACATTCCTGCTCTTGACTACAAGGTGTTCTGACCTCTACTGACATTTTGGCTGTTATCTACTAGCTTTCAGCAAAATTGTCCTTCTCCTGTACCTCAAATACTACAAACTAGTTATTTTCTCAGAGCCTCTGAACATCTTCTTGGAGTCTTTCTTCAGATTTGGGCGGAGTTGCCTTCAGTTCTCTCAGCTGTCAACTCGCAGATCATCCCCTCAGAGAGGCCAACACAGACCACCCTAAAGCAGCCTGCTCAGTCTCTACTTGACATTTTACCTTTTATGTAGCACATGTCAGTACCATATGTTATCATTTCTATCTATTTATTTTCGAGTTTCATTTTATGTCTCCTCACTGGCATATCATATTGAATGCAAGGCTTCTATATGCCTTCCTCAGTATTATACCTATAGTTCCTAGAAGAATGATTTGTATAGGAAGTCCATGATAAATATTTCTTTCCTTATAGAATAAAGACAAATAGCTATTATGACTAATTATCTTATGTACATATTGTCTAAGAACAGAAGTCACCCTCAATCAAAGGAATTTCATCTCATACATACATTTTAAGTGTTGGTGTGTTAAATGGAGGAGGAGGAGAAGGACGGAGGCTTCTTAGTCTGGGATAATGAGATCCTGTGCACACTCCTTATTTGCTGGTTCTTGCTTTCACTTTCATGGTTGCAGGAGTTCAGTCCTGGTGAGGTGCTGACTTGGACCTCAGATATTCTCCCTTATTTGTCATAATCTCCTAGGACATCTTTCTTCCCCTCCTTCAACTCCTGGTCTCCTTTCCCTTAGACCTTCAAGACTAGCTACATAATTTGTGGAGCTCAATGTAAAATGAAAATATGAGGATCCTTGCTCATATTTTGGAGAATGGAGACTTTCAAGATGGTGACAGCAAAGCATAGAATAAAGGGTAGGTCCCCTCTAACAAAGATCTCTGGGTGACTGCACAGACCACAAACTTGAAGTCAATCCTTTAGGCCTCCTTCTTTTCCAAGCTATTGGTCCAGTTTCTCCCCCATGCCTCTTCTAACACAAACTAGTTCTCCTCTCAATTTTGACTTCTGTATCCAAGTTCCAATCCCCAATGCAACCACTAATCCAGCGTGTGAAAGGCAAAATGTTGGAGTGGAAGAAATAATGAGCAGAGTGAGTTGGAGGCTTGAAAAATCAGGGAGTGGGGGTGGAACACAAAGAAATCTGGTGGGCAGGAAACCCAAAACACTTGCTCACAGGGTGGCAGTAACAATGACCCTGTAGCTTAAAAGTCCCTGCATTTTTATAGCGTCTCTGCCATTCTTTCAGTTTGTTCATAAAATGGAATTGACACATAGGGAAATGTGATGCTTTGTGGTAGTTAATTAGCTTGACATTTGTCGTGGACATGAATTTTGTACTTTTTTTTACACTGCCAGGGGAGGGGGGAATCCATCTTTCATTCCAATTCACTGAGTTTACCTTCCTTAATCTACTGAAGAACTGAGCTGTGCAAATTTCCATTTTTTTTCTTTTTTTGCCTGTTTCTTTCCACTGGGAGAGATGCATTCCGAAATTGAGTTCATACATGAGGAATGAAGCACAGCTCACTGCCAGCAAGCCTGGAACTTGACTCTTCTCTGCCCATGTAGGGCTCAAGCAAAACTTACATAAAACGAAAGAGATGAAGCAAAATATTGGGACAACCAGAGGAAACTGGATGGTCCCAGAACCCTTTTATGCTGGTATTTTTCTTTCAATGGCTACCATATTTGATAGGTCAAATGTAATTTTCTCCCCTTTCCTTTTGGCATTTCATCAAATAACATATTACTGGATAGAAGGCTTTAAACTTTTAAAGCTTTCAGTGAATCACATTTTCATAAGAAAAAAAAAAAAGCTTCTTTCTTTCTTTGTAGAACATCACAACTGCCTTTCTTTCCCTGACTTCCCAGTGACTTTTTTTTTTTTAAAACTTAGTCTGACTCTGACCTATTTTGGTGACTTGGATTACCATGGAGATGCCTAATTTAAAATATCTTCTGCCCAACTCAAACTACCATTTACTTTAACTATGAAAACTGACATGGAGAAATTTTTTTTTGAAAAGCTAGAATGCAAATGATCTGAGGTGACATTGAGATGTAGCAACTGCATCTTGGTGCCATCTGTTTTTCAATAAACCTTAGTTCTAAAGTGGAGGAAACTACTTCATCTCATTTGCAACAATGTCTCGTGTCTCCTGCAGCTTGCTGGATCCAGAACTGAACTTCAAAGTGATGTCCAGTTATGAGTTACTCTGGGCGTTCCCTGTGGGAGCATTGGTTGACTGGTCTACAGCAGCCTATATCTACGAATTGTCATTTGTTGTGAGATTAAGCATGGTGTTCTTCTGGTCAATTTAGATCCTTCTTGTCACTAATTAGAAAGAAGTTTTGTTTATGAGTGAGCAAATTAGAATAAGCTATTCAAACTAGATAAAGCAGAAGGAGAAAATTTCTTGAGATATTATGAATATTTCACAGAACCCATGAGTTGGAAGGGGACCATATGAGACATGCAGCCAGGCACAGGTTCCTGCCCTGCCTTCTGTCTATTCCTCCCTCTATTCCTCTGTTTAACTTGTTTACTCACTGAACTCAATAGCAGTTGATGCAGCAGGTGAGTGTGGACCACAGCCAGACTTTCTGAGTTTGAATCCTAAACATTTTGTGCCTCAGATGTATCTTTTGTAGAATGGTACAAAATAATATCCACTTTGTGATATTGCTTTGAGGATTAAATGAGTGAATACATGTAAAGTGTTTTGAACAACATTTCACATCTATTAAGCTCCCCCAATCTAAATTGCTTCTGAGGACTTATCAGTGCCCATGACTCAAATGGGGCAACCTCTGTTCTGATTTTTATGTTATGTCAGATATCTAGAGGTCTCTATTGATTGACTCTGACATACTAAAACCCAATTTCCCATTATTTGGGGTAGAAAGCCACTCCTGGTCCCGTTCACCTGTGGCTAAAGGTAACAATGTTGGGATCATATTAGTAAGAGCTAATATTGATTACAAGGACAAGCACTTTCCTTTTTACTAATATTTTTTAGTTCCTAACAACCTCTAAGTTGTTACTATTGTTAATATCATTTATAAAATGAGGGCACACAGATAAATTAGTGGAGTTAATAACAGCAAAACCATAATTCAAGCCCAGGGTCCCTGGCCTTAACCAGTTCATTATAGTCCCACCCTTGGAGAGAGAGCCAAGGCAATTTCAATTAGAAGGGATGTAGACAGTGAGGAATGAGTAGCTGTGCTTATACAAAAGAACCTTCAGGTCATACATTTTTGAAGAAGATAGATTTTTTTTTTGTCTGTGTGAACTGATGTTAAATCCTGATATGACCTGAAATTCCAAGAAGCAAAAGTCTCTAAGACTTCATGGCCTTTGAATAAGCTGTTGGAATTATGGCACAACTTGATATTACTAAGTCATATTCATGGCATTTACAATTTTTGAGCTCTTAAATACGATTGTCTACTGGCATTTGTTTAAATTCCCTAAATACTTATACTTACATATGCATTTATATGAATACATTTTAGGAAACACACACACACACACACATATGCCTTATGTTATAAATTATATGGGTGCATATAGATCCCTGGAACTCTTAAATACAAATATCACATAAGGTCAAACATAAAAATTCTAATTTCTTGATTCAAATTTCAATAAAGAAGAAAAACAAAGTAGTCATGTAGTCATAGAATTATAGTCTCTGATTCTCAATTTCAGATTCATCCATTGCCCCTGATAATAATAGAAAGAGAGATTGTTGATTTTTTTTTATAGAGTGACATATTTCTCTCTTCCTCTCTGGATTTCTAGCCATCCTTATTTTTCCTTTTTACAAAAAAAGAAGTTTCATTATAATTCCTTCTCCTAACACTTCTCACCCCCGCTAGCATTAAAAAAAAAAAAAAAAAAAAAAATCCTGCCACTTCTGAAAAGCTTCTTTGTTGCAGACACAAATCTTCTCAGTGCACTGAGAACCAAATACCAAAAATTCTCTGCAGCTCCTCCAGTTCCCAGTAGATACTCAAACTTTTGAATTGCAATCCAGTCATCTCAAATCATCCCTAGGATTTAATGACAGAAAAGAATATATATTCAGTAAAGTGTTTAAAACTTTAAATTCTATAAGTAAGATTCCTATACCCTAAGAGGATTCAGATTAATTTGTTCCAAAAATATTTGATTGCCACTCGTGTTAGCAAACCACATTTGGAGGGGAAGGAAGATAGAATGTAAGCAAACTTTAAATCCTTGAGGATCTTAAAATTCAGAAGAGAACATGAGGTATCTACCCAAATTGTATTTTAAGGGACAAAGTATTAGTGAGTCCAACTATTTTTATCCTTTAATTGTTTATGACATATTTGAAAACTAAAATTTTAATGCATTAATGAAAATATTCAAGATGACATTTAAATCCAGTAATTATAATAACACAGTACAGGAATAAAATATCTAGTAGTGTAAAAAAATAACACTTACAAAACTGACACTATTCCTAGGTCAACATCTCTGCTCTTGCTTATGGACCAGAACTCTTTACTGCCTTAATCCCATCATTTTAGTCCTTGGAGGTCCCTGTGAAGGGGCTACCTTTCTTTCATGCCTTGACTTCATTCTGCTCCCCTTAACTCTGTTCTACCTGCTTATTTTTTTTTTACATCACATTGTGACAAATCTTGCCCCATGTCATGAGAGGCACTTAGTTCAACATATCATCAATGCAGAGCACTGTAATATCACCTATCTTCAGTTGCAGAGAAGGATATCACACACATTTGCATTAGGTAGGGCTCTTTTGCTGGCAATGGAATCATTAGCTTTTGTATGGGGAGTTAAGTAGCTTCAGGCACGATGGCATGACTAGGTCCAGAAGCTTGAAGATCACCATGACACAGACTCTTTCCACTCTTAGTTCTTTCAGGGTTCCTCCTTTGACTCTGTACTGAATTTATTTTCAAACCTCACATGGTAGTATATCAGTTCCAGACCTAAATCCTTCCAGAACCAAACATGGAACAAAAGGGAAACTTTTGTCTTCTATTCACAGTGGTTTCACAAGGGCCTAGATTTTATTGGCCTCCATTAGGTCATATGCCCAGTTCTGAGCCAATCTGTGTAGACCAGTGCCCTTTCCCTGAGCCAGAAGGGAAAGAATGCTGCTTGGTTTTGTAGAGGCCACATGCCCACTTCTGCATCTAGGCTTGGGGTCAGACCTACTCAGATCATAGGAACTGAGAAGAAATATGAACCAGGTTCTCAACAGGAAATCCAAAAATAGAAAGAAAAAAAAAAGGAATCTGGGAAGCACATCCCTAGCCCTAGAATCCATGTCACAAAACCTGATGATATCCCTGTGAAATATATCCCATTACTAGTATGTAGAACAGAGCAGTTGAGAGCCATTGGCTTAAGAAAGACTGGCTTGTGGTCGGGAGAGAGAACGTGGATTGAGAGAAGTAGTTGGTTTAAAGGAGAAGTTCATGTGACTGGGCAGTTAAGGCTAAGTTCATATCAAGAATTTATTGACAGTAATGCTATTGATTTTACATTAACTTTTAAACTATCTTCTATATTTTTTACTATGCCTCATAGGAACATTTTCTGAATTTTGAATTTTGTTATTCTCATCCTTGTTCCTAGGCAAAAGTTTTGTGTGTACCTAAGTCACAGATGTGGAAAAGGCAGAAGCTACCTGATTGTCAGAAGAAGTTTGGTTTTGATTAGCTCTAGGACCATGTCTACACTGGACATTGTTCAAATTGTATCATGTGTTTTTGACTGAAGTTACAGGAATAGAAATTTGGCTTTGTCATAAATTCATAAAATTCATTTTATTCTGGTCTTAAAGGAGGCCAGAAATTTAGCAACTTTTATTTTTTTTTTAATTTTTTATTGTTGGCTGTTCAAAATATTACATAGTTCTTGATATATCATATTTCACAATTTGATTCAAGTGGGTTATGAGCTCCCATTTTTACCCCATATACAGATTGCAGAATCACATCAGTTACACATCCATTGATTTACATATTGCCATACTAGTGTCTGTTGTATTCTGCTTCCTTTCCTATCCTCTACTATCCCCCCTCCCCTCCCCTCCCCTCCCCTCTTCTCTCTCTGCCCCCTCTACTGACATTCGTTTGTCCCCCTTGTATTATTTTTCCCCTTCCCCTCACTTCCTCTTGTATGTACTTTTGTATAACTCTGAGGGTCTCCTTCCATTTCCATGCATTTTCCCTTCTCTCTCCCTTTCCCTCCCACCTCTCATCCCTGTTTAATGTTAATCTTCTTCTCATGCTCTTCGACCCTACTCTGTTCTTAGTTACTCTCCTTATATCAAAGAAGACATTTGGCATTTGTTTTTTAGGGATTGGCTAGCTTCACTTAGCATAATCTGCTCTAATGCCATCCATTTCCCTGTAAATTCTATGATTTTGTCATTTTTTAATGCAGAGTAATACTCCATTGTGTATAAATGCCACATTTTTTTTATCCATTCATCCATTGAAGGGCATCTAGGTTGGTTCCACAGTCTAGCTATTGTGAATTGTGCTGCTATGAACATCGATGTAGCAGTGTCCCTGTAGCATGCTCTTTTTAGGTCTTTAGGGAATAGACCGAGAAGGGGAATAGCTGGGTCAAATGGTGGCTCCATTCCCAGCTTTCCAAGAAATCTCCATACTTTAGCAACTTTTAATAAGAATATATTTTTGTTTTAAAATAAGAGAAATGATTTCAAATCATACTCTCTAGCTGACTTTACAGATTCTCTGGGGGGTTAATGGTCGAATTTCATTCAAAATAAAAATGAAAACAGGTGTCTATGAGAGTATACCTTATCTAAATCACATGCAAGGAAGGATAATGAAATTATCTTAAAGCATTTTTGTCTTTCCTGGAATAAAACAACAGCCAAGAAGGTGGATTCATCTTAAGGTTTCTTGGGAACAAATAATACTTCATATTCTTAGCATCTCTCCCTTCCCGAGCCCACCCATGGTACAATGTTCTGAAGGATACCAGGATTCTGCAGGAAGCTGCATTAAATCAGCAGCAGGTAGCCTCTTTGTTTGTAGCATTTCTAGAAATGCTCAACTGGAAGAGAGGTTCAAAACCTAGAAGGCAATTAGGCACTCTGTAAGTGCGGCAATGCCTCTCCTCAAGGAAGATATCAACACTTATACCCAGGCTGGGTTCTGGATCTCTAGGCATGCAATTATCTAGTAGCAAGGAAAGTTAACTCTGATTTGCCAGGCTCTCTGGAATGTATATGAATGTATGTGTATGGGCATGAATACTTATATTACTCTGTTCTGACTACAGCAACTCCCAAGGTAGGTTTTATTAACCACATCTCATTACTGAGAGACCAAGGCTCAGAGAAAGTACAATGTCACAGAGATATTGAGGCTGTCTGATACTGGAACCTATGCTTTTATACTGTGCTCTTCTGCTTCTATTAAGAAAACCATTGTTCTCCAACCCCAGAGTGTCTTATCCACGAAAAAGTCAACCCAAGCCTTGTACCAGGGTTTTTGGCAAGGCTTAAATCTAGACATACTGCCTTTATACCTGAAAGAGCTGTAAGGAAAAAACATTGCTATTGAGGTTTTAGTCAGAAGAGTCCAGCTGGATGGTTCTGACTGGGTCAGATCCCTAGGAATGTTGGAGCATGGAGAAGACTCGCAGGGGTCAGGATTCTATTTCAGACTCTATTCCTTCTTAACTCTGTGGCCTTAGACAAGGTAACTGAATTTCCCAGTGCCTCCTATCCTATGATCCATGGTTCTCATACAGGGACATTGGGAGGATTCAGTGGGATAATTCCCCTAAAGTGTTGGGCCCTTGTCTGGCACACAGAACACACTCAATATGTGTTATCTAAATTGATAGCAAAGAGATGGAGAAACAAAGATAGGGTTTCAGAAGCCATGAGACTTTCTGAGTTAGACCCAGAAGCTAGAGAAAACTGGGATACCTGCAAAGTTATTTAATATCTTTTTGATTTTTCATGGTTCTTTATTCATCCTTCCCCAGGCCAGTTAACTCTAATATTTGGTTTCTGTAAATAATGACCTTTTAATGATAATAATAGATACTGAATTACAAAGACACTGAGCATCTTACTCACTCTAATATAGAGTGGACCAAAGTCTGAACTCAGTTCAACAACTCATAAAGCTTTGTTCTCATTCCTCAATACCTCTTGATGCTGCTGTTGATCATTGCCCCAACACACCATCATCACAACCACAACCACCATGGCCAATACCACCATCACCACCACCAGCAGCATCATTACCTCCACCACCATCACCACAATCACCACCTCTATCAGTACCACAACCTCCCCACCACCATCACCACTACCATCACTATCATCACCACCTCCACCACTATCCCAATCTTCATCATTGTCATCACTACCACAACTACCAACACTACCACCACTCCTACCATACTACCTCCACCATCACTACCACTTCCATCTCCACCACCATCACCACTGCCCCTGCCAGCATCACCACCACAGCCACCGTCACTACCACCACCACCATCACCATCACACCACCATCTTCATCATTGTTGTCATATCTCAGTTTATTGAGCTTGAAATTACAACCTTTTAGGATTATTTTCAGGGCTTTATACATATTAACTCATTTAATTCTCACAGTCTTATGAAGTACCTATACATATTATTCCTATTTTCAACAAAAATAAATGTAGTACCTTCCTTAAGGTCATGCTGTTGATGAGCAGTAGAGCCATAATTTAGGTCCAGACAGTCTGACTGTAGAACCCATTGACTTAACACTTCTCTAGTGTACTGCATGTGCTACCCTTTACAGAAAATATCCATGTGCTCTATTTTGAGCCTAATCACTATACTTCCAGATAATATTATTCTCATTAAACAGAGGTGAGAATTGAGGCTTAGGACTGTGACAGTCCCTGCATCCCCCAGCTGTCTGGTAGCAAAGCTAGGACTAAGCCATCTATCTGATCCCAAGTCCAGTATTATTTGCATCATAGCACAGCTACTAGTGCCTGTCCAGTATCCATCCCATATTCCTTCCTTCATTCTAACTACATATATCTCATGCATAACTTTCATGACATATTTATCTTTGTACTATCCTTCTGTTCAAAACGTCTCAACTATGGTCTCATTCTAACCTCATATCACTTTGTCTTAGTTAGAAAATTAACTCCATGTCCAGACAAAATAATTTGTCATGTAATTCAAGCTAAAGAAATAACACTTTAGGGCTGGAGCTGTAGCTCTGTGGCAGAGCACTTGCCTAGCATGTGTGAGGCACTGGGTTCGATCCTCAGCACCATATACAAAAAAAAAAAAAAAAGGCATTCTGTCCATCTACAACTACAAAAATATTTTTTTAAAAAATAATAACACTTTAAAAGTAGGACCTCAAGCAAGTACCAGGCTACCAGAATAGGTAGCCTGAAGTTTTCCATTGCCTCTGTCACCAACCTGGCTGGCCACGAAGGAAACTGTTCTTTGTCCTTGCTAGGAAGATGCCTGGCTTCAGGAGAAACTTCAAAGCCTGATCTCAAACCATCCCCGCATTATGTTATTCTAAGAATGAAGTGCTTACAGACCTAGGGCCCAGACACCATGAGAGATGAGAGGAGCGTTTCCTCTGTGCTACAGTTTCCATAGCTAGCTTTCTAGAGGAGAGCAGAACTGCCAAGCCACTAGAGATGATCTCAGGCTGAGGTGCAGTAAAGCCACTTACGAACCCATTACTCTTTAAAATAGAGAGAATAACTAGACCTCAAGAAGAGAAGTCTGAGGAACCAACATCCTAAATCTCTACAGAAATCATGGTCATGGAGAGACTAATCATTCATCTGGTCACTAATATTTCTATGTCTACAGATTAAGTCAACTAAAGTTAAACACTGTTATTTTGGTCATCATCTAGCAAGAATTTTAACAAGATAGTTTCTTTGGAAAAAGAGACTATGTATTACTTTTTATCATTATTAATTTTTTTTTGTATCTTACACAGTGCCTAGCAAATAGGAGGAATGGTCAAGAAAATACTTCTTGTTATTTTATAATTGATTCAATTGAATAATTGATTCAATTTTGTTACACTGAGCCTGAACTTGTCCAGTTAAAAGTCTACTTTTTTCATTTCCCTAATTTATAAATATTTATCGAGTGCCTACTGTATGTCAAAAATTAGAATATGCATTGAAAAATACACATGATTGTAAACCTTTGGTATAATACATGCTCAGGGAGGACTGTCAAGAGAGAGTTACAGACATGGCAGTTTTATAAATGATGCTACAGGAGCACAGTTAGGCACTCTGAGCTGTGTAGAACAACTTTCCTGAACAAAGGGGTTAATAATGAGTCAGGGAGGAAGGGAAAGTGGGATCCAGGAATGTGGGAAGATTTAGATGCCAGAGAAAGGATGCTACTTTTGAAGAAAAGAAAGCAAGTATGATAAAAGTAAAAAAGGAGATCAGAGATATGTCCTAGAATGCTTTTTAAGCCATGGTAAAGATTTTAGCCTATTTCCAGAAAGGGCAGATGGCCAACACTGGGAAACAGGAAGCTACTGAGCCACCTAGAGGCAAGAGCATTATTCACCAACAAATAGAAATTGCTTGGATGAACAACATACATGTAAAGTCAGGCAATCACCAAGCCACTTTGTAGCATTTGCTCCAGAAATTTTCATAATCTGGCATGGAAAATAATAAAAGCCAGGTGAATAGAGAGAAAGATCAGACCCTGGCAGGTAGGTGGGAATAATTAAATGATTAGTCAAAGTGTGAGTGCCGAGTACCTTCCAAGTGACCATGAATATTCAGGTAAATGTGTCTGGGTGGAAGATTACTGAAACAGCCGGCACCCAGTGGACAAAATGTACTCAAGTCAATCTCTAATTAACAGACAACGTGGTAGTGACTGACGTCCTGCTAGGTTCTAAGCCTGGGTGTACAGATGGCAGCCAACATGCAGGCAAAAGATGAAATATTCAATAGCCATCTGGATAAGCCTTGCCATCACACCAGACGTTTGGATCATTGGAAACATCTGGAATATTGACCTGACCTGCTTTTTCTATGAAAATCCACAGTGCTGCAAATCAAACCATAGGGACTTGGCGGAATTACAATCATCCACCAGCTATGGAAGGAGCTTAAGGTCGTTTAAGTAGTTTGGGTATTTTCCATGCCTAGGCTTGATGCTTCCATGCCTAAAATTCTAGTTTGTTTGTTTATTTATTTTTGTGGTGCTATGGATGGAACCCAGGGCCTTGTACATGCGAGTCAAGCACCCTACCAACTGAACTATATCCCCAGCCCTGATCAGAAATTCTTTACAGCTGAATTATTGACATCAGTTATCTGTCTGTCTGCCCTTCCTTCCTTCTCTCTTATTTTGTGTGTGGAGCTGTATGTGTGCTGGGTACCAAACTCAGGGCCTTTTGCATGCTAGACAAGTGCTTTACCACTGAGCTACACACCCTAGCCCCATAAAATGCATTTAAATTCTCTTCCTTCACCACAGTCAGCAAACCCACCAGCTCACAATGTGAAATGTCAGCAATCCCTGAAATTACCCCTGTTCAGACTAAGAGGGAAACACCTGTCTCAGCTGAAATCAGTGGCAACTCACCGCCCTGCAGAGTTGGCTTTGCTTGGTTACTTCTTCTTAGAGTTCATAAACTAGTGCTTCCTACCTGGGCTCCTCCAGTTTGAAAACAGGATCAGAACTAGATTCTAAGGGCAGTCACTAAGGCATGATCCAGAATCTTCCTAGGAGTGCTGCAAGCCAAGTTGGACGAGAGCTGTGAAGATGGTAGAAAGCCCAGAAACTTAGATACCCCTATGTGCAGTACATCTGCAGAGCAGTGTAGCTCCATTTTTGTTTGTTTGCTTGTTTTTCCTCCTTTCTTCACTTGGTGAAACTCTCTTTAATCTGCAAAACCAGGTTCAAATACATCCCTGGGGCCCCTTCCATGACATCTTGCAGAGTGAATGACTCATTTGTTCATTGAATCATTCATTGGTTTGACTGATATGCTAAGAACTTACTGTGGGTGAGACACCTGGGATAGCTTCAGAAAAAAAGACCCAGTGTTTGCCATCAAGCTCAAGTTGCTGTTTGTCATATCTTTTTGTTCCTAACTATTAATGGGTATTAAACATACCAAGTACTTATTTTGACCCAGGCTCTGTGCCTGAGCACTCTATGTGCATTGAAACCTATGCTATATTTCTTTCATCAGTTCCACTTTATAAATGAGTAAACTGAGGCACAGAGAGGCTAAACAATTGCCCAAGACTTCATTACCAATTTTTGCAAGTGGCAGACCTAGAATTTGAGTGGCATTAGACTGAGTCTATAAGCTTTTCATTAATTCCTCCAAAAGACTCCCTGCCCTCTCTTGACCACACTTTCATTGTACAGTATTATAATTGTAATTAGCTATCTGCCTACATGTTACTTTCATCACACTGTGAACAACTCCAGAAAAAGCACACAGAGAAAATCAATTTTATATCACATGGCACCTGGCATATAAAATGTACATTTAAAAACTAATCATCAAGTCATAGAAATTGAGATGTTCGTTGCCAATAGCAAGTGTGCTTTGATAAGTGAAGCATGACCAGGCTAAATTGTTGTGTATTTTTGGAACTGAAGGTATAATTTAGAAATTGGATGGTTTTCAGTTTTAATATTGTACTATTTGGCCAGGATCATGTAGCCTTGTTAAAATAGATTTTTTTATTTTAGGTTATTTTACAAAAGAAATACATTTTAGTAAAATATTTACTTTTTACAATATGTGTTATTAAAAGTAAAATTTTCAATCTCCTCTGATATGATAACAACAGCTAAAATTTACTAAACATACTGTACTAGACAGTGTGCCAAGAACTTTACATGTTCTGTCTCATTGATTAGTCCCCAAAGAACCCTGACACACAAGCTTCTTTTATTCCCAATTTGGACTTCTGGTTTCCACTCCAACATATATAGAGCTTATAAGTCATCACTCTTGTCTTTACAACAACACAAGTACTGGACAAGACTAAAAAAAAAATCCATCGTTTTCTTGGAATCATGAGAGAACTGAGGTTGAAGGAGAAACAGTCACCCTGAAATGTAGAGAGAGACAGGCACATGAAGTCACTAAAATTATAAACAAGTAGGAACACTTTCTGGTAATTTTGATGAATTAAAGAAGACTGAGTAGATACTGAATATGAGAGTGAGGAACTCCCTAGAGTCTGCAGTAGTCTTAGAGCACCCCCAAATTTCTACAAGCTTTACTTCCAAGAACCTCACCAGGTTCTTACAGTGAAGATCCAGGAAAAATTTTCTTCTGGCTTTGGCAGGGAAGGGGAAGAGCAGTTATGCTGATACACTCTCAGATTCTGCTCCATAAAAAAGCCCTACTTTCCAAGGAAATGACCTTGTCAGCCTTATCACAGCCCAGCCTCCTCTAGCCTTTCTGTCTTACAGGGGAATGGCCAGGAAGGAGGAACTAGTGTCAACAGAGGTCAGGGCTCCATGGCAGTAGGTTGGAGATGTTGTAGACAAGGAATTATAAGGGACAAAGGGTAAAAAGCTACTACTTTGGAGAAACACTTGTGAAGGGCATAGCTTAGGGGACCATAAGCCTACTGAAAGACTAACTTAATTAAAAGACTATAGAATGTTCTTCCTTCTTTATACTTTATCACTATGAAAATAAGGCTCTGAAAAAGTCTACCAATGAGCCCATCAAAAGCACTTCTCATTTCCTTAACAACAGATTACTCTGAAAGAGCTCAAGGCACAGATTCTGTTTGAGGAAGAAGTCTTAGGATGTCCAAATCAAGAGGAGAGAGAGAGAAACAAGGACACCAGAGGAACTTGAAGCCTCTTGATGTCTTGCTTCAAGAACCTCAGTTCTTACGACTTCCCACCATTCTACTGTGAACATCCTACCTCAAGAGGCAGACAGAATTTATGAAATAGAAAAATGGTTTTATCTTTATTTAGTATGGAATAATAAGCTACCAGAGTTCTGTTTCCTACTCCAAAAGAGATTTTTCAGGAAGATTCCCTTAGAAGCAACTTAGCAAACTTTTAGAAGAATAACTTTCCTTTGAGACACTGAAAACAAAACCCCTTGAAAGAATAGGTTTGTTAGGAAGATAAGCAAGCACCTCTGCTGCCAAAGAGAGGGAGCTGTATCAGATCCTGTGTGTTTGGGGTCAAGAGAAGAGATTCACTCAGTTTCCTGAGAAAGGACATGGAGGAAAACTCATCAGGTTTATTGCTTCCTAAGAGGTAGCAACCCTGACCTAATCTACCTAATCTCATCTCCTGGGAGGTGTCTAATAGCACTTTTGAGAAGCTACTCTAAATACCAGGAATGAACCTTCTCTGGTATCTCTGGTGGAAGCCAGGGTAGAGGACATACACAGTCACCTCGCTCCTTTAGACCCAGTCACTCAGCCACCATCCGCTGCCGACACTTCTCATGGTCACAGCTGAAGATGGCATGTCCTTGTCCCTTTCCTGCTACTTGAGCTGAAGAGACTCAGACTGAAGCAGTGAATATAATACCTCTGGTGCAATCATATTAAAATGGCTTGCTTCATAGTCAGCTTTTTGTCAGTATCTATGTAATGTTTGTTCTTTTAACTGATCTGATTTTGTTTGACAACAACAGAGATACATAATCTGGGGGCATAATTTAGGCATAATTGAAGTCACCTATGTGGAACTACTAGAGCAATCTGGTAACTGTTGTTGTATTCCATCCATAGGCAGTGCACTCTTTTTAAGGCAATAGGAGATTTGTGGCTGGGGGAAAACACAGCTTAAAATATAATGAGGCAACACACACGTATATGCACATGTGTGCACACACACGCATATAATGGTAAAGGAAAAGCAGAAAAGCTGTGATGAATAGAGCCAACCAGTCTTGAGGCTCTTTCGAGGGCTTCTTAAACCACATCTCACCATTGGCTAGTGGTTTATTGTTGACCAGATTGGATTTAAGGGCTTACTTAATGACCGGTCTTGAACCATTACTTCTGCTGTTCTGTTAGATAATTTGCATTTTATGTACATGGCCTTTGTGTACAGTCAGAAGCTTATCAGAATCAAAATGCTGTTAAAGAGAATCTATATTTCCAAGTCAGATTATGGAGGAACCAAGGTTGCAAATTGCATGTATCTACTTCTTACTGACCAAGACATTTTCCTGAAATGCAAATGCTTATCTTACAAATGCATTTTGGTAATTTTCATTACTTTCAATATCATTGAGCAGGCTTAAAAGCTTCTAGTATATATCCAAATTCCAGATCTGAACTGTTAATTCTAAATCACAATACAGAAAGAATGCAATTGTAAAAATGATTGTTACTTTGAAGTTCTACCTGTCTGAATACCTGTGAGTGCTCCTAAGTTGGTTTGTACCTTAGTGCCATATAGAAAGGAGGGAAAATGGACAACAGCTGGACTCCTTTTATCTTACTTCTTTTGGGGGAATTAGCTTCACACAGAATAGGCTAATGGGTTTTTCCTGAGGGAAGTCATAAGGGAGCTTGGGTTCTTCTAGAGTTATAAGCCGTATAGCTACAACAAATGTTCAGCTCCAGGTTTCTTACATAAGATATATTACTGGTAGATAATCCTGAGGGATACAAGATATGTGTGTGAGTCAGATTTTTGTTATTATGACACGTTTAAGATAAACAACTTAAAGGGTGAAAAGTTTATTTTGGCTCATGGTTTCAATCCATGGTCCCTTGGTCCTGTTACTTTGGGCATGTGGTGACAAAGTGCATCATGGTACAGAGTGCATGGTGGAACAAAGCTTCTCACCTCAGGGTGAGAAAAAGGGCAGTGAGAGGGGAGGAGCAGGTGTGCCAATATCCCCTGAAAAGTCACACTCCCAGTGACCTAACTTCCTTCCATTAGGCGCCCCCTTCTTAAAGTTTCACCACCTCCCAATAGATCTACAAACTTGTAACCAAGCCATTCGTTAGTAGATGGGCCTTTGGGGAATAGTTAAGATCCAAACCACAACAATAACAATATGCCTGGTTCATTTCCAGACTCCAAAGAGTCCACAACAGAAAGGCGGCTTTCAATTTGGTAGAGACTAGTATCCTAGCAACAAAGGCCACAAGAAGTTGAGACCCATTAAGATGGAGAAGGAAACAATGCTAGCATTGCTGTGAGACATTGAAATACATCTTTAGGCCACTGAACTTTCAATTAGTCTGTTTTACTAATTAATCATTGCTTTCACTGAAAATGTGTACAAAAGAATTAAGAAAAAAATCAGGGTGCTTTGTCATATAGTAGCAGCACTGCAGGCTGAATTACAATCTTCATCTAGATTAATGATTTTGAGAGATTTCTGTGTGTATTTAAATATCTTTTTGACAATGGTAGACCTTTTGTGTAGACAATTTAAAAGATACTTTGCTCAAAAAAATGAGAATATTTTAGCATGTCTAATTTTCTCATGAATGTCGAATTAGCAAATACGATATTTGGGTGTTTAATCTCCAATCTGCATAATAATAAATGCTCTCAAAACAAAATCATCTATTTTATATTCTTAGTGGAAAACCATTTTATACAAATTTTAGAGGAAAGTTAATACTTTGCATCTAGAAGGCCAATATTTACCTTTCAGTTTTTATAGAGCTGTGAATAATAATTCATCATTCTCCTCCATTTCTGAGCTTCTTGTCCAAGTAAATGTAGGCAGGGATTTGGAAACTCACATTTGTCATGCTCAACCTGAAAATATGTGAGTTCTGGGACTTTGCCATTAATTCAATTCAATTCAAATAAGAAGAAGAATCAAGAGGAAGAGAAGCAGAAGCAGGAACAAGGAGAAATAAAAAGAAGAGAAAATGGTTTCTGCCTGAGTTTAACTCAAAGTATTTGTAGCCTTGTATATGCAAGTAGCAGGTAATATTTATTAGAGTGGTTACTGCTTATTGAGGTGTTTATTATGTGAAGAACTTGGGCTGAGAGGATTAGATCCATCATCTCATTTAATTCTCACAACAATCCATGAGGTAGATTCTATTATGATCCCTGTTTTCCAGACAACAAAATTAATGCTCAGCATGGGAGGAATAGAGGAACTTTAGACAGGCAAAGGCAAGGGAGAGGAAGGGAGGAGGCATTTCCCACCCAATTTCCATTGGGAGGAAAGAGGGTGGAGTGAAATGGACCCTAAGTACATGTATGAAGACACAAATGGTGTGACTCTACTTTGTATTCAGAGACATGAAAAATTGTGCTGTATATGTGTAACATGAATTGGATCACATTCTGCTGTCATATATAACAAATTATAATAATTAAAAAAAATTAATGAATTACTCTAAGTTACCCAGCTGCCAAGTGGAAGAACCCAATTTGAACACCTGACTGTAGGACTCCTGAGCCAGTGTTTGCCTTTCCTACTAGTTAGAAAAATTGTGGTTGCCATCTGTCAGCATTGTGCAAATCCTTTTTAAAGGGTTACCTAATAGAAAACAGGAAACAGAGTGGTCACCCACTGCTGGATTCATGGTTATTATCACTATCCTATTGTCCTTTCATTAAGGTCCTTCTTCCAAAAATGGTTGCATATTTGCTTAGGAGGATCTAAGAACCCCAAAGACAATGGTTCATGGATTTCACAAAAGTGAATTTTTAGCCTAACCGTAAAAACTTAAATTGGCAAAGGATTCCATTCATTTTTGTCCATTTTAATAGTGATATTCCATGTCATATTCCACTTGAGAAACAAAAAACAAACAAACACAAAGCAGGATATATATAACAATTTAAATTAGTGCACTGTATCATTTTATATTGGCTATGTCTATAAAGGCTTTTTTGGGGGCGGGGTACCGGGGATTGAACTCAGGGGCACTCAACCACTGAGCCACATCCCCAGCCCTATTTTGATTTTACTTAGAGACAGGGTCTCAGTGAGTTGCTTAGGGCTTCACTAACTTGCTGAGGCGGCTTTCAACTCACAACCCTCCTGCCTCAGCCTCCTGAGCTACTGGGATTATAGGTGTGTGCCACCACACCTGGCCTATAAGACTCTAAGTCTCTTAATCCTCTAAGGCTCATAATCTAGGTATGGCTGAATGATTCCTTTTGATTTTTTTCCAGATATTATGGGCATAATTGAGAATATTTTCTCAAATTCAGGCTTCCTTTCCTGAATAACTCAACACTTTTTAATAAAAAAGCAATGAGAAAACATACCTTTAAGGAATGACTAGATAAGAAAGGCATTTGAATTGAGGAGATAAATAACTATGCCAGAGAATGAAGTTTTCTTGTTACTCCTTTCATCTTTCATATTTCATATGCATTGACAAGCTCACTCCAAAGAGCTGGGTGAATCTCTTCTCTTTCTGACCCTCCAAGGCCTCTATTATGGTTGAGACATTAGGTATCCTCCAAAAGCTTATGTGTGAGACAATGCAAGAAAGTTTAGAGATGAAATGATTGGGTTATAAAAGGTTTAACATAATCAGTGCATTAATTCCCTGATAGAGATTAACTGAGTTGTGACTATAGGTAGGTTATGGCTGGAGGAGGTGGGGCATTGGGGGCATGCCTTTGGGGCATATAATGAGCAGACAGAGCTTAGTCTTTCTCTGCTTCTTGGTACCAAATTCACAGATGTTTTCCTTTGCCACATACTTCCATCATGATTTTCTGCCTTATCTCAGGCCCTGAAAAATGGAGTCAACCATCTATGGACTGAGACCTCTGAAACATGAGCCCCCAAATGAACATTTCCTCTTCTAATTACTCTTATTTGGTCCTTTGGTCACAGCAGCAAAAAAGCTGACTAAAACAGCCTCAATGGCAAACAGGTAAAATACCAATCTTTCAGATTATGTGAAGGTTTATGGGACAAAATATCATGGGGTAAAGTATTATAATATAAATTTGCAACCCCAAATTCTGTGCAAAATCTATCTATTCTTAAATTAGCTTAAAATTGTCTGCACATTTCCACTTACATGGGGGCTAAGAAGTTCAAGGGCTGCCATTCCTGAGGATCTCTTTCCTCTCTTCAAAAGATTCTACAAAACCCTCAGAGTCCTACACATGTCAAAGTATTGGAGACCCCTCCAGATATCTGTCCCCCCTGGGTACCAAGGAGACATTCGCTGTTGCTGCAGATATTGTGGGCCTGCTCCTTTTAGCATTCTTAGGTCACAGGTCATTACAGAGAATATGAGTCCACTTGTGGTCCACTTCTTATATGCAACTGGACTCTGTCCATTATAGTCTGATCTAAAATTTACCCCAAAAATTGGGTTTTGAATCCTGGTCCCTAAAGTGGAAGTTATCTGGGATGAGGCATTTGGGAGGTGAATGGATCACAAGGGTTCTAACCTTGTTAGTGCATTAATCAATTAGTAGATTCATAATATAATGGGCTATTTGGAGGTAATGAAATCTAGGAGGTAGAGCCTATTTGAAGAAAGTAGGTCACTGGGGGTATATCCTTGAAGGTTATAGCTTGTCCCTGGCCCCTTCTCCCCCCCCCCAACCCTCTCTCTGCTTCCTGGTCATCATGAAGTAAGAACCTCTGCTCCTCCAAGCAACTCTTGCCATGATGTTATGCTTTGCCAAGGTCACCATGGCGTGAAACCTCTGAATCCTTGAGCTAAAATAAATCTTTCCTCCTTTAAGTTGATTTTCCTAGGTATTTTATCACAGCAACAAAAAGCTGATTAACACAGAAAACTGGTACCAAGAGGTAGGACCATTGATGTGATTGTTACAGACAATGTGATTCAGAAGGCTTTGAAACTGGTTTAGAGGAAGTTTGGAAATTTTTGGAAAAGAATGCTAGAGAAAACTTAGAACATTATAAACAGAGCTTAATGTGTGAATCTGGTGTGAGCTTAAAAAGACCAGAAAATGCTGATAGGAATGTGAACAGTAAAGTGTGTGTTGATGAGGTTTGAGATGGAAATGATTCTATTGGGAATTGAACCAGAGGCCATTCATGTTACATTCTGGCAAAGAATTTGTACATATTTCCATGCTCTGAGACTTTATATAAGAATGAGTTTAAAGGTGATGGACTAATTAATTTGGTGGGGAAAATTGTAAGGCAGCACAATATTCAGGGTGGCATTTGTCTAGCTGGCTGCTATTAGCGGGATTTACAATGAGAATAATGACCAAAAGCACAGTGGAATAATTTGGAAATTTTGAAGTTTGGTCAGAAAAGAAGTACATGCAATCTCAATTCTTCTTAAACAGATTCGTGTGTCCATCGCTGCTGCCACCATCTGTGGACATCAGCCAGAGCTTCTTCAGCCTCTTCATGTGGACTCATATACCAGTGACTCTCCAGGGAGATTCTAGGTCTCCAGTCTTGGACTGGGGCTGCATCATTGGTCCCTTTTGTTCTGAAGTTTCCAGCTTCTCAGAGCACCTACTAATTTCTATGGCTCTGCAGCATACAAATGCCATCGTGAGACTATCCAGATTGTGATCATGTAAGAATATATATATATTATATTGATCCTATTCCTCTAGAGAATTTTGACTAATGTACCATCCCCGGAAGCCACCTACACAGAAGGGACCAAATTGCTAGATCTGGACCCAGACATCTTTTTTAACCTGCAGGGTGGTGGTAGAGGGCAAAGTTGGGGCTTAGAAAATCATATCCCAGAATATGCTGCTTTAGACTTCTGACTGAGCACCTGGGGGACAGTGAATGTAAGTGAGACCTTTATCTAAGTTCCTTGATCTACCTAAAGACCAAATCTACAATTAGAGGAACACAATTGCTTTCAACTTTTCTTACTGAAATGTTATTCAAGGAAAACTAAACTTGTATCAGTGAGAAAGAGACTGAAGATTAAACAACATACAGAGAGGCCAGAGGAACTTTGCCATGAGCAATTATCTGTTCTCTGTGTTCATTTTCCCCCTAAAATTTATTTGCTTCCTCTAAAAGTATCTACATTCCCACTTCTCTCTCCTCTGTGAAGAGGGTATTTAAGCTTCAACCATACAGTCCTGCTATAAGTGTCACTTCTTGTATGGCTTCCTAGATCACATTAAGATATCTATAAGCATTTCCCCCACTAATCTGCTTATTGTCAGTTGTTTCAGCAGGCTCAATTATTGACCCTTCCAAGGAAAATTTTTAGCTTCCCTATGACAGCCAGTATCATCTTGTAGAACCTGGTAGATCAGTTCTTATGGCTATACTACAAACCTCCCATGAACAAGAAGACCCCTACCTCCTACGAGTGGGAAAGGATGGTAAAATTGTAGGCAATAGTAGTTTAGTAAAATGCTCAAGGGGTGGGGGGCACTAGTTTTACTCAGCTGTGCATAGTCAATCTTGATGTTGCTGATTTTAAAAATTATTTTATTTGGTTTAGCATCATAGTCTCTTTTCTAAGAAAAGCTTTTGTAGAGGGCTCATTTGTTTAAAAAGAAAGAAAGAACAAAGAACAGAGATGTTGCCCTGTTGATCTACCAGTTTGCTTCCCCACAAGAAGCCCTGGAGCTCCGTGGGTCACACTGAACGTTGATATCCTCAGTCAAGGGCTGCCTGTCAAAGTTCACCTACAATATCATAACAGTCTCTATTACAGAACAAAACATCCATAAAATGATGCTTCATAAAAACACATTGCCATATTTCATTGGATTTGAGATGTATCTTTTGTAGCAAACACCATTTGTTTTTGAGTGTCACCACGGAATAAAAGTACAATCTGTATATATGTTATACATTTCAGATATCTTAAAATGTGAAAAAGGTGTGCTTTAGAATGGAAAATATTCAGTAGTAAGTTGACTTTTTAAACAGTGAAGGAAAATGCAATCCAAACAACCAAAGTATTTAAGGGACATTGATTTTCCTATTTTAATTGATAATTCTATCCTTACTTTGACCGTAAGGATGACACCTGTTTAGAAAAAGGATAAAGGTTGGTTCAATATATGAAAATCAATAAACATAATTCATGATGTCAATAGATTTAAAGACAAGAATCATATGATCATCTCAATGGATAAAGAAAATGCATTTGACAAAATAGAGTATGCTTTTATGTTCAAAACACTAGAAAAACTAGGGATAGTAGGACTATACCTCAATATTGCAAAAGCTGTCCATGCTAAACCCAAGGCCAACATTTTTCTAGATGGAGAAAAATTGAAAGCATTCCATCTAAAAACTGGAACAAAACAAGGATGCCCTCTATCACCACTTCTATTCAATATAATCCTTGAAACTCTAGCCAGAGCAACTAGACATATGAAATAAATTAAAGGGATACAAATAAGAAAAGAAGAACTCAAACTATCACTGTTTGCCGATAATATAATTCTGTATTTATAAGATCCAAAAAATTCCACCAGAAAATAATGGAATGAATAAATGAATTCATCAAAATAGTAGGATATAAAATCAATACCCATAAATCAAATTTGTTTCTATACATCAGTGATGGATTTACTGAAAGAGAAATTAGGAAAACCCCATTCACAATAGCCTCAAAAAAAAAAAAAAAAAAAGAAATATTTGGAAATTAATCTAACAGTTGAAAGAGCTCTACAGTGAAAACTACAGAACACTAACAAAAGAAATTGAAGAAGATCTTAGAAGATGGAAAGATCTTCCATGCTCTTGAATAGGCAGAATTAATATTGTCAAAATTTATTTGGGAAATTAAGAGACCTAGAATAGCTAAAGCAATTCTTATCAAGAAAAGGAAGCAGGAGGCATCACAATACCAGAAATTAAACTATACTAAAGAGCCATAGTAACAAAAACGGCATGATATTGGCACCAAGACAGACATGTAGACCAATGATACAGAACAGAAGACACAGAGACAAATGCACATTAGTACAGTTATCTCATACTAGACAAAGGCATCAAAAACATTCATTGGAGAAAGGATAGTCTCTTCAAAAAACAGTGCTGGGAAAACTGGAAATCCATATGTAACAAAATGAAATTAAACCTCTATCTCTCACCATGCACAAAACTCAACTCAAAGAAAGAAATGATGAGAATAGAAGTGAAGAAAATTTGAAAAAAATAATTTAGTTTAGGTAGATGGTCCATTTAAAAGCACCATTTCTAGCAATTCAGCAATGGAATGGTTTCCATTTACCATGTCTTCATAATATTCCAAATAAGATCCAAATATCCAGTGAGCATTTTGAGTGCAACTTTAGAAAATCAACTATGACTTGTTTGTTTAATACCTTATGGGAGCCTATGTACATTTAAAGAGCAAAATAATTTTGAGGAAAATATGTCATAAAATCCTGTTTTTTAAATGATTGTTTTTGAAAGTTGAGACATTGCCACACTCATTACAAAGTTCCATTAAACAGAGCCTTAAAATAATAGGGCTAGTCATGACTTTGTCTTTATATCTTGCTGCTTTATATTATGCTTTCTCTCTGTGGCCTTAAAACATAATATTGTTTCTCTTCAGAATCCAGATTTAGGGACTGTGAAATTAGGACAGGAAAAGGAACACATGCAATGTCCTGTTGTTTCTCCCTGAATATCTACCATATCAATCATTTAACAATGACACATTAAGGGCACGGGGGACCCAGTTGAGGACCCTGTTGAGGACTGGGGCTTATCCAGGGAGTGGGGGAACAGAGGTAGAGGCATTTTAGGATGCAGGAGCTTCCAATTCTCATCAATCTACTATTTATAGCAACAAACCCTGGTTAAAGAAAGGCCTTGGTAAAGTGGGAATAAACAAAGACCACCTTAATTAAAACAGGCAAATCTTGTTCATTAGGAAGGGGGACAGCCACCATTACTTATGTTTAGCAGAGACCCAAAGGCAGGCAGGGAAGTGAGAGAGCTTTACTGTGGGGAAAATGGAAGACTTTCAGGAGTACTGTGATTGGAGGCTATCTGCACGGGTGGCTGTTGCAGGCTAACTAGAAGGATCTCATGGGATCATTTAGGGGAATGTACTTGACTTCTTCCTATTGGTTCTCTGTTGGAGATGGGGGCAACCTATTTCTGCTCTTTATAAACCACTGCGTTTCAGGTATTTTGTTATAGCACAAACAGACTAATACATCAAACCATGCAGGAGAACTGGTTTGACAAAAAAAAAAAAAAAACAACCCTGCTACTATAACTCTTGAGCCCCAGATACTTCATAGCTTCTGTCCCCTGCCATGTACTTAGAAGACCTGCTTCTCCCTGCATCATCAATGCTACCTCTGGCCCAGCCACCTATGCTACCTCTGGCTCAGCCATAACCTTTTCCAGCAATAAAATAGATTTTGTGTGGTATCTGCTTCAACACCATTGCTGCTTCTGATTCAAAGTCTCTCATGGGTCTTTTTGACTGTGGATATGGGTAATGAGCCATAAAGGAGGCAGAAAAGGAAAACTTTCTGTTTTGGATGGCCAGGGTTCATAAGATAGAAATTTTAAAATGCACTGAATTTTCAAAAAGCACTGAGAAGTTACAAAAATAAAGTAAATTCTCACTACTGAACAGGACTCAACATTCTGGTCTTCCAGTGCAATGGAGTCCTACAGGCTGACAAAGGACCCCAGGTTCTACTGAAGCTGTTACATGTTAGAAAGTATCATTTGGCTATCTTTTAAAAAATACAGTTATTTCTCTGTAGAAGGCTTTAATTTATACTATGGACAGTCTCATGTAAGTTGGAGAATTGACTCAAAAGATTTATTGCCTGACTCTCTCTGTTACAGATTGAGATGTACACTCTGGCATCTGTGTTCAAGCACAGATGAAATGCATCATTTGTCAGGTGTTTAGAAGTCCACTCCAAATTTTGCTCTGTGTCATATATTATGTGCTTTGATTTTCCTATCTTTATTTTCCTCTTTAAATTTATTTTTCACATCTAATTTTATGTGCTGCTGTATTATACATATCTCTGTCATGGTTCTTTCAAGTGCTTTTTGGAAAAGGGAGTTTCTCAGAACAAACAAATATGGGATTCGATTCAGTTCTAAATTCCTTTTTTAAGCATGGCTTGAAAACTTGAGCATGCTAACAATGTGCAGAATTTTTCTTATATCTCAGTTGCATCAATACACTTATGGATAATCTGGGAATGCTTATTATGCCTAGGGTGTGATGTGTTTATCAAATTGTTATTTTTATCTTCCCCAGTTGTGAAGGCATTGGCAATAAATGCCAATTATAAAAAAACATTACATGCAAGTACTGTGCTAAGTGCTTTATGGAGATGATCATGTTTGATTTTTGTAGCAATCCTAGGAGATAGGTACTACTATTATCCCCAGTTTATGGATGAGGAAGCTAAGGCTCAAAGAGGTGAAGTAACATTCGTGATTTCAGAGACATTAAGGTACAGAATATTGCTTAACTAATTTCAATAACTGACAAGCATCGCAAAGCCACCTTGGTGAGATGGCCAAGGTGAAGAGGAGCAAGAGTCAGGCCCTAGGGCCTCTGCGTCTGAACAACTCTCTCCAGCTGCAAGGGAACTTTGCACAGAGCTGTGGAGATAGAATCTGTCATGCACATATCTCTTGGTTATTTTATGTGGTCATAAAACTGCTTCAGGCAGTAAAGGAAAATGCTTTGATGCTTCAAAGGGAATTTGAAAGGAAATCTCCATCCTCATCCAGAAAACAGCATGACTAACACTGTCCCAGACAAGAGGAGAATGGCCAACACACTATGACTGCATCATGCAGACAAGGTGTCTGGAAAACCGTGCATGGGGGCTGGCTCCCCTGTGATGCTGCCTGATAGCCCTGAATCTTGGCCTTTCAGGGCTAAACACTTCTAACAACTCTTTTTTTATCCAAACCTTTTAGCATTTTAGGTGTCTGAGCTGTAAATTAAAAATATCTCAAGAATCATTAAGCTCAGCCTCTTTATTTTGAGGATTCACTTAAAATGATATTTGTACTCATTGCTCTATTTTGTTTTGACTAGGGCTGTGTAGCTTCCATCAGACTAAACTTCTTGAGGAAGAATAACTTTAAAGACTGCATAAAATGCAAAACAAATAAACAAACATTTTTCTGATTTCAGAGTGAGCATGTCAGAACTTGAGAGTAAAGATCCTGGAAAAACGGAATGCAGAAGAGAGAGCCCTTTATTTGTGTTGATTTTCCTCCTTGAGGTACATGTTGATAATTAGCAAGGAATACAGACTCCAATAGAAAGTGGCACCAAGAGCTTATGGCAGGTTCTTTGTAATAGAGAAAAATTAAGATTCATGGATATAAGGCTGCAAGAAATTGAGAAATTAAGATTCCAGAGAAAGGAGAATGGCAGAGAAGATAACATACACCCAATTTACTCTTAAAGGATGCCCTACCCTAAACTGGACACAAACAGGGAGAAGACATTCTAGAAAAAGTATAATATGCATCATTAAATTAGAATTTCAGATAAAACAGAGATAACTTTTTAGTATAAGTATGTTCCAGAGTAAACGAAAAGATGGAGAGTTTATTAGGAGTACTGTTGCCTATGAAAAGGATCAAATGAAAGTTCTAGAAATGAAAAATAAAATGATTGAAATAAATAATTCAATAGCTAGATTAAAGAAATTTAGGAAAATTAGAGGGAGAATTAGAGAAGTGGAAGAGAGATCAGTAAAATATCCAGATTGATAACAGAGAGGAGAAGGAAATATGGGATCAATAAAGAAGCATAATATACTGAAATAGAGCTTAAGGAATAATAGAGAAAGAGGAATGAAATGGCAGAAAAGAGTGATATGAAGAGACACTGGTTGAAAAAATACCTTGGCTAATTTCAGGTGTAAATTTGGGCTACAGCTCATAGATATTTGCTCAAATATTATTCTGGGTGTTTTTTTAAAATATTTATTTTTTTTAGTTGTAGTTGGACACAATACCTTTATTTTGTTTATTTATTTTTATGTGGTGCTGAGGATTGAACCCAAGGCCTCATGTGTGCTGAACAAGTACTCTACCACTGAGCCATAATCCCAGTCCCTATTCTGGGTGTTTTTTGAAGGTGTTTTCTGGATGAGATGAACTTCTAAATTGGTGGATTTTAAGTAAAATATTACCCTCCATAGGATGATAGACCTCATCCAATCAGTTGAAGGCCTCAATAAAACAAATTCTGACTTCTCCTAAGCAAGAAGAAATTCTGCCAACAGACTTTCTTGGGTTTGAATAATGATTCTAAGCTTGATCTATAATCTGCAAGTCCACTATTTAGAGGACCAAGGAAGCTTCTTAGCCCTCTTTCTCTTGCTCTCTCTCTCTCTCTCTCTCTCTCTCTCTCCACACACACATACACTCACACACACACACACACACACACACACACACACACACCCTGTTGGTTTTGTTGAAAACAATAATTAGTACATAGATCCATACTATAGGAGGTTTGAACAGAAGGAAAAACCCCAGGACAAACACAGAGAGAAATGAAAAGTACTACAAGGATAAATATGTGGATAAATTTAAACTATTTTTAAAGTAGTAATTATAGTGATGCCACCAATAACAAAAGTTCTAAGAATTTAAAATATTCTTAGAGTTAAAACACTTAACTGTACACAAGTACGGGAGCAAGTCATGAATACAGTTAGCAAATTTTAATGTCCTCAACATTATTCAGAATGTTTCAAGAGCATTAATTTAAGGCATTCTCTAAGAAGTCAAGAATGCATATTATAATTTCTAGGAAAACCATTAAAAGAATAGAAAAATTTTCGAGATTAATAGAAGAAAAAACTGAATAATAAAATTATTGATTAATTCAAAAGATGGCAAGAAAAGAGAATAAAATGAACAAAGAGTTTGGGGAACAAATAGAAAACAAATAAATGGTAGGTATAAAGCATATCAACAATCTAATTTAATACAAAGGGACTCAAGAGTCCAATTAAAAGGAAAAGATTTTCAGACTGAATTTTTACCACTTAAAATAGGAACATCTTAAATATGAGGATGAGATGGTTTAAATTTATTTTTTTAATGGAAAACGTTGTACCATGACCTAAAAGAAATTTGGTATAGATTTATATCTTAGTCCATTTTCTGTCACTGTAATTAAGTACTGTAAACTGGGTAATTTATGAAGAAAATAAATTAATTTTTAGTTTTGGAGGCTGGTAAGTCTGAAGTCAAGGGACCAAATCTTATGAAAGCCTTCTAGATCATTGAACATCAGTGGTGGCCTCAGGAGTATCCAGGGCATCAGCTTGGTTTCTTGCCTGAAATTGTGATTTTCATCAATTTGGCCTTTCCTTAACTCTCTAGTAAGTCAATTATGCATTTTATAAGGGTTTGATGTTTCATTCAACATTTAATTTTTGACACCTGGATTTGTTCTGTTTGTTTTTGAAGGGCTATCCAGTCTTCCATTATTCATAGGGAAGGCTAAGCAACAGACTGTGCTCTAAGGTAAGTTTTGTTATTAGTTAGGCCTGGCACTCCAACAGTTCAAGAAACAACTGCTATTGAAACAAGAGTACCTTGCACTCATAGATTCCCAGAGGAAGGGACATGCCGTACTATTGAGGATCACTTAAAGAAGCAACAGGGTCAGCCAAGAGCCAGCCTTATTATAGTTTCCAATGGAGGGAATGAAAGAGTAAGTAGGCTCAGAGTTGGTTAGCTTGTATAGCTGCAGTAGGCTCTAGGTTGTAGGGGTTGTTTCTAGATGTCTGGTATTTGACTCTGAAATGATTAAGGTGGAGGAATAGAAATATGGGGGAGGAGCTCAATGAAGGATGTGTTTGGGGGTGTGAGCTCTAGATTGGTTAGTTTGCATATAAAACATGCAGGACCAAGTTAGTTCCTGGCTGTCTGTAGGAATTAGCTAGGCCGGGAGGAAAAAAGGTCCCTGCAGGGTTAGTAAGGCCCCCAAATATATCAAAAAACATCAAAGTCATCAAAAGTACATAATAAAAAAACTCATAAGAATACAGGCTTTTAAAAGGCATGATAAACAAGTTGCCATGTATTCCTCAACAATAGGTATCTATGTTTGTATGTATTTTATCTTAGAAAGTTACATGAGCGCAAGGATTATATATATCTCTTAGTTCCTGAGAAATTGAGATGGAACTCACCTATAGCCAATTTAACCAACACGATTTGAGTTAGAGTCTACCTCCATTGGAATCATAGCTACAAATTTAAGAAACTATTAGTTCCAACTACAAAATATTTATGAATCAAATTTACTGTGTACTTTCAAATATCTAAGTATTCTTAGTTGTTTTCTTAAGTGTTCAATTTTTCCATTCATCTCTTTTGTTTCACCGTTTTTAAAAGACTTTCTTAAATATAAAACAAAAAATTAGATCCCAATTGAAATGTCTCATAACATATGGTCTTTGTTGAAAATTAGTCTACAGGTATAGGTGATTGCCATTTCAAAGGATTCATGTAGTGGAACAAAGCAACTTCCTTCTTGGTCTTCTACTTCAATCAAATGACAACTGCTTTTGATTAGGACATTGAGTGAGTTACCTAATGTATTCCAGTCACATGTCTGATTTCCCCAACAATGTTTCAGAAAAGCATTCTTGGAAGGCATGTTCCTTCTCATGTCTAGATTCAATCCATGCTAAGGATAAAAGCCGCCTTTCCACAGTTCCACTGGCTCTGCAAGGCATTTGGCCAAGTTCTCTGTCAACACTCAAGCAATTATTGTCCAAATTTGCATGTGAGCTAAGTGTGAGCCCTATTTAAGGAAAGTCGCCACAGAGATGATGGAGACATTCTTTCTGAATTGACAGATAGAGGCATCTCTTCAGAACTGACAAATCAAGACCACCATCCCCATAGTTGCCCAAGTGCCCATGCTCAGCAGTTGGAACTGAACTCACCACTCAGGACTGTCAGTGCTGACAGAGCAACCTCTCCCCTGTCCCAGTGTCCCTTTGAAGTCACAAACAGTAATGAGAGAAAGGGTGGAACTTCATGTGGGTGGTAAATTCCTGGCATTCGAGGGTTTAAATTATTTGTACCTGATGCCAAGGATCATTCCATTTTCCCATCTGCAAATGGATATTTCCCAAAGCAGAGTACATCTTAATAATAATCCTCTATTCTTTAGGAATACAGGCTCTCCCTGTTCCTTTGTTTAAGGAGACACAGAGCAATGAGTGTTTGAAAGGGCTGTGTCTACTCTCTGATAGTTTTCTTGCATGCACCCTGTAACAGAGGGAAGCCTTCAGCCAGATGACCTCACAGACCAGATATTCAGGGAAGCCATTCAGACACATGCACTGGAGACATCTTCTGAACAAAAGCCAAGGGATATCTTCTCAGTCTCCCCTTCCAACAATGACCTGTGAGAATGTGCTACAAGATGCCATGGGAAATGGAAACATCACCTGACTTTCCTTTAGTCTGGCAATTATAAGGGTGGGTGAGTTGAGGTGTCAGCTTAAACTGGAGAAAGCATGGCTTGAAATCTGAACAATCAGGGAACTCTAGTCTCCAAAAATATTTTTTTAGTGTCTTGGTAGCTTTAATGGTGCCCATTTATTGAATGCTTGCTGTGACAATACATGCTGTAGTTTTTTTTTTAATAGCAAACAACCTCTAACCTTTTTAATTTGTACTCCCTAGTAGTCAAAACTTGCTGAACACCCAGTATCGCCAGTATATGAACATTTATTTATACATTATCTGACTACTGTTATATTTCTTTCAAAGGATGAGATACGTTAAAATACCCAGTATTCAAAATTCTTTCCAATTGCAGAGAGTTCACACTTTATTAGTCAACTCCTCAAATTATAAAAATAATCAGAATGACACTGAAGCATTTTGCTACTAATTTTGTATAATATAAAACATGCATTCAGGCATTTTATTAATGTTTAGAATGCATGACATAAAAAGCCAGTAAAGCTAAGCCTGTAATCCCAGCAGCTTGGGAGGCTGATTCAGGAGGATTGCAAGTTCAAAGCCAGCCTAAGCATCTTAGCAAGGCCCTAAGCAACTCAGCAAGTTGGGAATGGGGTTGTGGCTCAATGGTTAAGTGCTCCTGGGTTCAATCCCCAGCATTGAAAAGAAAAGAAAACAAGAGAAAAAAAGCTAATGTTTACCATATTGTAAATATACAATATACAATCACATAAAAATATCACAAATCAATAAGTTAAATCTAATTTATAAAAAAATCAGAAAACATAGAATAAAAAATTAGAAAATAATTACTCAATCACAGATTCATAGGATAAAATAAAATAAGGCATTATTGAAAATAACCCAAATATTAAACATAAACTAATGTGGCTTCTTATGAACACTGAAATATTCATAAAATATTGAAATATATTCGATATTTTATAATACTATGCTAATAGGTTACAATTACTAGCATCAATTTATTCCAATCTCTGGAAAAAGTTTATGGTTATAGTTGAAAAGGGGCAAGGAGAAAGCTAAAAGCTAACACCAAATATTATCCTTTGTCTTCTTCTTCAAATAATCCCTCTGTTTTATTATCTTCAGGACATAGCAAGGCTTTTTTTTCCTCAAGAAATATAATTTTTCAAATGATGGTAAACTACTTTTTGTGTCTTAAAAAAGCATTTCTGTTTCATATAAAACTAGTTTCATCATAGATAGACTGAGATTACAATGGATAGGAAATTACTTCTTATAGTTTAAGTATTATTAATACATTTTCCACTTGTTCAGAAGTCTTTGAAATTAGAAATAGAATAATTATTTCAATGAAAGCTTATTTTATTACCACTTTCTTTTTCCTCTTGAAGGTTTTGAAAAATCTAAAGGACAATGAACACTGTATCTTTTTCTGCTTTGAAATTCTAATTTATTTATAATTCAAGAAAATGTCAAGACAGAAATAAATCAGATATTGGTTTTAAAAAAAATAGGTATACCCCCATTACTGATGTTTTAGTACTTGAAATAACAAACAAACAACAATTACAAGCCCCCCTGTATATCATACTAGAGCACCCAAACCCCATGTGGCAATACACTGAGGGAAAAATGTGACATTAATGTCAGTGAAATCTGTATTTGTAAAGTGATTTTATCAATAGAATTCATTCAACACTGGATGTGGAAAAAGAAAGATCAAGAGTAGTAATTCAGAAATCAGATTTCTTTTTTTATTTATATATGACAGCAGAATACATTACAATTCTTTTTACACATATAGAGCCCAATTTTTCATATCTCTGGTTGTATATACAGTATATTCACACCAATTTGTGTCTTCATACCTGTACTTTGGATAATAATGATTATCACATTCCACCATCATTAATAATTCCATGTCCCCTCCCTTCCCCTCCTACCCCTCTGCCCTATCTAGAGTTCATCTATTCCTCCCATGCTCCTTCTCCCTACCCCACTATGAATCAGCCTCCTTATATCAAAGAAAATATTCGGCATTTGTTTTTTTTGGGATTGGCTAACTTCACTTAGCATTATCTTCTCTAACTCCATCCATTTACCTGCAAATGCCATGATTTTATTCTCTTTTATTGCTGAGTAATATTCCATTGTGTATATGTGCCACATTTTTTTAATCCATTTATCTATTGAAGGGCATCTAGGTTTGTTCCTTAGTTTAGCTATTGTGAATTGTGCAAAGCTATAGATTTTTTTTTAGGCTTACATTTTTTATAATACCATTAATCCAGGGATTTCTTACAGCAGGAAATCGAAACTGGTGTTTCAGGTTGTGAGGGATGATTTAAGTAAATCCAGATAATATAATCTCAGATCTCTCAAATTAAGTTGTGAAAACCGAAAGCCAATGGACTGAGGGCCTTAGTCAACTTCTCCCTGGATCAGAATCACTCACTTCCCTTAGGATCCATTGAACACCACAGATGATGCGCCATCCTCTGATACGTAGTTAGTTAGATGATGTGTTGACGAATATAAAAATACTGGTAACGTTTCATTTTTGCTTTGTTTTAGGTTGAAAAACATGTTAAATTTCTAACACTTCTTTCTCTTTTCCTAGGAGATGACTTTTTCACGTGTCATAATGCACAAGTTCCCTTCCACTATGGGAGATAGAAATGGAGCCAGGGGCCTGTCCTGCTGGAGCAGATAGGTAAGAAGCAAAGCACAGAGACACAGGTGTGGGGCAAAGTGGGGATCACATAGAAGGCAGTGGAGTGAGACAGGACCTGGGAGCACCAGGGGAGATTGAATGAGGTGGGCTGTCATTTGAATATTTTCCGGGCACTCCAGCTAGGGCCATTATGGCACCTTTGTGTATAGAAAGGGCCACAGCCCAGCATAGCACTTGGACATTCAATCAGACATTATTAAATTTAATTGAATTAAAAGAGTTGGAACCATTACATGACTAATTTAAGGCCCCAGGCTGGGTACATTCAACATTTGGCAAGGGCTAAAGCGGTGCCTGCAGAGGTGGTGGCATGGCCCCAGTTCAGGGGCGGCAGAGTGCCTCATTATTTGATGGGAAAGTGTAGGAGGAGACGCTTGAAACAGCTCCACTGAGGACTTTGGATCTAAGATGGAGCTTAGGAAGGCAGAGAGGGCTTTTGTTTCTTTTCTTTTAAATGTCCCTTTTCTAAAAATATAAAGACAAAACAAATTAATCACTGCAAATTTAGAAAAATCAGGCAAGACTTCCCAAAAATAAAGAAAAAAGAAAGGGAACAAAGAGAAAAGAAAAATCACTCATGATTTCAGAGAGGATTACAGTTAACTTTCATGTACATCCATACAGTGTGTGTGTGTGTGTGTGTGTGTGTATGTGTATGTGTGTGTGAAGAAGGTAATGATTTATCTACATAAACAACTCCCATACCTATGTTTTGCCACTTCTTCCCCACAAATGAAGTAATATCCTTCTCAATGTCTTTTTGATTGCCAACATCATCATAGTCAGTATAATGGTTTAGTCACTGAAGATAACTTTTGGAGATGGGAGAGGGAAATCTAGATTGAAGGTGTCAAGGCAGACCTCAACTGTTTTGTACAGAGGAGCTCTGGAATTTGGAGAGATTGTTCCCTCTTGTGGACACCAGCGTTCTCTAGTGGGCACTCTCCCTGAGGGCCTCAGGGGACCACCTCTGCTCCACAGTGCTCCATGAGGAAGGTTCTCAGACACACTGAGCACCAACATCTAGGCAGCAGAGTACAGCTCTCAGCTCAGATTGGCTGTCAGTTGGATGCCTGCAACATCACTGGATTTTACTTACTGCTGCTGCTCTACTTTCTAACAGATTCATATATTCACACAGGGGTAGTGGAAGAGGACGATAAACCCAAGGGACAAACCCCACTCTGCAGAAAGTCTGAACTGTACAGCTAGCCCTGTGTGACAGAAAGAAATGCTGTTTCTAATGTCACCATGACATTTATACCCACTGGGGTTGTCATATATATGGTGGCAGGTGACTCAGCACAATCACATATTTCAAGACAGGATTCTATAGTAAATATGGGCCCACAGCCCCTGAGGCAGGACTGCCTAGATACTCCTCTTCCACCTGTGGTACCCATCCAGCCAGAAGAAAGCCTGACTTGAATTTGTATTGCTCCCTCTCACTAAAGGTCCAATCACATATTTATGGGTGTCTATAAACAATGTAGTTTTGCTTGCTTCTGCTTTTCAAACCAAAAAGCCACTTTCTCCTTCTAACATTCACCCAGACAAATAGCAGGTTTTGCTTCACAATACACTTTATTTAGGAAAGCAACATACCATCATAGGTATTTTAAATAATGCAGCAAAGTACAAAGACAAGTTATAAAAGTCAGCTGGAATACAACTGACTGGCTTTGGCCTTCAAGACATTGTGAACCTTATTGTGACTAAGTTAACTTTGGCAATGGGAAGTGCAGAACCAAGTCTGTGGCTGCCTCTGGCAACTCAGGCCACACCAACTAGTATTTTTGTGAACCTGCCATATGCTGAGTTTCACCTTCATTGTTTATTGAGCATGTGACAGGGACTGTGCCGGGAATACAAAGGGAAACGACAGTCAGTCTCTGCACATAGGAGCTCATAATCTAATGGTGAGATAGAGAAGCACACGGTCAACACAATACAGAGTCATGTGCTAGCTCAGTGTCCTATGGAGTCCCCAGGATGGTTATCTAACCTAGCTTTGCACAGTCGAGAGGTTTCCAGGAGGAAGTGAGCCTAATGCAAGACCTGGAGGATGAGCATGCATATTAATCAGGCAAAGGGAGGCCTGATGTCCTTTTGCCATGTCTTATACACCCTCAGGGACCCAAGAAACTCTCTATTCCATTGTCTGTCCCATTCTTTGTCTTGGTGGTTAATTTTCATGAGCACACATCTTGTACTCCAAGACTAGGTTGCCATTTCCTCAGAAGACAGGGATTGTCTTTTTTCAGTGTTCCCAAGACTGAGTAGGACAGAGCAGCTGCCAGCCAGAAACCCTGGATAGGGAATTGATTGATCTTCAATGAATCAGCACTTCTCCATCACTTGGCTGTAACAAGAAGGAAGAGGTAGGTGGTTGTACTAGGTGAGAAGGGGCCAATGATACAAAGAAAACACAAAAACCACCCGCTAAGTTGCTGCCTGGATCAGAGGACTTGGAATATTTTCTATTTGTTAATGGGAGAGGTCCAACCACACAACAAGTCTCTCAACAGCACAGGAATTTGAAAGAAAGAAAAGTTATCTCATTGAAACCCCAAATAAAATGACCCCCACCCCCTGCCCCAAATCCATGGCCCTGAAGAGGCCTGTATTTAGGAGAAGGTGATTCAGAAGCTGCACTCCTGCTTCTTGTGATGCCCTTTGTACACATTGGTCACCTCCTCCGGCTTCTTCTGCAGCAGAGCTGAATTCTGATCAATCCACTACAGAGTCTCCATGTGCATTAAGGGTCTTGCAGATCTGCTGTCAAGGGTCACTGGTGCTGGTGGGGCCTCCAGATGTTTTCAGGTGCTCGATGATGTTCATGAGATCCTGGGCCATGTGCTTCAGGTGTGCCTCAATGTTCTCAGCCAGCTTTCAGGTCTTCTCATGCTCCTTGTCAGCAAGCTACAGGTGGATGGTCCTGCTCTTCTCCTTAACTGACTCCTCCAGGGGGCTCAGCAGGTCTTCCAGCTCCTTCTGTTGGGATAGGAGGAAGTCAAGCTCTTGGTCCAACCACTACTGATCCAGCTTCACTTTCTGTACCTCACAGTGGAGACTGATGATCTTCTCCCCATTCTCAATCAGCGTGCAGTCCCAGGCGTTGACTTGGGTGGCCTGCTGTGGGAAGTGCCATCCCTGGACCTCCAGCTTCAGAATCCACATTGATCAGGCTCTCCAGCTATGCAGAGGTCATCACAGGACAGGTGGCTGCTCCAGCAGCTGCACTGGCGCCAGGTGGAGCTGTCACAGCAGCTACTACCTTGCTGGGGATCCCAGTTGGCACCAGTGGTTTTAAACTCAAGGCAAAACCAGTGGTGGTGGTGGTGATGGTGGTGGTGGAGTATGTTGCTGTGGACGCACCAGAAGCTGCTCCGGGGGCCTTTAAGCTAAAACTCAGCATGCCAGCTCAGGGGCTTCAGCAGTGGTTGCGGGGAGTGGGTGTATTATGAATTCACAGTTCCTTACTACTGCTCAGTGTGTCCTTGGGCTGTGTGATGACAAATGTCAGTTTGTACATAGAGATTTCTGGGCATCTGACTCCAACCCTGACAACTTGGTGTGGCCAACACTGTGTCACACACTTCCTCACCTAGGCCCTCAGCTAACTTTACAGCTGTCCTGTGAGGTAGGTCAGGAGTTCGGCCCCAGTGCACAGGTGGGAGAAAAGGCTGAGGTGGAAATAGGCTGTCATTCAGTGGGCTATGTACCTCTCTCTCTATTCCTACTCCCATATGGCTCCATAGGCATACACCCCTCTTTCCATCTCACCCTCATATTATTGTTTTCTTTTCACTGAAAATAGCTGAGGTAAAGCAGCTCCAGGATACCTTCTGCTTTCAGGCACAAAGTCAACCTCCAGATGCAAGGAAAAGACGGAGGCTTGAATTCTGTGTATGCCACTTACTCGTTCTTCTAAGGCTTTCTCTGCCTTAGTGTATCCCCTATGTAACAAAAGCCATCGTCACTCTCGTTGAAGAATGAACAAGGTCACAACTGAGAAAGGTCTGTTTCTTCTTCCCTCTCTAAGCCAGTTCTTATTTCTGGAAGTATTAACATGGAATCCCCTCCTAGCTGACGTCAGAAGAAACCTACTAGAGCTGTCCTCATCCCTTTCACTGTACCCTTTGCTTTCCTCATGTAGAAAACTAAGGCTTTGCTGAGGGCCTCCACAGGTGGCACCCACCAAGGGCCTTTCCCTGTTAGCAGGAAGGCTTTCCTGATTTCTTGCAAATATGCTGAGATAGATATTTTTCCAGTAGAATATGCAATTTCATTTTCCCTACTCCAGGAGGGACCTTAGCTCCCATGAAAATAGGCTTCTAATAGCTCCTCCCACACCTATGACCAAAACCCCCAGATATATCAGAATTCTCTTAGCACTATTTATTGAATTATTTATTTCCAAGGAAGACTCAGAAAAGTCTTTGGTCCCATATTGTAAACTGCAATGAAGGATTCACTCTCTAAATCCAAACTATATTGGATCATAGTTCACAGCATTTTAGAAAGAGTCACAAAAGCCATATTGCAGTGTCTCGACATAATTACCTGGGTAGTAAGAACCTTAGGCAGAGGTGTACATGTGTGAATGTGTGTACATTCCAGAATGTGTTTTAAACAAAATATAGTCAGTCAACTTTAGGAGCTTAGGTTTTTTTTCAGCCTGCTTTGTATATCAAGCCAATACATCAATATTCGTGGTCAGATTTATTTGTAAGGCTAAAATAATCACTGACTGGGAATTTTTTAGATGTAATAAATAAATGGAAAAAACCAGAACCTTCATACACTACAGTGGCAACATCCTTGCCTGTAGTGTGATTTTTTTCGGGGAAAACCCTACCCCTTGCCTACCTTGAAAGGATTGGGAGTTTGTCTACTCCTCCTGCTCCTGACAGGTGTCTGTCTTGGCCACAGTCAGTCAGGGTCCTGCACTCTCCTTGAAGTTCATGATAGGGCATGCAATTCTGAACTTTAAAATTAAGATAAAATACTAAAGTCAAAAAGAATAATTTGTCTCTTGTTCTGAATTTAAAACTGCAAGACTGTTGTGAGCAGGAACTATTGATAATTTTTTTGCCTCTATAAAGGTAGAGCCTTCTGCGTGTAGTACCCTTGAAGGCTAAATGGAGCTAAGAGATTCAGAGACACAGAACCCTAATGATATTTTTCAGATGCCCTGAAGCAGCCACACTTGGCTTTCTAGTTGCATCAGGCTAAAAAACGAAACAAAACAAAACAAAAAATGCTTTTTTTTTCCCTTTGGTACTTAATCCACTTAAATTTGAACCTGAATAACATAGTTCTTAATACAAAATAAAGTCAAGGAAGAAACAAAATTAATAAATGAAAAGTACTAAAGGAGAACTTACATCTAACTAAGTAGGAAGTATTATCATTTTGGCTTAAGATGAGTACTAAGACTCAATCAACAGGAACCAATATTTACATCCTTCATCCTTTGCAAATGATTAAATTGAAACTCAGAGAAACTTTCCATCTCAGCCAAGGGCACATAGCAAAGATGGGGATGGGGAGATGTGGTCTAGGTTTTCCTCCAAACCCATGCCTTCTTCATCAGAAAGGAATTGCTACTTACTCTGACAATAATCCATAATAAAAATAGTATAACATAAGCAGACAGGTTTAGAGTGCTAATAAATCATCATAAATTTTATGATCCACTTTTTGGGTCAGTATTGATAAATTAAGTCTTTGAACATCTCTAATTCCAATGTCTATCCAGGTTGGGATCTGGCCTCTTTACCACTGAGCCAGGGAAATGCCTGATCTATGACAGATATCACTGATGCCCACTGCCATCAGGCTGAGTGGTTGTCTCACTACAGAGAACAGAATTCCTCCAGTGGTTGTGAGGTTATCTTTAAATAGTCCTGTTCTTTGGCATCCTCTTCCATTCTTTTTTTCCTGCTCAACTCTGATCTACTTTGATTCATCCTAGTTGAGCACATATTTACTGTGCTCAACTAGGATGCTGAACTTAGATGCCAGATGCCACACTGAGCAGATAGCCTGTTGGAGAAATGAATTGTGGCTTCTCATCCCAAAAGACCAAGTGACATTGCCTCAGTCACTCTGTCTTTGATCCTCTCTCCATCCTCCCACCCCCAACAGCAGCTCCTTGGTACCTTGGAGACTGAATCTTCAGTTAATAAAGGGGATAAGTAAGCTGCCCCAAAGTCCAGGCTGGGACCACCGTTATGAGCTGCATTGTGTCCCTGACAAATTCCTGTGTTGATATCCTAACCCCCAATTCCTCAGAAAGTCACTTTGTATAGAAATTGAGTTATTGCAGATGAAATTAGTATAGCTAAAATGAGGTCACTAAGGTGGGCCCTAATCCAACATGACTAGTGTCATGTTGGACATGGACAAACTTGGACATGGACACGTACAGAGGAAAGCTGATAAGAAGATACAGGAGAATGCCAATGAGTGTAAAGACAGCCATCAACAAGTCAAAGAAGCCCGTCCTTCCCTCCAGGCTGTAAAGGAACCACTGTTACCAGCACCTTTACTGCAGACCTCTGGCCTCCAGACTGGAAGACAAACACTCCTGATGTTTAAGCCACCCCAACCACCCCATGGTCCACTGTTATGGCAAAGCGATTCACCATGCAGGGGCTATCTATCTTCAGATGGGGTGGGCCTGGCCCCATGCAATGCACTTATTTTTTAACTACAGGGCATTCCTACTTTTCCTGGAGCTTTGGAAGACATCCATCCCTGGACTTATATTCCTAGGTGACATGAATCCCTCGGAGCTGAGCAGCAACTTCTTCCTTTAGGTGGACACGTGCAGGTGAGCTCACCAGTCCTCACCACAGCTCCTTCTGCTTTCCGGAAGACTGGCTGAGTCACACCTGTCATGCTCAGGTCCATGCTGGTCCCTGGCCTCAGCTCAGGGAGCATGCAGCAAGACTGGCCCAGGTAAGAGAGTGGAGAAGTGAAAAGCGGTGGGACCAGAGGGGAAAGGTTGGGTTCCCCAAGACCTGATGGCTGAGCAGAGGAATTGCTTACTTTGGCATAGTCGGTATGGGCAATGAACACCTCTGGGCACCACAATGGATTAAAGAAAGGCTTTTCTCTGTGTTTTCCGGACTATTAGCAGTGAGGCTATTAAATGCTGGCCATGCTTCCTTCTCACTCCAGTAACAACTGATATTGGGTTTCTTGTCAACTCTGACAAATGGTTTTCATTTAGAGTGAGAAAAATAATATTGGTAAATTTCCTTACACTCTAATAATTTGGAGTAAGTTTTAAAAGTTTTTTCACTTCACGCTTACTTTACACAGGAGGCTCAGAGAGGTCAAGTAACTTGCTCAAGGGCACAGCGCCAGTAGTTATTTTGGAAACAACGCAAGTTTCCTATATTTTCTCTGGGGTCTTCATTACTAAGCTACCAGCAGATAGGTCACAGGAAGCAGAATTGGCGTCACCTGATGACTACTTTTTTGCCCCTTTTCTTGCTCCACAGAGCAGAAGTGACTCATCTTCCCTGGGCAGAGATTATTTGCCCTTTCAAATAGGTCTCTGTGGAATTTTTCTAATAATCACGAACGCCAGCAATCATTCAGGATTGGGAAGCAGCACAAATGGTCCCAAATGCCACTGTCCTCATTCACCAAGCCCTGCCCCGATGGCAGAGTGGTGCACCATGCTTTAGCTGGACCAACATCTCGGGAAGCTTGCTGAGGACAGGTTATTACAAAGATGGATTTCATAAAATATGGAGGAATAAACCAAAGAACAAGATTTGAATACTAATAAGATGTTTGCCTGAATTCTCTCCTAATTCTGAAAGTAATTTTTTATCATGTCTAGATGAATGAGACACTAACCTAGTGGATGCTTCCACAAATTTGGGGAAAGCAGACCTTTGTGCCTGATGGATTCCTTTGCTATTCGGTCAGGCCCTCTTTAATTCGCATAACCCTTGAGAGTAGGAGCAAAGAGGAAGGAAACGCCGCAGATGGGAAAATGGTGCCCACCCCTGTGCCCTGGACCAGCTCCCTCTGCCAACTTTGGAATGCAGAGACAGAGCTGCTTCTCTATGCCAACAGGGTCCTTCTCCTGTCTTTCACTTAGAACTTTCCAGGCATGGAGAACAGGGAGTCTCATGGAAACCATAGAGAGACTGTATTTGTTGTACAGATAAAAAAAAAAAATTGAGATCCAGAAAAGTTAAAGGGTATTTTTGAATGCCTAAGTGACTTACAGGATTGGGACTGAGAACCCACAGTTGCTGCCTTGCTCGAAATATGGATTTTTTTCCTCCTTTTTACAGGCTGGCAGTACAAGGCTGTACGGTCTCTGTAGCAGATAAAACTCCCACAACAGGCACGCAGAAGAAGGCATTTTGATCCATAGCTTTGGTCCCTATGACAGCATTAAAGCAGTTTAAATCTATTTGAATGATTTGCTATTCATGGATATGGATATATATATATATATATATATATATATATATATATATATATCCTGCTTTTACTGAAATCTACTGAAGATACTGAAAAAAAGTTTAAAATGTTTATTGGGAGCTAATTTATTACCTGAGCACTTAGATATGTGCTAAGCCAAGTAAGTGTTTTACAATGTGTTATCCCAGTTAATCCTCTCAATAACTTTATGGGATAAGTGATTTTTTAATTTTATTGGTAAGGAAAATAGTGCAAGGAACTTTCCCCTAGAGAATACACATAGATCCTGGATGCAACCCATATTGTCTGATTCCACCAAGTCCAGGTATTCTTCTTCTATTTTGCATAACAAATTGTCACAAATGTTGTGGATTAAAAGAACTATGATTTCTTCTCTGATTACACCAGCCTAGAATCCTGATGGGGATGGCTAGGCTCTGCCCAAAGCTTACTGCAAGGCTGATATCAAGGTATAGACCAACTAGGCTCTTATCTGAAGCCTTTGGGGAGTCGCATCCATCCCCAGATCATTCAGGCTGTAGGCTAGCAATTTCTTGCTCTTTTAGTTCTGAGGTCCCGGTTTTCATATTGGCTATCAGCCAGGGCCTGACCTCTTCTGCTACAGGCCACCCTGTTCCTCTCCTCTCTTGTCCCCCTCTATCCTCAACTGCATACTAAGTCCTTCTCATGTTCATGCAATTAGGTCAGACCCAGCTGGGTAATCTACATCAATTCAGCTGACTTGGGACTTCACTTGCATCTTCATCTAGACTAGTGTTTTATTGAAATAACCAGAAACAAGAATTTTAAGAGGTGAGGGGGTGACAAAGGCTTAGGGTGATAACTAGGGGATGGTGGGACCAGGGAGTGGTGGAACCTAGAGAGAACTCGCTTCTGTGGTGTTCCAACTGCAAAAGGCTGCCACTATATTGCTCCCCTAGACTGCTACCACATGGAAAAGCAAAATAAATAGTACTGACAGATCTTCTGATTTTTTAAGACCAGAATCTGCATTTTTGTGTGATATCATTAAATCAGTAAAAAACAAAAACAAACTAACAAAAAAAAAAAAAAACAAAAACTTACAACTAATTTGAAGATAGAACACATCTATCTTCAGACTGGGTAGGACCTAAAGAACACCATTTGGGAACTATCTTTAAAACTTCCATGACCGTGATTTCTCCCTGCCTCCATCCAGTCCCTTGGAGTGTCCCCATGTCTACGCCCTGACTTTGCTTGTCACCCTGGGCTCTCCATCTTGAGCACCATATACCACAGTTGCTCACCAGCCTCAAAGGCTTTTCCACAGACAGCTAATCTTCAGAGATGAACAAAGTCTTTCTTCGGCACCTGCTGTCGGCTTTCTCCAGATAGTCCCAATGATGTTGCCTCTCTGTTCGCCTACAAAGAACCTGTACAAACTATCCCCGGAATAACCCTTTTCAGGCTGTTGCTTGTCACCCTACTCTACTAGATTGTAGCATAAAGAAAGCAGACACCAACCCTGCCTCATTTGAATTAATATCCTCTTATTTGCATTAATTGCCTGGATGTGCTTAGCAATTATTTCTTGATTGAACAAAAGGCTTTCTGCAACACTGAGTGCTCTCTTTGAGCTCCTCAAATGGCACTGGTCATCCTGGGCCCACTTTCAGAATGTCTGAGACCGCAGGGGAAGACTATTTACTTGAGAGTCTAAATATGGAAACTCATCAAACAATGGATCAATTCTTAAAAAAAGCTTTTTGAATAGACATTTCTTAAAAAGAATTATTTGTTTTTTAGTTACACGTAACAGTAGAGTGTATTTTGACATATTATACATATATGGAGTCTAACTTTCCATTCTTGAGTTGTACGTGATGTGGAGTTATACTGGTCATGTATTATATTGAATGGACTTTTAAAAAGTCATTATTACAAGCATTGAAAGTCTCCACGGGGTAGGCTACCATGGGGGTGTGGTCTGTTGAGCTGCAAAGGAGCAACTGGTGTTGTGACCCACCCCTTTACATGGTACAAACAGGCTAGACAAAATAGGATGGACAGAGTAGGACAGATGGAGTAGGGTGGATGGATTGGGATGAATGGAGTAGGGTGGATTGTAAAAGAACATTGCTGGTAATATGGTAAAATAATAGTTTCTGATTATTTTCTATTTCAACATATAAAAAAGAGTTTAAAGGCATGAATTACAATTATGTGTATAGAAATTTTACATCCTACTCCTTAATCCTCATAATAGAAGGAAACCCTAAGGGAATGTGTGTAGAACAAAGTGGGGGCCACAACATCTGTTTCCCATCACCTTGTGCCTTTGGAGTTAACTCGAGTAATATTGTTAATCCAAAACAGATCAGACCCTGGACACTGCAGGAAAACAAAAGTCTTAAGTTCCTCGCCCATGTTTCTGGGATGTTATCTTGGACCATGCACTAGCTCTCCTGTCAAGATCACGACCATGGAAACCCTTCCTAGCACAATTGACTGCTTCCCCAGGCTTGGCCCTGCCAGAGCCTGCCCATGCTTCCTTGTTACCCTGAGTGCAGCTGATGCCTGGACCTTCCTGCAGCATCCACTGCACCACTGCAGCATCCTTCAGGAAGCACACTGGCCTGGGAGTCAAGAGACCCTCTCCAAAGCCTGTGCCAGTAGCAAGTTCTATGATCCTTAAGAAATTACGTACACCTTATGGGCCTCATTTTCTTCATGTGCAAAATAGGGTTCCTTTCAGCTACATAAGTGTATCACTATGACATATTTTTGTAGTGATAAGGAATGGTCTTAATTATGGTTTTTATCAGCATGGTATATTAGTATGATTTTTTTGCTGATAAGGAATGTTTTTTCTTAGACTATTGGCACAGGCTATGTCTATATGAAGTCATTTTCTTTGTTAAACAACAAGACTAATTTGAGAATCCCTGAATTACTGACGACCAAATAAACCACAGTCAACACATAAGACTGTACAGTGACTAATCTAAGCTGCAAAGAACAGTTTTTTTTTTTTTTTTTTTTGGTATGATTTCTTTTTATGCCTCTCCTGATTCAAGAAAAAGAGCTACAGAATCATGTCATAAAGAAATCGACTTTGTGGTTGGGGAGAGTATTTGTTTTGTTTCACAAATATTTAAATCCAGAAAACAAGAAGACAGCATCTTTCTGGGAAAAAATATTAGAGACATGCCTCAAAGAACACTCTCCCACTATTCATTCCTGCCAATGTCATCAATCTCATTCATCCCCCTGATCCGTTCTGGTGTGTGATGAAACTCAGGTTTTTCTTTTGCTAAAATTTTCATGTGATATTGACAACAAGTAAAATAAATTAACATTAGAAATATGATATCATGAAACTAGAATTTTGATATGGAACCAGAAGTTTATGAAGAGCCAACAGGAATCTTTTTAATGTAAGATTAATATTAATGGCATAGCAAATTGGGATAGGGGCACCTGCATCAAAAAATGAAGTGCATTTTTTTAGTGCTTCTGGGATGGACCCCAGGGCTTTGTATGTGCTAGGCAAATGCTCTACCACTGAACCACAACCAAGCTTCCCTAGATGCACTCTTAATTTCTCAGTAGTGAGATCTCTAAATAGAGGAGTAAACAGCTGTATAGGATGTGCAGTATAATTCAAAAGGTGGGAGAAGACACTCCTAGAAAATATTAGAACATCCTTTGGGGTGTGGATGGTACTAGGGATTGAACTCAGGAGCACTCAACCACTGAGCCACATCCCCAGCCCGCCCACCTTTTTGTATTTTATTTAGTGACAGGGTTTCATTGAGCTACTTAGCACTTTACTTTTGCTGAGGTTGGCTTTGAACTTGCAATCATCCTGCCTCAGCCTCCTGAGCTGCTGGGATTATAGCGTGCACCACTGTGCCTGGCTAGAACATCCATTTCTTTTTATTTTAGCATAAAATTTTTAGTATAAAAAATAAAGAAATTAAGCCTTATTGATATTTGCCACATGGATTGACACTAGCATCTTCATTTGGTCAGCTCAGTGTCTCATATATAGTGTTTACATTGGTCTAGTTAGGTGGATTTCTGAACCATATTAAGTAGTTGAATTAAGCTAGCCCTCAGAAAATGGACAAATGGCTATTTTTAAAGCAACAGAATTTTAAAGATAACATCAATAATCCAAGTTTAGTAAATGGCAGAGCTGACATTTCTACTACTACTGGTGTGACTTTTTAGTCAGTCATCTACTTAACTCCTAGGAGTTCCCTAGGTGACTGCTAAGTACTTTCCATTTATTTTCTCATTTAACCTTATCTTAAAATGGGGAGTTTGAGCAATAGAGAGGCTAAGAAATCAGCTGAAGTTGCACATGCAGTGAGTGAAAGATCAGGATTCAAACCCAGACCTAACTTAAGGGCTGTCTGTCTTTTCCCAGAGTTTGCTTTTCTGATTCACTGATAATTGGTGTGGTGAGTGTTCTTTTAAGGCCAGCTTCTTTTCTTTCTTCTGGATTCTTTCTATTTTCAAAATGTCAATTTGAAAAATCACAGATCATATTGATGTTACCAACAAACTTTCCATAGGAAAAAACAAAGGAAAATCCACTAAAATCAATTTCTACTTAGAGTATAAAAGATAACATGTTTCAAAAGAAAATATTAATTTGGAAAGGCTACATACTGTACATACTGCATGATTCCAACTAGGTGATCTTCTGGGAAAGGCAAAACTACGTAGACCATAAAAAACCCGACAAATAAGCAACAACAACAAACAGTGGTTGCAGAGTTTTATGGAAAGGGAAGAATAAAGGTGGACATTTATGACAATGAAGGTATTCTGGGTGATATATAATAGTGGATATACATCACTATACATTTGTCAAACCCCATAGAACATACAAAAGACTGAACTCTAGTGTAAACTTTAGAACTTTGGTTGATTAAAAAGGGGGAGTAGTTTGCTCCAAAAACCAAAAGAAAATACTTACAACAAATACATTTGACAAAGGAATTCTGTTCAGAACATATGAAGAACTTCTACAATTCAGTCATGAGATAAACTACAACAAAAATGAATAAAAGATTCAAATAGCTGGCTCATGAAAGAAAATATGCAAATTGACAATAAGCATGTTAAGGCATTCACATGATTAGTTATTCAGGAAAAGCAAATGAAAGCCACAATAAACTAAGACCACAAACCTTCTATAATGGAAAAAATGTAAAATACTGATATTATCAAATGTTGGAGCAACTGGAACTCTTGTAAATTGCTGGCGGGAATATAAAATGAAATCACCATTTCAGGAAACTGGCATTTTCTTGAAAAGTGGAACATATGTTTACTCTGTGACCTAGCAATTCTACCTCTAGAACTTCTCTAAGTGAAACAAAAAAACATGTGTGTACTCACATCCATATAAAACTATTCATAGCAACTTTTTCATCATACCTCCAAATTGGCAGAATCCCAGATATCCATTTATAGGAGAATGAATCAACAAACTGTGCATATCCCTATGATGAAATATATTCAGCAATAATAACAGATGAACAATTGATATCTATAATAATATGGATCACTCTTACAGCATGTATTTTTAGCAAAAGATGCTAAGGATGACATACTGTATGATTTTGTTATATGAAATTTAGAAGGTGGGAAACTATCACATAATGGTAATTGATAGGATTAGTGGTTATTTCTAGGAGGGGCTTTCCTGGACAAGGACATAGGTGTCTTTCTATGTTGATGGACAAGTTCTATGTCTTGGCAGGGCTGTGGTTTCTATAAGTGTACACATTTATCAAAATGATTGAACAGCACACTTATAAGTTAAATATTTCACTGTTTATATTACATATCAATAAATAAAATTGGGAGGATTTATTCTTTAATCTGTGACCAGATTATATATATATATATATCTGTGGGAATAATTATGATTTGGGGGTGGATGTCAGACCAGCGGAGACATAAGAGAGTCCTCTTTAGTTTGTCCTATTTTATTTTCATTGAACTACCTTATTGAGGTATGATTAACATGTAAAATTCTGTGCACATTTAAGTATATAACTCAACGAATTGGGGGATAAGTATATATCTGTGAAATAATCACCACCATCAAAGCTGTAGACATATCCTTCACCCCTTAGAATTTTTTACCACTGACTTTATCATTATTTGTGTGTGTAGGTGTTAAGAACACTTAACATGGTACCTATCCTTTTACTGAATTTGGATTATAAGTACAGCATTGTTAGCTGTAGGTACTATGCTGTATGGTAGATCTCAGTAGTTGCCTCCTGACAGAGAACAGAAAGAGAGAGGCGTACCCTTGCCAACAGGACACCAGCAGTTTACTTATGTGGTTTGCAATTTCATTTCCTGTCCTGATTTAATGCTACACATTGCAATTTCATAGTTTAACAAGCACCAGCACAATAGGCTGGCATTATTGCCAAGGCACAGAACTCTAGATTAAAGTTGCCATAAAAAACAATTAAAAGTAAATTAATGCTTAAATGAAATCTTTCAGTACAAGGCCTTTGAAGTAGAACTAGTAGAAATCAGTAACATACAGACAAAATAAATAAGTAAATAAATACATTTATTTAATTAATTAATTAAAATGAAAATTCACCTCCGTTTTTAGGCTCCTATTTAGATCTAGAATAAAATTTATAGAAGATAGATAACAGAAGAAAAGCATAATAATATGAATTTCGGTGGCTCAGGAACCCTCAAAAAGAAATGAAAGCCCAAAGAAGCGATTAGAATCAGTTACTTAATTGGATAAAGAAGAGTAAGTTGTGAGGAGGCAGCAAAATTATGTGGGGAGGCTTAAAAGGTGAGAGCTACATCAGCAAGGCTTGCAGGGTTCTCTCCGTGTCAGCTTCTTGTTCTTGAAGAGGAAGCTGCCTTGTCTCCTAGTGTAGGGAGAGCGTCTTTCTCAGGGCAATTTCAACTTCTTTTAAGAAGCAGTAGGATGATCAAAGTGATCTTTTTACACTTGGTGTTTTTCAAATGTCTTTTACTTGAATAGTCAGAATGCTGGGATAGCATATTTTAACTCCATCACAAGATAGATAGCTTAGGAAGTGGCATATCTGCAACCTCAGGTGAAGAAAACAAACTAACCTAGAATTGTATTTTATTTTTAAGACACAGATTTGAATTATAAATAAAGACCAAATCTCTTTACTATCCCATGATCAATTAAAAAATGAAATCAGATATATGGAATGCAAAATGAGAAGTTTTGTATTTAACAGTATGCAAATAAAAGGGTACAGAAAGTTCTTAGGTGAAAACTCTTTGAGTTCATACCTTAGAAGAAGGAAGAGAGTTTTCTGAGTTTGCTCAGATGCAGCCAGAGGAACAAAGAATTTATCCTCTAACCAGGAATGATCCAGTGATGACTACTATGAGGAAATTATTTGTACCCATATGAGGTAACATTAAATCTGTCTTTTTGGTTGGCTATATTTTCTATCATTTTGACCTTTTAATACCACAAGACTTTGCATGGACAGAAGTGAAACAAAAGATCATCATAAAGATTTTAATTATATTAGCCAATTTATTGACTATTAATTACAAAATTTTCTTGATGCCAGATTGCCATCAATAAATTTACATCTTTGGGGTGGAAGGAGGAAAAGAAAAGAAATTCAACTAAGTGCATGAATTTTAAGACACATTCTAATTTCAGAATGTGAGAAGTTATCTTAAAATCCAAAAACTATGGTCGGTCCATGTGCTAAATTTTCATAAAAGTAATCACAACAAATCCTTATAATAATCTTATGAAATAGGGATTATCTTTCTTATTTTATAATTATCCTATAAGGATAACTGACTTGATTAAGATCCTATGGTTGGTAATTTCTAGGCATAGATTGCAGTATAAATACTCCTGGCTCTAAAGTCCTTGCATTATGGAAGCTGAGATCATTCATTATTTAATAATCATATCTTCCCAGATTTCTAGCCCATATGAAGGAAAGATCTTATTTTGCTTGTGTTCTTTCTTCAGATATTTCTGTGGCTCCCTCATGGATTAGCTCTCATCTTTCCAAGTCTTTCTGACCTAGAACAAGATTTAAATAATAGAAAACAATGATACATGAATAAACATGTATAATGAGGAATGGAAAGACCAGCAGATTCTTACAGAATTCAGGTCCTCACAGGCCAATTTGAGCAGTGCATGGAACCTTGGTGCTTTGCAGACAACCAAACTGAAATAACAGTGCTCCTATTCATGGACTAGCTCCTGTTCTTCTGAGGAGAAGCAGAGGCTTCTCCTCCAATTAATATTAGCTGCTTTAGACCTTCAAGGGCTGACCTACTTCCTCATTATACAGAAGAGTCTCAGTGAGAAAAACTGAGTCACCCAAGGGCACAGAGAGACTCATTGGTAATTCTAGCAGCAGTATTCAGATATTCTAATCAGTGATCATAAACATGATCATAATCACTACTAGCTGCTGAATATTTATTATGTGCTAGGCCTTGTAGTAATAGTTTCATATACAATTTTAACAACAACCTATGAGGTTGATGGCATTCTTAGCCTTGTTTTATAGAAGAAGGAAACTGAGGCTACAAGAGGTTATTTATTCTCCCAAGGTCACTCAGATTGTAAGTGGAACAGCAGGATCAAATCTACGTTTGCCTGACTCTAGGTCCACTCTCTTCTACTCTTTCATTTTAAGATTTGATTAACTGCATCTGCTCTCTATTGGTTTTGTCTGTAAGGCATGCTTCCCCGTTTCACCAAAGTAGTTGACCACACACCAGGATGTGGTGATATTGACAGTTACTGTATCTTTCCATTTCATTAGGCATCTAAATTTTCCTACAGAAAATAAATTTAAAAATCAAGATATTAGCATTTATTCAAATAACATGTTCTTTAGCTAATGTGTCCTTTAAAAATTTGGGTGTATCTATCTATCAATCAATCATCAATTATGGAAATGTTTTCCCTTCTATTAAGTAGCAATAACCTAAGCTAAAGAGTAACCCCTCTTAGCCAGTGAGTACCCTGCCATGATGCCCTCTTCTGCTCATTCCCAATTGTGACAATTTTATTAATTTGAGAAGACCTATTTTGTAAGCAATTGATTCAAGCCAATCAATTTTCCACAGAACATTCAATAATTTTCATTGCAGGCCTGGAAGCCCACATTTTCTAGAAATAGCTAAAATTTGCAGGCAATACTGCTGTGATATTGTGATTTATGTTACAAAATATATTTTTAGACCTCTATCTTTTTCCTGGCACACATTTCCTAAAATCTTTTGGAATTTCTGGAATGATAAGGGTCTTTTGTATGCTAGTGAGACGATTGGTGGCTAGGGGGCACTAAATGGAGTCCAGATGTGAGAAAGATCAAGGTATAAATACAGGGTTGGTACTTTCAGCCCACACCCCCACCTCTGGGGAGGGGAAAGACTTAAAGGTTGAGTTGACCATCAATGGTCAATGATATAATTCATACTTACATAATGAAGCCTCTCTGAAAACCTTAAAGGACCCGGTTTGTCAATCCACTTGCAGGAGGCTGGTGTCCTCCAACTCCACAGGGACTAAAACCCCCTGTGTTTGGTGTCTTTCCAGATTTTTCCCTATATAGGCTGTAATCTCATTATTCATTTGTATCCTTATTCTATCCTTTATAAATAAGCTGGTTAAAATTAAGTAAAGTGTCTCTCTTAGTTCTGTGATCCGCTCTCGCAAACTAATTGAGCCTGAGAAGCGAGAGGAAGAACCTTGATTTTTAGTCCATGTTGTGGTTTGGACTTGAGGCGTTCCCCCAAAGCTCCTGTGTTAATGCAGGAATACTCAGAGGCAAAACGATTGGATTATGAGAACTGAGCCTAATCAGTGCATCCTAGTTTGAATGGACTGATGGGCAAGGGGGTCACCTTAGGTGGGGTGTGGCTGGAGGAGGTGGGCCATTGGGGACACCTTGGAAAGGTTCCTCTAAGTTGTTTGTGTTGGCTATTTTGGACACAGTGATAAAAAGCAGACTAACATAGCCCATCAGGCAGAAGTATAGGTGACAGCTTGCTACTTTTGATTGGCATGCAAAGTGGGGTTTCAGGCTATATCTACCACAAAGGATATCATTTGGGAAGTAGTTTCTAAGAACTGCTTCCTACTGGGACTTCAAACTGAGTGGTGTACAGTTCCCAACAGATTGATTACCATGTAACTACAAATCATGATGCTTGAATGCTTAGAAAGGTCTTCAGTCATAATGGATAACATATAATGGCAGTAGGCTGTTAAAGAAAAAAAAATTATTCAATGACACCTTTTAAAGCATAGTATGGAACACTTCATTCAAGACCATCACAGTAAATAGAGGAACCACTATATTGGGATTTGCAGTGAGGAACATAGATTGTGCTCAATTCTAAAAATAGCATGAGTGAGTGAGAATTTATAACCTTAGTTACTTAAGAGGCCAAGGTAGGAGAACTTCAAGTTCAAGGCCAGCCTATGCAACTTAGCAAGACACTGTCTCAAAATAAAAATAAAATGAGTTGGGGTGGTAGCTCAGTGGTAGAGTGACACTGGGTTTAATCTCAGAAACACACACACACACACACACACATAATATTTATTTGGGTTCATTTTTGGAGGTTCCAGTCTATAATCAGTTGGCCACAGCAAGAGCACATGATAGAACAAAAGCCACTTATCTCATGGCCATTAAATGAAAGACAGAAAGAGATGCAGGTCCCACATTCCACTCTGAGGGAACAAACCCAGTGACCTAAATGCCTCCCACTAGGCCCCACATTTTAAAGGTTCTACCATCTTCCAATAACATTAAGTTGGGGACCGAGACTTAAATACATGGGCCTTTGGGGGACATTCCAGATCTGAACTATAGCACTATCATACTCTTTACTGACCCCTGGCCTAGTAGATCTGTGATCACTTTTAGAATTTCACATTGAAGTAAAAGCAGAATGGATATCCTTTCTGCCAACTCAAATATCCCCATTTGACTACCAGTAGCATGAATTATGAGTAGAATACAGAACCATGATATCCACACTATCCTCAAAACAATATTCAATAGTAGATGCTTTTTTAAGAGGGGAAAGGATATTTTATGTCTCCACCTTTTCCATCCATATTATTTTCTCTGTTAAAAGAATGCAGCTATTCAGGCATTCATGACATTTTTATAGCACTCTACAGTATACATAGAAGCCTGCACACAATTTTATTAAATCGAGGCCTCGGGATCATGTTTTCTTTCTGCACTTGGAGTGAGAAAAGGAGGTTGGGTGAGTCAAAAGCCAAAAATGAGAAAAAGTTTCCCTAAGCATGAAAGAAAGTAGAATAGTTACTGTACTGTGGTCCAACAAATGGATCAAAACATGGTATAATATGGATTCACTAAAAACCCATGATCATGACCATGATTCATGGCTGTGTGAAAAATTTAAACAAAAATTCCTTTACCTGGTAGTCAAATTTCGCAAATATATGACTCACTCATTATTCCCTACTATCATCTGGAACTAAATTGAATATTCAGGTCCCATCATGTTTGGGATATCTGAGGTCTTAATTTATCATTTTCCCCTTTAAAAAGCCTTCAGGGAGAAGGTAGATTTTGATGGATGGTAGACACTTGGATCTTTCCCAAGCAGTGTCGCATCCTCCAGCCTCCTCTTAGAAATGTGTTGCTTCCTCTCTACAAGTAAGCCTTTAAGTCTTAAGTCTTACTCATTAACATTTTAGACTATTTAATTGACTTATATGTGATGTAGTTTACAATGATAAAATCATCAAAAATTTATAGGGCTACCACATAAAACTAGAAGAAAAACAACCTGTCAAAGCGGTTTTTAAAAACTCTTCTGTTAACATTATGGTGCAGTCTTTGAAGATGCAGAGCATGTTAGAGATAAATGGACATGATTTATTATGCTTTTTAGCCTGGCCACATTCTTATGTTACTGTGATTAATTTTCTCAAGAGAGAATAATTCTGACATCTAAAAATGTAACTTAACTTTTAAAATTCCAAACAGAATATGTTTTAAGCTGAAATGAAGATATTTAAATATTTAAATAAACTTTGCAAAGGTAGCATTGCTTTGATTATCATCTCAACTAAGTATTAAAAGCAATTTTTTGTTATAGATTTATCATAGAATAAACATATATATGTGCACATATATATGTGTATACACACATGTAAGTACATATATATAAAATTTGTACTTGTATCATATATTTTATCTATATATTACATTTACAATTATATTATGTATTTATCTCTATATTATATTTTATATATATTGATTTAATTTATTAGAATATTATTATAGATTAATTTTTAAGTAGTAGGGCAATATAACCTACATTTTTGTAGGCATAATTGGTCACTGACGTAATTTATTTCTTCTCCTAAATAACTTCCTTCCTCCTAGAGCCAAATTTTTGTGTGTAGCTACAAAATTGGGAGCTGATTAGCTTAAGTTAATCAGGTGATTGGTTTAGATTGGCATGGGAGGCAGGACAATGAGCCATGAGCAAAAGATTTCTAGAAATATCTGAGACAGTTCTTTGTTATTTGAAAACTTTATACGGTAGAGTTCATTACTGGACATTTTCAGTGTTTACGTGGAGCAGGTGAAACTGTGACAATCATATTGAGACTCTAGGCAAGAAACTAGAGCAGGACATCAGTTTGAGGATGGCTCAAGAGGTTGGAATAGTAATGACATCATGTTCCACAGATTCGTCAGTTCTAGAGTTAAGCTGCTTAGATAACTCTTAGTAGAGGAAATGATTTATCTTCCTTTGTATTAAGCTAATTTGTATTGAGGGTTTTTTTTTTTTTCAATTTGCAGGTTAAACAGTCTGACTTATACACACCTGACAGTCAAACTACTATTTAGCCACTTTGGAGTTATTCTCAAGATTATAACACATCAATCCAGAGGAAGAAAGTAGACAGGCTGTCCTTTTATTAGTAAGTCACCATCAACTATCTAATGAGTACCTATTTCCTTCACATCTAAGGAGAACTACTGTATCCTGGGTGCTGTGCTCTTAAAGATGCCACACTTAGGTGAACTGTTTGTTCAGGAAGATATTTCAATATTGTGACAAGTTCTCCCTTTGTTAAAGGACAAGTAAAGCAAATAGTAGATTTTCACAAGCCCTCATGCTTGATTTAAGGAATAAACGAGAATGTTGACAATTACAAAACATCTCCATATTGGAGAGTATCTCATTATATAAGATAATAAATTACATCATCATAATAAATTACATCAAACAGTTGAATATGTGAAATTTTCTTACTGGAAAGAATACATGTTTCTTAAATCTTAAAAAGAAGCATGTAAGTATCTTTATCTAAGAATGGAAATGTTATATGAGTTATACTCATATATATCTCCAAATCATATTAAAAATGTGCATGCTCAGGGTCTATTATAAACTTGTATATGAATATATTCTGTTTCACATATTCACATAAACATTAAACAAAAACATGCAGATATATATGCATATGAAGAAGGTCTGGAAGAACATAGTTCAAATCCTGAAGTCTTCACTGGATGTTAGAGCCGTGGAGATCAGTAGAGGAAGACAGAGATAGATGGGCTCTAGGGTAGGTGAAATCTATTGTTGCTTTGACTTTATATAAAAAACTCAGAATTCTTATGAGAATATATATATATATGTGTGTGTGTGTGTGTGTGTGTGTTCTCTCTCTCTCTCTCTCTCTCTCTCTCTCTCTCTATATATATATATATATATATATACACACATTATTTACATACATTTATGAAAGACATCAGAAGACTTAATGTTCATAATTTTTCATTTAATTTTTCTTTTACTAACTCATCATATAGAAATAATCTTAAAGATTTGCAAAGGTATTTTCTATAGAATTATTTATAATAAAAATATGTAAAACATATTTATAATCATTAGATTATTGTTACAAAATATTAAACCTTTAGAATTATTCAATATGAATAAATAGTCTAAGAGAATAATTCACAGTGCCATTTTAAATATACATATATATATATACACACACACATAAACAAACATTCATATGTATATATATAGCATTATCTCAATAATGTAAGAAAGCTAAATGACTTAAAAATATGTGCCAAAATGATGCTATCTCCAGGTGCTTATTGCTCTGGGTGGCTCTCTCTCTCTCCCCCAATTTTCTGCATTATTTCATGCAATCCAGGGAATTGAACCCAGGTCTTTATACACAGTAGGTAAGTGCTCTACCACTGAGCTACATTCTTAAAAATGTTTATTTTGAGACATGGTATATAACTAAGTTGCTGAGGCTGGTCTCAAATTTGGAATCCTTCTGTCTTGGCCTCCCAAATATTTTGGATTACAGGTGTATGCCACCATGCCTGATAATCTAACTTTTAAAGTAAAAACAAATGTATGATTGCACATACACAAAAACAATTTTGCCAATTTCATTTATAAATGTAGATTTTTAATAAATGAGATATTAGCAACTCAAGATAAAAAGTGCATTAAAAGAAAAAAAATTATTAACAACATAGTCTATTCCAAAAAGTATTATTCCAAGTATGGCTTAAGTTTAGGAAATATAGCTATCTTTTACTTACTGAAGGCTATCTTTTACTTACTGAAGAGTCCATACCAGGAACCTATAAGCATAAATATCTTATTAAATGGTCAGGTAGTAGAATTATTCCTTTAAAGTAAATAGAACATAGCATGTTTATTGTCATCACTGCTATTCAATATTGGACTAGAGATAGTAGCCAATGTAATCAGATAATTATTTGTAAAAGAATAGATAATTCTGTAATTATTCCCAAATATTTCTATCATTGACCTAGAAATGATAAATTGATATATAATCCACTTTATAGATTCAAACAGGAACTTTTCCATTTTATAAAACAAATTTATATACCTATCTATAGAGGTACTTTCTATTTCTTCTCCTCTTTCCATAAAAGATATTTCTGACCCAAGCAAAGCTCAATCTCTCCACTCAAGCTCTGTAGTTTCTTCCCTTCTCTTCTTTCATAAACTTCACTCATATATTTTTCTCCTCTCTCTCTTGAATCCTTGACTTGTCTGTTTTAGCTGGGTTAATGACTCATTTCAGCAAAGAAGCTCTGATATCTAAAATCTTTTGAATAACAGCAAATCATTCCTGACAATCCCCCCCAACCCATTTCATTTCTTTTTTTCCAGTTGCAGCAAAACCACTTGAAGTGTTAATTGGTTACTCTAGCTATCTACTTCCTTATCTTCCATTTTTTTTTCTCAACTCATTCTAACCTGGCCTCACCCCAATATTCCAATGAAACATTTTGTTAAGCTCATCAGTTCCACCTCTGCTTTCTCAATCCTGCAGAAAATTTGTTGTTTTTATTTTTAAAATGGGCTCTACTATGTTTCCCAGGCTGGTCCCAAACTGGTGGGCTCAAGAGATCCTCCTGCCTTAGTCCCCCAAGTGGCTGGGATATCAGTCATAAATCTCCATCTTCTCTTATCTTCTGTGACATCATCTATCCTGTTATTCCTCCTTCATTTTCTCTGGCTTCTTTGTTTGAACTCCCCATATCCCCACTCCCCTACCCACCTTCTATATCTGACAACCAAATGCCACACTGAGTCAGAGTTTGGTTGTAAACTCTTTCTTTTCTAATTCAACTATTTTCCCACATTACCTCATCTAGTATAGTACTGTGCTGCTACATTCTATCCACATGCTTCTGAATTCCAACTTTTTAATTCCAAGACCAACTGTTTCCTTGAGCTCCAGACACATCTATGCACCTATGAATTTGACATATGCACTTGGATGTCAACTGGGTCTTTCAAAGTAAACATTCCCCAGAATTCTTGATCCTTCCTCTCCCTTGACAAATCAGCATTCTGCAGTGTTTGCTATCTCAATAAATGAAACCACATTCCACCCAGTTGTTAATCTAAAAACCTTAGTCCTCTCCTTGAATGCATTAATGAATCTGAGTTGCTCTACCTTATAGAGTATCTTAAATGCATCCATTTCTCTTCATCTTCTTCCTATCTAGTGAAATCACTCTTAACTCTTAATTCCCATAATACAACCTCGCCTATTTCCCTCTTGCTCCCTTAAAACTTTTTCTCCACAAAGCCACAGCAATTGCTTTAAAACACAAATCAGATTATTTCATTACTCTGACCTTTCAAAAGTTTCCAAATGTACTTAGAATCATATTTGTCCTCCTCATTCATTTGTAAAAGAATAGATAATTCTGTAATTATTCCCAAATATTTCTATCATTGACCTAGAAATGATAAATTGATATATAATCCACTTTGTAGATTCAGACAGGAACTTATCCATTTTATAATATAAATTTATATACCTATCTATAGAGGTACCTGTATTGTATTTCTTCTCCAGTTCCAACAGAAGATCTTTCTGACCCTAGCAAAGCTCAATCTCTGGCCTGACTAGCCTTATGTATTTACATTCCTATCTACCTCTCTGAACTCTCACCCTTTCCCCTTGGATTCAATTTCTGCTCTTTGGACTGCCGGGTTCTTTCCAGCTTCAAACCTTTGGTTTGCTGCTGACCCTGCCTTGACATGCAGGGCCACCTTATCCCAAGTCACAGGCTCCTTCTTGGTGGGTCTTCCTGGATCATAATGCCTATGTGTTAACTCACTCTCTGCTACATCTCTGCTGTTGGAGTTCCTTCCTGACACTAAAACTGCTTTATGTTTCCTTGTTTATGACTCACCATCCTCCACAGGAATGCAAGGTCTCTGTGGGCACAGACTTGGCACTATCTTCAACATCTAACACAAATAGGTATTCAACAAGTGTTTAATGCGAATCAAGATATCAAGTGGCCAAAAATCAAAACTAATGAGTGAGTTTTGAAAGGTGACCAGGTATGAACCAAAAGTTAACTTCTGCAGTGCTCCTTTTCACCCACAATAGCAATTAGAAAATATAATATTTTAAAAATCTCATACATAATGGAGTAAAACCTTATTAAAGACCTGTCAGTAATCCTCACAAGAAATACTCAGAAAACTATTTGAAGAAAACTATGAAACCTAATTGAAATATGTAAGATATGAATAAATAGACCAATATGTCATATTCCTGGATGTAATTAAAGAAATTTCCTCAGAATAATTTAACAACGTCAACTATATTTCAATAACAGTATTAACATTGAACCAATTCTAAAATTTATGACCAATTCTAAAATTCATAATGAACCAATGAACCAATTCTAAGATTTATTTAGAGAAGAAAATTTACATAAAATGGTATATCAGAGTGTATTCTTTCTATCAATTTTGGTAACACCAAAAAAGAAAGAAAAAAGAAAAAGAAACCACTTAAATATTTATCAATTAGGAAAAGGCTAAAATACAGCACATCTGTACTACAGAATGTATGTAGCATTTAAAAATAATTAAGTAGCAAGGTGTGGTGCACACCCCTGTAATCCCAGATACTTTAGAGGCTGAGGCAGGAGAATTGCAAGTTTGAGACCAGGCTTAACAATTTAATGAGACCCTGTCTCAAAATAATAATAAAAAATATTAAAAAGGCTGAGCATGTGGCTCAGTGGTAGAACACCCCTGTGTTCAATCCCCAGTACTGCAAATGATGATAATGATGATAATGATGATAAAATAGTTATGCAGGTAAGCTCCGGTAAAAATACTAAGTTAAAAAAAAAAGAACTAAACTTCAGGGAATGCTACATAATATAGTGTCATGTATCTCAGGCACAGACCAGTCTCTGACCCCTATGGGTACCATGGTTCAAGTACCTCTGAATGAACACAAGCATGACAGCTCTTCTAATTCCTACCTGGGTGACATGGAGCAGGCGATTTATGTAGAAAAGGAAGAAAAATAATCTGTCACTCATATTTATGAGAATCAAACCAAATGAAATAAGTGGTATTGCAAGCTCACTACCTGGCACATATCATGTATTTAATAAAGGGACACATTATTACCTAGGGTGACAGTGATCCTGGTGGTGGTGGTGGTCGTGGTAACAGTAATAGTAGCAGCTCACATTTGTTTGGCTAAGTTATCTGCTAAATCCCTCTGGACATGAACTATTTTTATCATTGCATCTACCAGGAGGCATGTATTGCACTGTATAAAACATCCTGAATTCAAGGATGAGGAGACTGAGTTTTGATGAACTTAAGTAACTACCAGAGATCAGAATCTAGCAAGAAATTGATGCCGGGAGGAACACTGGAATTTAGATGACTCCCAAGCCATATGGTCTTACTGAACATATGGTCTTACTGACCATATTGCTGCCTGTTTCTTTGAGTGTGGAGCTAGAAAACTGCCTCACTTGGTCACACATTCTTAGCATTCATCCATTAGTCTTTCTTTATTTTTTTTTTTTGAATGGTATATCATTTGGTTTTTAAAATATTTTTAATTTGTATTAGTTTTTGAGGGTGCAGTGTGGTATTACAATACAATGTAGACAATGTATGCTGATCAAATCAGGGTTATCATTACTTTGTATTTGGGGACTTCAAGCTCCTCTCTTCTAGAAAATAGTAATAGATTACTGTGACAGCCCTGCACTGTGCTATATAGCACACTAGTGCTTCTTATTTATACCTATCTAATATTTTCTGAAAGCAGGCTTGCAGTAGATTTACCTTCAGAACCAGAGCCTGAGGGTAGAGCCCTGAATCTTTATCTTTTTCTTGGTTTGTTTTCCTTTTTATAAAAAGCAGCATGCAATCACAGGCTAACCATTCAGACTATATGGTAGGAATCTAGATAGGTAAAATACACCTTAGCCAAATCTCACCTTCTCATGCTTGTTCTTCCTACCAGAACTGCTACTGTGTGTTTTCAGGATGATGTTTTTTCTTTCCCTTCCACTGCCAAACATAAGCCATAACTTCATGTCATCCTTGCCACCTCCCCAGGACACATTTCTATGATGACTTGGAGTTACTCTTGTTCCTGACCTTAATATTCTGCTGGAAATACAGTCAAGTCAATTTAGTTTCTCTCCAGTCTAGGTGATTAAAGAAACCACAGAGAGCTGGGTCCTGTGGATGAGGCAGATAGACTCTGAAGGCATATAAATTCTGAGGCTTTTGGAAAATGCCCAGGACCCTAGCACGTATGAGGCACTGGGTTAGATCCTCAGCACCACATAAAAATAAATAAAATAAAAGTAAAAAAATTCCACTTAACATTAAAAAAAATAATGTTCAGGACCAAGCACTTGAGCTGTTTGTCTCTCTCTCTGCCTCTCAGGTTTTCTTACTTAGAAAACAAGGAGGCAGGTCCTATATGTTCTCAGTATTGAGATCAATCAGGGAAAAGAGACGGACAGTAAATTTCTTCCCTGACTCTCCTTCTCTAGCTATATTCTTTCTCATTCCTAGCACCTCATGTCTTTAAGACACTACATATTTATAAAAAATTTGTCAACCACCTAGCACCAGGGAAGGGAGAACACAGAAATTATCCTTGTAGCCTATACATGCAAAGGTTGAGTGCTTTTCCTGTGAGGAAGCTTGTTATTTTTATTCTGCTTGTTTCACTTTGGTTGTAGCAATCCATGATGATATGTGTGTTTGGAAACTCCATTAAAACAGATATCTATAACCCACAATAGTATCCTGGTATTATCCCTCTCCTGTAGCTTCACTTTCATATAAGGTACAGCCAGATGTTTCTTTGGGCTTTCTTTTCTTTTCTTTTTCTTTTTTATATTTTTGGCAACTACCCCTTTCTCTGGAGAATTGTAGCTAGCAGGGGAAACTAAGCTTGTCTTCAGTGCTCGCTGTTTAGTTAACAAAGAAGACAGGGCAAAAGCCTGCTCAATGCCACTCAGTCTTTGTCATGCTCTGGACCTGGCTCATACTTGTACTTGTGGGTATGATGGAACTTACATTCTTCCTTCTCAAACATGCATAAAGCAGGGTCAGCAGGCAATTTGGTTCCCCCCAACCCCCAGCCTCTTTCCTACCAAGTTTCCTGTTTGTGGACTTTCCACAGATGTTTTCTGTTTGCAGCAGCAGTGCACCAACAACTTACTTCTAACAACAAAATCAAACAGCTTGCCTAATGGCAATGCGGGGCTGATGGAAGCCCTCCAGCTAGTCAAGGAGGGAATGTGGTTATTATAAACATTTATTCATCAGGCGGTAGGTCTCTTTAATCCTCTACCCTGCTGAACTTCAATGAAAACCCCCACTCTGGCCTCTAACCAACCTGCTAGGACTTCAAAAGGAGCACGCTGGGGAAGAATGGGGCTCCGGAGGGTGCAGCCCCTTTCCTGTGGTGGGAGGGGCTCTCTGCCATGGTGGTATGGAGAAGCTTGAGCTTGTATTCACAGGGTTTGGAGGGATCCCCTGGACCAGAGAACTGGGTTGAAGTTCCCTTCAAGGACAGGTGAAAAGGAAGCACATTTGAATGGGGAAGGATGCTTTGGGGTAGGGCTGTTAGAATTGGCAAATAAAAATATAGAACATCCAGTTGAATTTGAACCTCAAATAAACAATGGTTCTTGTATAAGTTTACTCCATGCAGCATTTGAGATGCACTTTACTAAAAAGTTATTTGCTGATTATCAGAAATTCAAGTTTAACAAAGTGCCCTGACATATCCTCTTGGGGGTTGTCTCTTTGACAAGTCCTGGGACTCTTCAGGTTTATTTCTTTCAAGGATGATTGTTTCTCCTGACCTGTCAAGATGTGCTTTTGGAAACTCTGAAAATGAGATATTCTTTCCCTTCTCCTTTCTCCTGAGGGTATCCAGGTGGATAGTTCCAGTGGAGTCTTTCATTTCACTTTCTGGCAGTGAATCTTTAGTATAGAGCCAGATTCTCCCAGTGGGCAAGTTCCTCTATGGGAGAGGGCGAGGCAGCCCTGAAGTTGTTTTAACTCTTGCAGTTCCTCAGGATTCCATTAAGCAGGACTTGGTCTCAGGACAGCCAAGTTCCAAGAGGCAAGTGGATTCATCTAAGTGCATCACTTAGGCAATGCCCACATAGACCTGCAGGTCAGTTACTCACTGGTCAACTGTAAATATTTGTCTTGTTTCTGGTACAGACCAGACCAGCACTGATGGTAAAACTCATTTATAGTGTCATCTTATTGCTAGGAATAACATCAATGTGTCTGCTAAAAATCTAACATATTAGCCAGGGAATGGGCTAGGAAATAACTTCTTTTCTAGGCTCAGACCTATCACACTTAGGGTGAATTTAAGTTGTGTTACAAGGAACCCTGGGCTGTGGCTGAGCATCCTGGATCTTGGGCCCCTCCAGCCTCATGCCACATAAAGTAACATAGTGGCTCTATTTTTTTTTTCTTTTTTTGTACCAGGGATTGAATCCAGGGGCACTCAACCACTGAGCCACATCCCCAGCCCTTTTTCGTATTTTACTTTGAGACAAGGTCTTGTTCAGTTGCTTAAGGCTTCACTAAGTTGCTGTGGCTGGCTTTGAACTTATGATCTTCCTGCATCAGTTTCTCGAGCTGCTGGGATTACAGGTGTGCACCACCGTGTCCAGCTCCATTCTTGATTATTATATACTTAGGCTTTTATTTAAGATAAAGGCTGTGTTTGAAAGAAGGGTCCTACAGCTAAAGGCAAGTCTGAAAACAGCTGACCTAGAATGACCTCTAATTTTTCTATCAATGGCATCACAGTTTCAACAATGATTTTCCAAAACCCTTCACTTGGTCTTTCAAGCCTTTCAAGCATTTGGTGCCAACTTCCTCTGTTCCTATCCCTGACCTCCATGTGTATTGGTTCCATTCACAACTGGCTAAACAGCCATGCTCCTTATTTCTTTTACTTCTTAGTTTTGCAAAACTCATCGTTCCAATTGGTTCTCCGTGGAGAAGTCCCAAGCTTTCCTCTCCCTGGGCAGAAAGCTGTCCTTTGCCTACACACCCAGAGAGTTTTGCTTGTGCCCATGATCTGAGCACAATTTTCATTGACCGTTTATAGAGACAATTGTCTCTCTCAATTTTGAGCTCTTGGGGAGTAGGATAGTGGTTCTGTGTCCCTCACAGAAACCAATTGGGACATTGCATCCTGCAGCATTGACAGCACTCTATTCTACCTGTGCTCCTCCTTTTGCTCATCTCCTCCCCTTCAGAACCTGGATGGAAAATGGCTTCTTCCAGGATGCCTTCTGTCCTCACCAAACACATCTCAGGCACTTTTATGATCATATTCCATTCATCTTCTCATTGTCATTTACTTAGATGTCTCCTTCCCCAGAGTAAGTATCTTTGAGGGCAGAAACTGTCCTATCCTATATCTGAGCCCAATGTCTTACATGGACCAGGTATTTAAACAATGTTCATTCAATGAATAAATAAAGCACTGAAAAAGGAATAAATTCATAAGTTTCAACTCACCACAATATTTTGCACATTTAACAGGAAAATAAGAGAAACTCTATTTTATAGTACCCTACCAACATGGGCTCTGGATTCCAGTTGTTTGAACTTGAATCACACCTTCTTACTAGGTGTGCAACTTTGGGCAAATTAACTATTTATTCCTTCCTTTCATCCTCTGTCAAATGGGTATCATTATTCCATTCTCCTCACAGGATGGTTATGAGGAGAGTCAAAGTAAAACACTTCTTATAAAAAGGATTAAATACATGTTAACTGTCATTATTATTCTTACCATAATTAATTAATACAGGGAAGGCTATTATCAGTTTTTAAAACAATAATAAGTATGATATCTATAGTAAATGAACTCATTTTCAGCATTTCTACAACATATACAAAAACAAATGCCCTTACACAGGCAGTGGACCAAGCCCCAAATCATTAGCAAGTTCCAGGTGTATATTGTCCCCTGACTCCATCACATCCCAGACCTAGGGGACATGCACTGAGACCAGAGGGGCAGGCCTGTAGGGGCCACTCCTGGCCCTAAGCAGCCCAGCCCTAGAATGGCTACTTCACATCTGTTCAGAGCAGTTCTTGGAGTCACATGAGGCACATAGAGGCAGAGACATAAAGTGACTGTCTCAATAAAGAGATCTCAGAGTTAGGGCTTTCTGGGCTGTTGAACCTTTCTCCACTCATCTTTCTCCACAGAAGTGCCATTTTATTGTCTTTATTGCAGTCCTTGTCTGGTGGCTGAAGTGCCTTCGCCTTGTTAATTCTTACTGCCCCCAAGCTTTGGTAGACTGTGACTCCTTCAGGCACAAGTTTCTATACCTTAATATGCAGCTTTGTTCAGGTAAGCGTCTGTCTTTGTGAGGCATGGAAATAGGCCTATGGAAGGAAATACATCAGCCTGACTGGCAATCATTTCCACTTCAAGGCACATCAGTGGGCTTGGGAGGGCATGGTTTTGTCTGGGGAGGATTGAGTGAGTGAACAAAGGTTAAAAAGAAAAGAAAAGAAAAAGGCAGGAGAAACTACAAGCTACCTGGGAAGTCCTTCCAAACTCAAAATATGTGTAAGTTTCACAAAGATGTGGCCATGTGCTTCAAATCACTCTCAACCAACAGCTGCCTCTTCTGTTACAACAACCAGTTCAGATGTCTCCTTCCAGGTTCCTGGAAGAGGTGAATATCTAGAGCACACAGGGGTCTCTTGTCTGAGAAGTAACATGTGTAGCTTAAATTTCATATGTGTTTCATCAAGGAAAAAATATTTGGCACATGCTAGGGAAACAGCAATGAGTTACTTTTATCCTTTACAATTGCTGATTATCTATTTCAAGATCCAAATAGTGTAAGGGGATTTGAGGGAGGAGGGAGAACTTGATTTTTTTTTCTTACTTTTTCATTGCACTGCCACATTCTTCAGTATTAGGGAAAAGAGTTAGGCTGGGGATAGATACTGTGGCTCCCGTTCAGCTTTCACCAGTAACTTGCTATATTCTTAGAGCTTACTGCACTTAGATGTTCGAATTCATAAAGTGAAGTTTCTCTAACATTTTAGAACTGAAGGACTCATTGGGGGCATATTAAAATGCAGTTTCCTAGGATGAGGTGCATCTTTAACAAGCCTTCCAAGCGACTGTGATGTAGGCAATCTTTAGATCAGTCTTTAATCTCCATGTTGAGCTCCAAGATCCTTCCAACAAAGTTCCATGATCCAGTGATCCCTGATGATAGAGAGTAGTAATATATTGTTTCAAGGTTAGGTACACATTTGGTCACAAGGACATCAACATTCATTTACTCTGAAGTTGGTGGTCTCCCTGAGGATGATTTAAGTTTTAAAACCATCACCCTTCAAATTCTTTTCTTGCAGGTGGGTTCATGGTTGTCAATGAAACATGGGCGTTAGATGGGCAAAGACAGTTTGGGATATGAGCATCTGATAATGTAAACAAACAAAAACTTCTCAAGTCACCAAATGTAAAACTGAGATGGAAGGGTAATCTGAGGGAGACCTGGATTGGAGGTGAACCAAACTAAAAGACACGCACAGAAAATAGTTGTAAGCCTGCTTACTTTAAGTACTTGATGAGGGTTACCCCAAAAGACTCAGCATGTACACTAGTGAAAGGTATAATTTCACATGACCAGAGGACTCTTCATCATTTTTTAATATTATTAAGAAATGCAAGAAAGGCTTATAACATTCTATAACTAACATCCACTAGGTTGTCAGTTCTATGAGAACAAGGACTATATCTTTTACAACTCATATTCTCAACAGTTAGTACAATGCATGCTACAAAATAGATGCTCACTAAAAATTTATAGAATGGGAGAATGGTAGTGTTCTTTAAATTAATGGTCATGAAGGAATCATAAAAAATAAAATATAAATTTCTATTTTCCATTGTCCCTTAGACAATAATTTCCGAAATTGTCCTTTTTCTTTTACTTGTCAAATATGCTCTTAGTCTTTGCAATATCCTAAAGTAAATTGTTCATTTATTTATATATTCAATAAATTGCATCCAGCTCTCAAAGGGGCCACAAAGATGAAACAGACACTGCACTCAGGGAGCTCAGATATTGTACAAGATTGCAACATGTATAACATCTGAGAGATTTCCTTTTGGTAAAGGTAAGATTTTGTTTTATTAGAAATGATAGGGGAATGATAGAAATGGTGGGAACATGAGGTTAAGAGAATAATTCTCTAAAATGGGCCCACTGTTCTGACCCCCATATGCTTTCTTTCCAAGAAGCTATTTACCTGCAGCCCTGCCTGGCTTAAGTAGGTAGACAGGATATGTCACATTCCTCCGCAAATTACCTGTTATCCGAAGAATCAATGAATGCCCAAAATAATGTCAATGAGAGAAACAAGTTACCCTGAAGTTAGATGGCAGGGGAGGAGGCATGGTGACCAGATCCTAGAACTCAGTGAGATGAGGATAATTCCTCCTAACCATGAAATCTGTAAGAAATTATGGTTAAAAATCCAATTAGAATTCAGTCAGCATGGGCCAAAGTAACCTAGGGTACTGGGGACTTGAAAGTCATCATCCTGCCATCAGCCAAAAGTCATAAGGTGGACCTGGACAGGACTTTCTGAAAACTTTTCTGGGATCCCAAATAAAACTGGAGTGCAGGAAAAGCAATCTGTCCCTTCCTGGCTGACAGAACCCACTCTCTCCCTTGAAAGTGTCCCATTTCCCTTTTCTATTCCTTCCATGAACTCATTGCCTGTTACTCTGAGCAACATGACTGAAATATTTCTGAATTGATCCCAAGAATTGGGGCTTGAAGGAGGGTCTTTGTGCTGCCTCTGTTTTTCAGAAGTTCCTAGTCCTGTATCAGAAATAGCTAACAGAACTTCTCAGACCTGACTTTTATTCCCAGGTCAAAATTTCTCCCAAGTTCTTAGGATCTAACAAAGCAAACTTCTATGTCAAAAGTAAAGCAGAAAATGGTTCAGTTTTCCTTCCCTTCTCCATTTCTTCTGCCACCCTGCCCCCTCCCCCTAGTCTCCTGCATCAAATATTGAAACTCCTAGGGCTCACTCTCCTTGAAATCAAGCAAACTTTTAATAACTATTTATTACAATCCAAGGGCAAAGTACAACAGCTCAAAGTATATGAGAAACAAATTTAAAAAGTTTCCAGAAAACTAAACTTGGTAAACTAAATGGATAAACTTGGTAATATTTTTTTCAAATATTTTTTAAAATTTATTTATTCTAATTTGTTATACATGACAGCAGAATGCATTTCAATTCATAGTACACATTTAGAACACAATTTTTCATGTCTATAATTGTATACAAAGTAGAGTCACACCATTCATGTCTCCATACATCTACTTAAGGTAATGATGTTATTTCATTTCATCATCTTTCATACCCCCATATCCCCTTTGCTCTATCTAAAGTTCCTTCATTCCTCCCATGCCCCACCCCCACCCTCATTATGGACCATCATCTGCATATCAGAAAAAACATTCTGACTTTGTTTTGGGGGATTGGCTTACTTAGCATGATATTCTCTAGCTCCATCCATTTACCTGCAAATACCATGATTTTATTCTCTTTTAATACTAATATTCCATTGTGTATATATGCCACAGTTTCTTTATCCATTCTTCTATTGAAGGGCATCTAGGTTGGTTCCACAATTTAGCTATTGTGAATTGTGGTGCTATAAACATTGATGTGGCTGTGTCACTGTAATATGCTGTTTTAAGTCCTTTGGATATAAACCAAGTAGTGGGATAGCTGAGTCAAATGGTGGTTCCATTCCAAGTTTTCCAAAGAATCTCCATACTGCTTTCCAGACTGGCTGCACCAATTTGCAGTCTTACCAGCAATGTGTGAGTGTACCTTCCCCCCCGCATCCTCGCCAACACTTATTTTGCTTGTATTCTTAATAGCTGTCATTCTCACTGAAGTAAGATGAAATATTATAGTAGTTTTGATTTGCATTTCTATAGTTGCTAAAGATATTGAACATTTTTTCATATATTTGTTGATTAATTGTATATCCTGTTCTGAGAAGAGTCTGTTCAGGTCCTTGGCCCATTTATTGACTGGGTTATTTGGTTTATTGGTGTTAAATTTTCCTATGATTACCTGAATAGATGCAGAAAAAGCATTTGACAAAGTATAGCACCCTTTCATGTTCAAAACACTAGAAAAACTAGGGATAATGGGAACATATGTCAACATTGTAAAAGCTATCTATATTAGCCCAAGGCCAACATCATTCCAAATGGAGAAAAATTGAAAGTATTCCCTCTAAAAACTGGAACAAGATAGTGATGCCCTCTTTACCACTTCTATTTAACATACTTCTTGAAACTAGCCAGAGCAATTAGATGAAAGAAATTAAAGGGATATGGATAGGAAAGGAAGAACTCTAACTACCACTATTTGTCAACAACATGATTCTATTCCTAGACTATCCAAAAAATTCCACCAGAAAGCTTTTAGAACTAATAAATGAATTCAGCAATGTAGCAGGATATAAAATCAACACCCATAATTTTTACGTTTTACAGATATTTCTATACATCAGTGACAAATCCTCTGAAAGAGAAACTAGGAAAACTACCTCATTAACAATAGCCTCAAAATAAAACACTTGGGAATCAACTTAAAGAAAGAGGTGAAAGACCTCTAAAATGAAAACTATAGAACACTAAAGAAAGAAAATAAAGAAGACCTTAGAAGATTAAAATGGCTCCCTTGTTCTTGGATAGGCAGAATTAATATTGTCAAAATGACCATATTAATAAATTTATGCAGATTTAATACAATTCCATCAAAATCCCAATGGCATTCCTCATAGAAGTAGAAAAAGCAATCATGAAATTCATCTGAAAAAAATGAGAGACCCAGAATATCCTTAGCAAGAAAAGTGAAGCAGGAGGCATCACTTATATTACAGAGTTATAGTAAAAAAACAAAACAAAAAAAAACAGCACCATATTGGCACCAAAATAGACAAGTAGACCAATGGTACAGAATAGAAGACACTGAAACAACCCACATAAATATGGTTGTCTCATACTAGACAAAGGTGCCAAGAATATGCATTGGAGAAAAGATAGCCTCTTCAACAAATGGTGCTGGGAGAACTGGAAATCCATATGCAGCAAAATGAAACTAAACCCCTGTCACCAAGCACAAAACTCAACTCAGAGTGGATCAAGGACCTAGGAATTAAACCAGAGACACTGCGCCTAATAAAAGTAAAGTAGGTCCAAATCTCCATCATGTTGGATGAGGCCCCAGCTTCCTTCACAAGACTCCTATCACACGAGAAATAAAATCAAGAATCAATAAATGGGGTTATGAGAGTGTTTTCTTTCTGTCATGAATTGCATGCTCACAGACGTGTAGATCACTCTCTATACTCTGTTGGTCAATTAGTATATTCTGGTGCAGATAAAACCCTATAATAACTAAATAACAATGTCTTGGTTTCTGATAAGTCAAGTTTTCCCATCTATCTTCTTTAAAAGTGTCTTTGCTATTCTTGGTCTCTTAAATTTCCAATTGAATTTCAAAATCAGCTTGTCAAGTGTTAACAAAAACCTGCTGGCATATTTTTTAATATTTCTAGGTGTTGATTAACCTTTTTTTATTCATTTATTTATATGCAGTGCTGAGAATCGAACCCAGTGTCTCACACATGGTAGGCAAGCACTCCACCACTGAGCCACAACACCAGCCCAATCTGATGGTATTTTGATTTGTTATTATATTGAATGCAAAGAAGAATTTGGGAGAAATTCTAGTCTTTATAGCATTCATTTAAACAATCCATGATCGCTGTGTATAATATTGTTTAATGTATATATATTGTAGTTATTTTAAAGCTCTACTTTGATCATTTCAACAGATTAATTATCTCTACATCTGATTCTATTATCTATTTTCTGTTGTAACCATGAGTCTTTTTCCATTTTTTTGCTTCTTATGTGTCTCAACAATTTATACATTAAAAGACAGTAGTAATGTAAGTAAATAACATTAATCCTTAGGAAAGTCCATGTCACTTCGTCTGACAGGTTGAGGAATCTAATCTGTAGTTTAATTGGGTCCTGGTTTGTTGCTGCTTTAATTAGATTTAGCCTCTGATTCAAATGCTCTAAGATAGGAATTAAGACTTTTCACTCAGCAAGGTTTAGACTCTGGCCCTCAGCAGCTTCAAAAGCTTGCCACAGGCAGTTCAGCTGAGTCACCTCATTTTTTTGAACCAATGGAGACCACACTGGGCTTTTCCACCTAGCTGCCACCTTTGGAGGGCCTGGAGAGTTCTCTTCATTCACATCTTCAGCCTTCTACACACCCAGGATACCTCCTTATACCTTCTGTGCTGCTCAGTTTTTGGATAATAACCGCAGTGAAGTCAGGGAAGGCCACGTACCAGGATGGTTCTTCACTCCCTGCTCCTCTCCCAGATGTCAAAATGCAACTTTAGGTGTCAGAGTTCTGACTTTATGTCAGCATTTAAAAAGAAAGACTTTTATATTTGTTGCTGCCATATAAAAATACAATTATGGATTGATTATTATTAACCAAAATGCTTGAAACCAGAAGTTTTTCAGAGAGTTTCAGATTTTTAAATATTTGCATATACATAATGAAATATCCTCAGGATATATTTATGTTTCATGTATTCCTCATATACATGGAGACTGAAGGTAATTTGTTTTTGTACCAGTTGAACTTGACCACTGAGTCATATCCCCAGCTCAGTTTTGCATTTTATTTAAAGACATGTTCTCACTGAGTTGCTTAGTGCTTCACTTTTGCTGAGGCTGGATTTGAATTCGCGATCTTCCTGCCTCAGCTTCCTGAGCCGCTGATATCCTAGGCATGTGCCATCGCGCCCAGCCCTAAAGATAATTTTCTAAAATATTTTTAATATGCTTGCATTTTGACTGTGGCCTGTGACATATGGTCAGGTGTGGAATTTTCCACCTGAGGCATCATGTTGGAATGCAAAAATTTCAGATTTTGGACTATTTTAGATCTGGAATTTTAGATTAGGGATGCTCAACCCATACCATGTGTATTGTACTTGTATTCAGTAACATCACTAAATTTACTTACTAACTCTAATAGATTTTTTTAAGTGGATTTTTTTTTTTAGAATAACACAAGAAAGTACTCAAGACCTCAATTATTAAACCTCAGCATGTCCCACTGGTTAAGAAAGTAAATTGCTGAGCTACATAGCCTGGGTCCAGATCCAAATTCTTCCATTTGCTGGCTTGTGACATTGGGCAAGTTTTACTTTATAATTTTTTGTCTCCAGTTTATCACCAATAAAATATGGATGATAGTAGGACATACTTCTTAGTTTTTTTATGTGGATTAAATAAGTTAATACATACACAATATTGACAGCCTTCTCTGCCTACCTCTGCCTCCCCCACTTTCGTGGCCACTGTCACAATGGTCCTTGTGCTCCAGCATTGACAAAGAGCTTCCCCACTGCCTGGATCACATTTTTGTCTTTCTTCATATGGATAACTCCCTTATATTTTTTAAGTATCAAGTAAGTGTTGTCTTCAGAGAGAGGTCTCCTTTAGGATCCTGCTAGTCCATATGATATTTTTTTTTGCAATTTAGAAAATGTCCCTTTTCCTTGAGACACTTTAACTGCAGGAAAATGAACCTTCATGTTCAGTGTCTACTTCATGAAGGGTAGGCGACCCTAGAGTTCTGCAGTCTGCTACACTGGCAGCCTTGTTTCTGATGCCAATCCCCAGACCAGATCAGTTCCCCCAACATCTATACTCATGTAGGACCCTACTTACTTCTTCATGATACTTGTCACATGGTAACTGTTTAAATACAATTACCTAAAGTGCCAAGAGAGAAGGGGAGACAGTGTCAGTTTTGCACTGTTGACCCATTGTAGGTGCTCAATAAATATTTCTGAATGAATGCACAAGTGAATTTTAAATTTCACAGGGAAAAATCAAGATAGAGTAAAGTGCACTTTCTTAATGATAAAGGGCAATTGTAAGGCTTTATCCAGAGGGATCCACTGTTCCTGAGGAATAGCAGAGAAGGTTAAAAGTGAGTAGGAGGGTTTAAGGACAGGTCAGAAATCCAGAATGGTTCTATCCTTTCTATGAGCATTTCCCCTATTTCTCTGCTTCTTGAGCAGAGCCCATAATGGAGAATATGCTTCAGAATATCTTTTCTTTTACAGATTTCTTATACCTGCAGCTGATATGGCTGTTGAATTTCCCATATACTACAAATAATGTGAGTGGCAAAGTTCTGGAAACAAAAGAAATAATTTCTTTAGATGAATTACCTAACTTTAAAACAATTAATGTCGGCAACTCTAATTTCGAAGTGAATCAAAGTGAATAATGCAGAGAGCCAGAGTTGATGGAATGCATCCCACTTTTGCTAAAATAGGAGAGAAGTGCTTTACTTTTTAGATGAATCAAGAATGTTATTAATCATTCCATCCATCCCTGCTGGTATAGAAGGGCAAGAGAAAATGTGAATTGATTTGACACTAAAGCAACGAGCTAAGAAGTGAAAATCTAGTGTTAAAAAATAAGAATATCATCACTACGATTTTTACTAATTAACAATAACACCATTTGATTCAAATGTATGATATGTCAAGATCATTGTATTGTCATGTGCAACTAATAAAAAAAACAATAACAGAAGCTCACTCTGCAGTAAGTCTTTACTGTGTACAGCTCTGGATAAGTATTTACGAGCATTAACTTATATACTTTATTGTCACAACAACGAGGTGAATAAAATCCCTCCTCTCTTTGTAGAGGGAGATGACAAGGCAGAGAGGTGTTAGAGTTGTTTTTTCTCAGGTGACACAGCTCTCAAGGATGGTGCCGAGGATGAATCTGACGTCCCAGATCTGCCTTTTCTCAAAGGCAGAGGAAATAACCCCACTGAAGCCTCCTGAATGCCTTTCAGTGTTCTGCATGCAGGGGCAAGGGCTCCAGTTGCCTCACCCATTAAGTCACCTGTTGTCTGGTCAATTTAGTGAGTTTAAAGGATAACAATTGACTGTATCCTTCCTACAGCTAGCCTCATACAACTATGATTCAAACGACAGCACAAAGGATGGGCTCAAGCAAGGCCCTTCCAACAGTGGTGTTTATTGCTCAGGGAGAAAGAGGGAAAAGAAAGTGCTGTTTCTGCAGGTGGATAATAGCTGCTGAGGTCCTAAAGGCTCCCAGCCTTTCCCTGAGTAGGGAGTCATGAAGCCTGCCATGCCTGGTAGTGGACACCCGTGACTCAGCCTTTCTCATCCCTATCAATGGAACAGCATTGACCCCATCACTTATAGAAACCTTGCCATCGGCTGGGCCCTGTGCCAGGCACTTCACAGACCTTCACTGAATGAATCCTCTGGCAGCTGATTGTAGGTTTGTCTTTGGCCAGCGATTCTTTGGCCCATCAAGCTACCTTTTTCCTCCTGAGTACCTTCTGCACACCTCCTTCCCCTTCAAGGTCACTAACTTTGTTGCAAGTTAGATAGGGCCACAGAATTACGCTCTGATGGACAGAATTCAGGAAGTGGTGATGTGTGCACTGCTTTGTGGATGACTCTTTCCTACAGCCAGCAGCACCCCTGAATTGTGAGGTTATCATTACCCTCATTGATATGCTAATCCTACGCTGTTTTACAGATGAAGATGAAGTTGAATGATTAGCCAAGTTCACACAGCTAGTGAGTTGTAGGGCTGGGACTCAGAACCATTAACCACCTGACTCAAGGTTTACCCTCCCACCTTTTCAGCCACCATAGTTTGTTGTCTGGAAAAGCAGAATTAGGGACGCCACTACCTCAGGCTTAACAAAAATGCTGCTGTCCTCCCACCTCAAGCAGCAAGCAGCAGAAAATATTGCCTTCTGTCACACACACACACACACACACACACACACACAGTTGTTTATCTAGAAGAATGTTTCAATCTGCTTCAACATTTGTACTAAATTAAGCTATTATCCTTTATTAGACAGTATCTTTGGTTAATTCCAAATATTGTAAGACACTAATTTTTTTCCATATAAAAAGGGATTTAAATTTTTTTATAAAAATTGTATGTGCTGTCATATAATGCAGCTGGAGTTTATTTGCATAATATCAGGTTTCTCAAAGTTTAGCGTAATAATTAGATACTGCTGTCATGATGCATGTTTGGAGCTCGGCTGGGCATGTTTCTAAAATGCTGTTGCCACCTCAGACTGGACCCTCTCTTTTGGAATTTCCACATATGTTCCCTTGGCGTCAGTGTAAAAATCCTATGGAAAAATATAGTCATCATCCAGACTCAGATAAAAGTGATCTGCATTGAGAGATGTTCAAACAGTTCTGAAATGTTTCTGTTTGGGAGAGTTGAGAAGAAGTTTTGCCTGGACAAGGGGGGTGACTGATGGTACCCTCATCTTCCCAGTCTTAGGATGTTAGGCTTCAGTGACATGAGATCCATTTCCCTTTTCCTGTCATCACCAACTTATTTAGTTATGCCAAGAAATGCTTTAATTTGCTAAGCTTTAAGTGAATGCCTTTCAGGGTTGATCTTATAGACAAGGGGTCAGCAAATTCTTACTATAAAGGGCCAGATAGTAAATATGTTTACCTTCATAACGCATAGGTCTCTGTTGCGGTTACTCAACTCTACTATTATAGCATAATAGCCATCATAGCAATCCATCAATGACTGAGCGGAGCTATGTCCCAATAAAATTTTACATTCAAAAGTAGGTGGTAGGCTGCATTTAACCTGTGGGCCACAGTTTTTGATCTCTGCTACAGATGCTCACCAAAGAAAATCTATTGCTTTGTTTATTCATTTACTCTTGTGAAGAATGTTTATTAAGGTTTACCTTGTGTGTCAGGCACTGTTCAAGGTAGTAAGGACTTGCTCTCTGAGGCTTTCTTGATTAAAAAAAATAATAAGTAAGCAAATGAATAATCTTGGATGGTAACAAGTACTCTGACTATATTAAAGCCGAATGTGTAGTGTGTAATTTCTGGGGTCTGCAGGGAAATATGTGCAGGATTTGAGCTGTGGATTCAAGGAGGTGACTTGGCACAGAGGCTGTGCCTTTGTGGACTGGTACCTTATATAGCATTGTAAGTTGTATTATTATGCCCTTTTTTCCCACAGGAAAATAAACCAAACTGAGACTCCAAGAACAAAGATAACTTGCCTATAATTCATAGCTGCTAATGAAAAAAAAAAACAAAAACAAAACTGGACTTCAAATCTGAGCTGGAATACAAATCTGCTTGTCTCTATGAGCCAAGTGTATGTGGTTTCTCTCAGGAGCTGTAGTTTTTACTAAGAGATTCCCCGGCAATGCCCCTTATAGCTATCAATGACTCCTAGGAAGTCATGATAAGAAAGAAACAGAAACTTTCACTCCTGCTTTCATGCAAGCCTCATCCCTACTTCTAACAAATATTTTCTGAGCATCTACTATGAACTGGGCATAACTGAGTATCTAAGGTGAACCAGACAAATACAGTGCCGGAAACATGGTATGCTGGTAAAGACTGCAACCTGGCTCTGCAGAGGCAGAGGGAGCCCTGATTTGCAGCCTTTGTCAGCTTTCACAGTATAAACCCTCGTGCCAGGGTTGATCTCATACTGTCAACTTGTCATGAGCTGGCTTACAACATTCCTGAAAATCTAACAATACATTCTTGTGAGCAGCCACAATCTAGCTCCAGCATACCACTGTGCCCACTGACTCCAAGTGCTTATAGTCTGGTGTGATACAGGCAAATAAACAGAACATTCTAATACAGAATAAGAAGTATTATCACAGGGAGTGGAGGAAGGATACTTTTGGTGTGGGGTTGACGCAAAAATATGTGCACTTCACCCCAACGTGGAAAAAGGAAGAAAGAATAAAAGCAATCATTGTAGTATATACTTGACACCAAAGGTGGAGACATTTGGAAACTTTTGTGTTTTAATAGAAACCTTCACTTTTTATAAGAATATTTGTCATCTTTACCGAACATCATAGTGAGGAGAAAGCCCACTTCAAATAATTGTTCCCAACAGAGATGATGGATTTGTATAGACCCATTCATGTTCTCTTAGGCTCACTTATGACCAGCTAGTGGAGAAAAGCCATAAGCTATGGCCAAAAATTAGGGCAGATCAGTTGATCTATAAGGAGATCAAACCATCAGCATGCACTGTAATTACCTCTTCTGTATAAGTACCGCACGCTAACCGATTGCGCCACTGGAACTCCAAACCTCTTCTATGAGACCTCAGGGAGATGAGGAGAGTAATATGATAGTAATAAGAATCAGTGATTGAAACTTTGGATTATACAGGGGGAGTGAGGGGAGGAGAGAGGGTTTAGGGATGGGAAGGATAATGAAATGAGATGGACATTATTACCCTATATACATGTATTTTATTCCACTACTGGTGTGACACTGCACTATGTTCAGCCAGAGGAAGAAGTTGTGCTCCATTTTTTGTACACTGTGTCAAAATGCATTCTAATATCATGTATACCTATTAGAAAAAAATCAAAAAATGAAATTAAAAAAAGTGATTGAAAAAGACATGGAGTTGGGCAGATGGGCACAAATATGAATTTAATATTAAGAGTAATAAACTATGTTTGGGGGGAATAACATGAATATTATAAAATAGATCATAAAATATTTTAAAACTTATAATTGTTCTGTTAATGGTATAGTCTTTGTTTTTCAAAAGAAGGAAAATATTAAAGTAATTGTATAAAAATTTCAAGCAAACCACACAAACTCCCAAAATGTGTTTACCTCGACTAATATCAGATAAGAAACTTTGCTAAGTACTTGATTGATAACCAATATTCAAATTTACTTTAAAAAAAATCATCATCTTGTTGACATACTGCAGATGGTCCTTAGCTCAAATTATTTAGTTTGTTGTTTGATTCTTTGTACAAGAGAGCCTGAGTTAATGGAAGTTTGAAGTTTCTAGTCTCACCCCTGATGTTAACTGTTGTGACTATAAAAAAGTGCATTAATTCTCAATTCTTCTTTTTATCCAAGGAATATCAAGTGTCAGCACTTTATCATTTAGTCTCTCCAGTTAGAAAAGTTTTATTTATATGAAGCCTCTTTCCTTTCCCCCTCAGTGATGACTCCCAGAGAATACACACAAATGACAAGATGGAATTCTGTCAGGCTTATGGGAAGTCACTCATTTTTAAACTCTAGCACCATTTGGAAAAGGCTTAATTTAGACTTAAAATGTAGCTGGACCAAAATAAGTAAAAAAAAAAAAAAAAAAGAAATGTATTAAAATCCATAGCATTTTAAAACCAAGATGGAACAGGAACTTTAATGCCATGTGGACAGCCTTTTGCAAATATCATCAGCTTTTAAGTATTTAGCAAACAAAGACATATATGACATGAGGACTTTTCTGGTCACATCCACAGGCATCTGCCCTATCCTACCACCCACCCTCTTTATAAGTGAGATGGTACTGGGACCTGTTCAAACATCAGCTAGAAAAGTTGCTTGGGAAACACTGTTGCCAGAACATTGAAGATCAATATGTTCATTGTCATGCACACCCCCAGAGCTGGAACTGCCTTTCTGCTATTGCCATCAACCAGGACCCATAGTCATTTTCTAGTTGTGTCCCCATATTCATTCACCCCTGATGGCAGGGGTCTGCAGGCTCATTTCCCTCTTCTTGTTTCTCCATCATCATCCCAGTTCATCTTGCCTCTTCCAAAGTATGTTGTGTGGGCTCAAGAGCATACCAGCAAAAAGCTCAGTGATTCCAAGTCTTGCTGTGTTTCTTTTGTAAGTGAGGTTTCCATCTAGAGACTGGAGATGACTTGATCCATTCATATTCTCTTAGGCTCACTTATGACCAGGTTGACTAGTGAAAGAACTATATTTCTAGCACTGCACAGTAAATAAATAGATAAATAAAAACTATAGCTACAACCTGAAAATGGACACGTAAGCTCTACTTTTTGTGGTTATTCCAAACATAGATGTTGGGTTCATTTTTAATTCATTCCCCTTAATGTTAGCTCAAAGACAGCACCTGGTGGTCTTCAAGTAGTGAGCTACAATGAAAGCCTTATCTATACCTACCAAGTGCACATGGAACAGCTCTAGAGACTCAAATCCTGCAATCACACTGTCTGTTTTGTAGTACCTCACCAGATAATAGCCAAATTTATACTTCACTATGTTCTTTGCAAACCCCAACCTCACACACATCTACAAATCAACCCAGTATGCAGGTCTATGTGATCCCTTGTAATTTTCTATCAGAATATAAGTAAATGCGCCAATAGGGTTATAGGAAATGGAAGGCACAGATTTAATCAGAGAGACAACAAAGAATGCTGGAGACTGTGGTGAAGTAGAGAACCTGTACCTGGGTGAAGAACATAGACTCTGCTTTGCCCTTGCAGATTGCTGCCATGTGAGCCCAGTTCTGCAAGATCTTCCAATTTTTTAAAAGAAGACTGAAATCTGTGCGTGGATGTACATTTCCCCAATTTTCAAAGCCTTGCAACAAAATTTAATTTTTGTTTAAACCTGTGGACCAAATACATCTGTAGGTTTACATCTGGCATAAAGACCATACTTTTGTAACCTGTAGTATTAACAACCATAAATTTCAGAAATCTTGCAGAACCATAGAATGTTCTGAAACTGAATCTTCCACCATTGCCATGCTCCTCTATTTTTAAATATATATTTTATTTAATAGTTGCATTCAGAAAAGTACATCTATCAGAAGTGCATAGCTTCAGAAACTGTTCATATATGTGTAACTAGAAATCAGTTCCAGAATTAGAACATTTTTCCAGAAGCCCCCTTCCATCACTACCTACCCCCCACAAGAGCAACCACAATCGTATATATTTGCTAAATCAGACCAAATCAATGACTCAAAGGATGCTAACTATATCCATAACCATATCCATACATTAATTAATTACAATAATATAAACCACAGATTTCTTTAAAAATCAATGTATGCATAAAATACCAGCATACTAGAAACCTTGGTCTGATTTCTCAGACAATTTATCAGCTGAGTTTGATAGAGCAGCCTTGGCCAAGTTTTCCATTCATTTTGTCCATACAAAGAAAAGGAAGGGCTTTGGATTCACAGATTTCATGTTACCTGATCCAGGTCACTGGAGCCAAATACTTCTCTAATGACACATGTACGTAAAATTCAAACTTTCCTGTCTTTCTGACATGAGCGCCAAGATATCACCATTTGTTTTTTCATAAAATTAACCATATAGATGATACATAGGACTTTGCTTCGATTATGTACTTGTTTCAACAAGTTTCTAACAGTCCATCCACAGGCCCTTCTGTGCTTTGGCTTCTCAATATGTTTTTCTTTTCATCCTTCAGCAGTCATCCTGCAGTTTAAAGCTTTTGGTTCTCACATCCTTTGTTTTGAAAGCAACCTGAAACTGGCATCATCGTGTGTGTGTGTGTGTGTGTGTGTGTGTGTGTGTGTGTGTGTGTGTGTTTGTGAGAGAGAGAGAGAGAAAAAATAATCTGTGAAGGACATTATGGCATATTTGGCACAGGATGCTGAAAACAAAGACAAGGCTTTGTGGGGTTTGTGTCAAAACACATGCCAGCATATTGATGAAATAGTCCTGGAGACCTCCTCACTATTGAATGTGATCACTTCCTGACTGATTCAGCTGCTGGACATCTGCTTTGGCTGCCCACCAAAATTCAGAGCCGCCCCTCCTACAAACCATGCTGTGCAGCAGAGAAACCACCACATTGGACTCCGTCACCCAGACTGCTAGATGGATGAAATGGAAGAAACCTAATATGCATAATAATATCCATAGCATGTATACATAATATAATAATATACATAAGATGGGACTTTGCTTTGATGAATCCATTTATCTTACCTATAAACTGTGCATTGATTGATTATTTTACAAAGTGCTCTTTAAAATCTACCTTCATTAACAACCTAAGGAGCATCAATCAGTGGAGATGCCTTCCTTCCTATCAGATGTGAAGTCTATCATTGTCATTTTCATTGCTTTAATAACAAGACCTATGTTTAAGGAGAGTATCAGGAAATGCTACAGGCAATATAAACCATTAAGAACAATCTGGAAGGTAATATATTCCATGTCTATCATCAGCAGGATTTTGGCCTCTATAGCTTTAGTTTCTCACCGGATAAAGGGATTTTTGCAAACGGCCATCTGTGAATCAGATGGCCTTCTAAGAGGAAGGTTATCTGGTGGGCCCATAGTAATCTCTTGAGTCCTTAGAGCAGAAAAGGAAGTCAGAGGGATGAAGCAGTGCAAGAAAGATTGGACCCATCTCTGATTCCTGGTTGGAGGAGCTAAGGGAGGCCCTTCCTGACAGCTAGCCAGGAAATGGGCTTGAGTCCTGCAGCTGTGTGGAGATAAATTCTGTCAGCAACATGAAGAGCCTGGAAACACACTCTCCCCGAGTCTCCAGAGGGGAATGAGCCCTGCCCACACCTTAATTTTAGTCTTGGTAGACTCAAAGCAGAGAAACCAGCCAAGCCCACTGAACTTGTACCCTACAAAACTGCAAAACAATAAACAAACGTTGTTTTAAGCCACTGCATCGGTCGTAAGTTGTTATTACAGCAATAGACAACTAACACAAGTCCAAACTCTAAGATCCAATAATTCCCATTCTAAGATTTTTGAAATCAATAAAGATTATATATAAAAATGCTTTGTTACCCAGTAACTAAATATTGAAAATAATCTGATTGCTGAATATTAGAGAATTGGTTAAGTAATTTATAATAGAGCCATACAATGAAATACTATTCAGTCACTAAGATTCATTTTTTTTTGCTATGAATATTCAATATTCTAAAAAATGCTCACAATATAACATTGAGTGAAAAAGAAAGAATACTAGGCTATAAATAAAATATGGCCTGGTCACGTATCTATGCTCTTTCCTGCATGTGTGTATGTACCTAGGATTATGTAATAAGATGTTAACAAGATGCTTACTTTAGTCCTGGCTGGTGCCAAGAAGCCAAGAATACAATCCTAGGCTCCAGAGTCTCCACATTCCAAAGCCAGGTGCTACACAGAATTAGCCCATTGGCTCCACCAGGGTAAAAAGAAGGAACTTTGGAACAATCAGGGAGTGGAGGTGCTCTGGGCCTCTTCTCTTCATCACTTCTGGGGATGGGGTGCTTGGCTCTTATTTTATAACAAATGAAAGGGGGGACATCAAGGGGACCATATAAACCCTGGTTACCTGCCCCAAAGTTTGCAGGAGACCCGGGCTGGGCTGTGAGACATAGCATACTGATTTGTGAGGATATAACTGATTCATTCATCACTGCTTGACCCTGGAAGCCATAATGGAAGACAGTCCTGTCCTTGGGTTACTCACATCCATGGATCCTTTTACTTATGTCACTTTGAGTTTTGGGGCATCATTAGCTACAGAAAAGGCCTCCTACTCACAACACCCTCCTTATTTTACACTCTAAAATGTTGTTGAAAGCTTAAACTTAAGTTCTCAAAATTGAATTTGAAGGGAATATGACAATCTAATAAATTAAAAATATGCATACATTTATAATATAATAAAATATCTTTAAAAATACACCTAAACTAAATTTTAAATCAAAATACCCTGAGACAGAGAAAGAGTACTAATCCAACTAAGCATGATGAGAAAAAGCTTTCCTTTCTTTTTAAAGATTCTTTGCTCAGTATTTCTGTTACTTTCAGGTTATAGGCCCAGTCTGAGAACAGAGAAAAAATGCTTGAAGGGTAAGGGAAGAGAAAAAAATTCAGCAATTATTCTAAAACTCAGACATCAGTCAGATGCTTCTGATCCCATGTAAGAACTTTGATTTTTGTTACTAATTTTGCGTTTTTTGAATTCTTTGTAGAGTCTATGTTTTAAACAACACACTAGAACATATCTTTTCATATACTTAACATTTGGCATTGGGGAAGATCTCTCAAAGGAATCTTGGCTGCCTTGTACTCCCCTGGAGAAAATTCCCCCAGAGTCGGGATGACAGTGTGTTAAACAGCCATCACTCATCTACGACAGTTCAGCATCTCACCACATCAGAAAATAAAAGAATAAGGGCCCCCAATTTTTCGCAGTCTAACCTTGGGGTTACATTACTCAATGCCAAAACATCCAGATTAAGATGAAAAAATATTCAATCATTCACCCAGATACTCTAAAGTATCCAGATGTTTGACATCTTGTATGCATAGCATACAATGGTACTAACTGGATAATATAAAATTACTGTACTCCTTGGTCATTAAGCATTTCAAAATTATCATCTACTTATGTGCCAGCCATGCAGGATGAATTGATTCATAAGCCATTGTTACTGCTCCTCTGGAGTTCCCTATCCAGTGACATATACGCCAAACAGAAAACTACAAGAAAATGTGGTAAATGCTGTATCACATTAGGAAGCTTTCATTGCAAGGAAGAGCACATTCAACTAACAGCATGGCTTCCAAGAGCCAACTCTGTGCTTTTGTGCAAATTGGAAAAAGGTGTCTCATTCGCCAGGCAAACAGTACTACATCAGAACACATGGTGGGGTGAAGAGAGCGCAGCAGGACAGCCTTGCACAGGGCCAAATCTGCACAGCTGTACTCAAGCTCATGGGACACACACACACACACACACACACACACACATAATATTTCATAGAATGAGAAGTCTAAGTTTAGGCAATTCTAGGGTTGGTCAGTTCTGTGGAATGAAAGCGAAGTGTTTTGGTAAATCTTTGTGTGCTGGCAGCCTTAGCACGTTGGCTCTCATCTTCCAGGTCAACCCCTCAAGGTTACAGATGAGCTGCTGCAGCTCTAAGACTCACCTCTTCACACGACTACATCCAAACAGAAGAAGAGCAACTGTGTTGATCTAGGTGGGAAAAAGCTGTCCCAAATGCCCTCCAGAAAACTTTGATTTTCGTTGGCTGTTACTGGGTCACCTGTTTATTCTGAGGTCTGTCTTTAATAACAGAGAATAAATCATCAAGTTTAATCAAAACCAAAACAGATTCTACCACCTAGGAATAGGGAGGGTATCCAACTCTTCTTATTTATAGGGCCACCTAAAACTTTAGCAAAAGCTGGGTTTGGTTTGAAGAAAAAAGAATAGAATGACTTGTGGGTTGACAATGGCTATTGCCTGCTGCAAGTCAGTGAGAGATACAATCCAAATGTTGCACAAGCAGAATGAGAAACAAGTGATACTTTCCACAGCAAACTTGATTTTGGAATTGGCACTTGACGTATAAGACATATTTCTCAGGAGAAGAAATGATGAGAAAATATGGAAAATTATTAATTTGACAGTTATGATGGTTTTTTTCTTTTAATGAGACAAATGTTCTGTACAATTACATAGGCACCCAAGAGAAACATAGTGGGAAAAGAACTAAAAGAGAATTTTCTTCTCATTAAGAAAAAATAATATGTACTTTTAGTTGCAATACACAACCCAACAAACGCTCATTTATTAAAGAAAGGAATTATGGTGATCCCACTGGAAGAACAGAACTTGAGGGTTAAACCATGATGAACCGCTCACTGGTGCTCTTTTTCTCTCCTATGTTGGCAGCATTCTTTACATAGTAGGATCAGGGGTTTTCAACAATGCAAAGTCTATGGCTCACAGGCTTCACAACCAGGGGAAAGTGAATGCTTCTCTCCCTTTGTGTGCATCCTTACACTAGAAAAGGACATTGATGGTCTTCTGGGTTAGCTGCTCACCCTTCTACCTATCATAATTGCCAAGAGATGGTGACAGTCATCTGGGCCACTTGTCTTCTTCTGCGGCTAATGTGGTGGACGTCTCCGTTTCCTCCTCACAAACCCCAAGGAAACAAAAAGATGAACAAGAACAATTACTAACACTTTATATTAGTTAGAAGAATTTGAAAAATAAGAAAATAACACCATCTTTAATACTTTAATAGTATCACAAAGAAATAATGACTATGTTCTTTTTCTAATGTTTTGTGTCGCTTTTCTGATATTATATTAACACTTTAATATTATAATGTGTGATCTCTAACATATGACACATACATGTGAAATGTGTAGATACATACACGTACACAAATACATACACATTTTGGGTACATGCCCCAAGATAAAACATATATTCTACACAAAAATTTGTACATGATTGTTCATGGCAACATGATTCATAATAGCCAAAAGGTAGAATAACTTGAAAGTCCATCAATGGATGAATAGACAAATAAAATACATATTCACATAATGAAATACTATTTAGGAATAAAAATGAATGAAATATTGACACATGCTACAACCTAGATGAATCTTGAAAACATGTTAAGTCAAAGAAGCCAGTCAAAGGCTCCATATTGTATCATTTCATTTGTGTGAAATGTTTAGAATAGGTAAATTCACATAGACAAAAAAGTAAATTAGTAGTTTCTAGGGACTAGGCTGAGTGTGACGAGCCAGCAAATGAGCCCAGTCACTGAGAAGCACAGCATGCCACTTTGTGATGATGAAATTTCTACAATTAGCCTGGGATAATGGCTGCACAACTCAGCTGCACACTTCACAAAGGTGAATTTGATGGTGTATGAAGCAGACTTCAAAAGTACTTGAAGGTCTAGCTGTATGTGTATGTGTGTGTGTGTGTGTGTGTGTGTGTGTGTGTATTATGTCATGAATAACACTATTACCTAGAGATAATCATATTAATATTTTTATTTGTCTCCATAGAGACTTTTTAGGCATGAATGCAAAACATGCATTTTATTGTTGCTATATATTTTGTGATATATGTGCACATATATAATAGATCAATATATAGATAGATATAGATATACAACATAATTGGTCTAACTATTCTCCCATTAAGGAGAGAACATTTCAAAGTGTGTTCACTATTTCTGTTTGGTTTACTATTTGTGAGCTAGTTTGAAAGTCTGACTCCTGCTTAAGACTTTGTAGAACTCATTATAGGAAGAAAGAAGAAAAACACGAGCATTAATCTACTTATTTTTAAAACTACTGTTGTCATAACAATTTCATATTGCCTTGTAAGTGGTATTCTTTTTTGCCTTCATGCTATATTTAGTGCATTAGTTACCATAACAACAAGATATAATTCATCATATTTAAACCCAACCTGAGGGGCATTCTCTAGCAGGAATCTTTAGATTATGTTATAAACATACAGATGAAAGACAGTTCCATAGATCATTAGCTCCAGTCTTTTGCCTCAGGAATAGCTTTCCCTAAAACTTCCAAATACATGGACTGTAAGCTTATTTTAAAACAAATATAAAACAAGGCTTGGAAAATCAAAATCCTCCTGTCTCATTTCAAATTTTGTTTAGGATTCTGAAGCCAAGGCAGCAATGGTGCACCTTATAGGCATTAACCCTGCAATAAAGTCCTCAGGAACTTTCTCACTGATTTTTCCCTGGGTATGCAGGGAAAAAAAATGACCCTCGTAGACTATAGAAACCCTGGGCCCCTGGACCTTGTCAAACATGGCTGAGCTTGGTTCCTGTCTATGTCTTTTTCCTGCTGCTATAACAGAACACCACAGACCAGGTGATTTGTAAAGTATTGAAGTCTGCTTGGCTTATGATTCTGGAGGCTGAAGACAGGAAGTCCGATATTCAAGGTGTTGGCTTCTGGTGAGGGCCTTCTTACTATGTCGTAACATGGTGGAGCTATCCTATGGAAAGAAAGCAGAAGGAAGGGAGGACAGAAGCAAGGAATGGAGAAAAAAGGGCAGAGAAGGAGAGAGTGATGCAGAGGGGAAACAGGAGAGAGTTCCAAACTCCCCCTTTTATGATTAACCCATCCAGTCACAAGGCTTAAACTCATTTATGAGGAGGATGCACTGGTGACCTAATCTCCTCTTAAAGGCCCCCTGTCAAGACCCTCACAATGACAATTACATTTTGATAAGAGTACATCCAATTTGATAAGGGACATTCAAACAATAGCAGTTTCTCAATCCAAAAGCACACTAACAATGTGCTTCTGTGGTAGTAAAAAGAAACCTTTTCTTCCTCGACATGTGCTTCTTCTCTATAAGTAACATCTTTTTAAAATTTTGGCTCAGCCATTCTTTTGAGATGGATAAAACCCAGGACCCTGTTTCCAAAAACATGCACATAATACTCAAAATTTTTATTTGAATTTCTAGGGCTACATGGGTCCCGTAAAACCCATCAATCTCTTTAAGATTTCTGGATCTGAGAGCCTACAGAGTAGGAGAAAATCTGTACATACATCGGACAGAGCACTAATTTCCAGATATATAAACAACTGAAAAAACTTAACACCAAAACAAACAAACAAACAACTCAATCAATAAATGGGCTCAGGAACTAAACAGACACTTCTCAGAAGATGATATATAATCAATCAACAAATACATGAAAAAATGTTCCACATCTCTAAATGAAGATTAAAACTACTCTAAGATTTCATCTCACTCTTGTCAGAATGGCCGTTAGCAAGAATACAAGCAACAATAAGTGTTGGTGAGGATGTGGGGGGAAAGGCACACTCATACATTGCTTGTGGGACTGCAAATTGTGCAACCATTATAGAAAGCAACATGGAGATTCCTAGAAAACTTGGAATGGAACCACCATTTGACCCAGCTATCCCACTCCTTGGTCTCTACCCAAAGGACTTAAAATCAACATACTATAGTGATTCAGCCACATCAATGTTTATAGCACCTCAATCCACAATAGCTAAACTCTGGAAACCTAGATGCCCTTCAACAGATGAATGGATAAAGAACCTGTGGTATATATACACAATGGAGTATTACTCAGCTTTAAAGAAGAATAAAATTATGGCATTTGCTGGTATATGGATGGAACTGGAGAATATTATGCTAAGTGAAGTAAGCCAATCCCAAAAAACAAAGCCCAAATGTTTTCTCTGATAAGTGAATGCTGATCCATAATGAGGAGGGAATGGGAAGAATGGAGGAACTATGGATTTGGCAAAGGGAAGGGAGGTGAGGGGGAATGGAGGTAGAAAATATGGTGGAATGAAACGGAATCATCACCCTAGGTACATGTATGTTTTCAAGGATGGTGTGATTCCACATCATATACAACCAGAAAAATGAAAAGTTGTGTTTCATTTGTGTACAATGAATCAAAATGCATTCTGCTGTCATGAATAACTAATCAGAACCAAAAAGAAAAAAGAAAAAAAGAAAGATCTTGGACCCAATCTAATCTAAAGCTAATGCATTTGCTCTCTCCATTTCATTCATTTATTTACCCATCCAGTCATGGAGTAAACATTTATTGAGGCTTACAATATGCCAAGCACTCTCCTAAGTACTTTATAGTCTTATGAACTCTGTCATTCCCAGGACACTTTTGGGAGACCAGTAGGCTCTGGAAGAGTGAGTGTTGTTCTCTGTACTTGGACACAGAGCAATTCTATGTCCTGGGGAGAGATTCTCCTTGCTGCAGAAAGTGAGCTGCTTAGTTTGATGCATTTCTATAACATCCTTTTCTTCTAGATGCACAGTCCTGTGTAGCTCTGTGAAAGCCTTTTGCCTAGCAACACAGGGCTTTGGAGAGGACACAGGATTCCAGGTCAGTACCATTTCCCAGCCACATAAACTGGATAAAAAATTTCACCTAACATTTAATTTCTTCCTCTGTAGGGTAGAGCTAATAACCATGACCACCTCACATTAACTCTATCTGGAAATATGAAGTAAAAAGTAGTAAAATGGGAAAATAGAGATAAGAGCATTTTGTAAAAGATGATGATGGTGATGATTATCATTATTATTGTTATGCCATTGTTGTGGAAAATCAGATCCATATGTTCACTTTTGCTCTATAGAATAACAGAAAGGTGAGAGCCCACTCATAATCTGGGTTCCAGCTTTCTCCTTTATTTTGAATTGAACTAAAAGTTGCCGGAATAAATCAGATAGCACTGTTTCAAAACCATGAGACCTCTCACATCAGCAATCCCCTGGGTGGGAGACAATCTCTCAGCCTCTAATTTGCAGCTATAAATCACCAAATGTGATGAATTATATGTACACACATTCACATTATAAACTATAACTTCCAGATGTTTTTAAAAATGAAAGTATAGTTTAATTACTTTTCTTGGGAGTGTCTTATAAAGATCTTTGCCTGTAGTATTAGGATTCTTTTGGTAGAAAGACAACTGTACTTGTCTAAGCTTCCATATGAGGAACATACGTTCAAGATACCATAGGGTCCTATGGATCCCATGAAGTGGGCCAAGTTACCTGGCCATCAGGAAGGGCATTGTTGGGAGTCAGAACCTCAGAGCACCTTCTCTACTTCTGCTTCTGCTTCTCTGCTTGGGATCCTCATATCTCTGCTGGCTCTTTTTCATTAGATCAGCCCTCTCTGAACCTCTGATCCACATCAGATGCTGAGGTAGCTGTGCCTAACTCCCAACTGGACACGTTTGCACTCAATGTCTCAGATAGACCTAATCTGTCTCTCTGTTCTGATTCCACATCCCAAGAGAAGAGACACTGGTCATGATAAGGAAAAAATTCTGAGATGTCCTAAATTTAATCATGAAGGTCAGAGGATGGAATGGAGGAGAGATGAAGAAGGCTAATCAATTAACATTACTGATTACTGTTATTGTTGTTGCAAAAGAAAATATCAGGAGTTTTTTTTTATTTTTATTTTTCAGTGCTGGGTATCAAACTCTGGCCCATGCGAGGCAAGAGCTCTACCACTGAATTATATTTTATATCCCCAGCCCCTGTTCCCTGTATGTGAATGTATGTTAAAACCTGGACTCAAACTCCTCCAGGCTCCCCAGGCACCACTGCATCCTGATGTAATCAACCCAGAAGCAATCATTACTTTTCCCTTTGGACTGCCCTCTTATCCCAAAGCTTTCTCAAGCTCTTATCTATGGCCAAGTTAAACACAAACAACTTATACCCACCTTTCCCTAATTGTTTTATGCAAAAATGCTCTTAGCTCTGATTGGGGGACATTTTCCAACTGCGCTCTAGCTCTGTTGCTAGAAGTTGTGAGAACTCATCCCAGGACCTGGTTTCTTTGTTGTTGTTGTTGTTTCTGGCTAGCATCTGTAATGGCTCCATAAACTCTTGTATTTCATAGATCCCTCAGTCTCAAGAATTTAGGTTTAATAGACTGAGTTGGATTTGATAGGCCCCAACAACCCCAAACACCCACTTTCCAACTCAAATTTTCAAACACTGGAGAAAAACAGTAGAGAGATAGAGGAGTAACCTGTTAACTTTATTATTAATAGAGGTGGTTTAAATGTGCTGTAAAGTGGGCTTCCCCATGAGGGCAGGAGCCTTTATCTAAAGAGCAAGGAGAAGGGCAAGGCAAATTCAGAAAGCACACAGGAGGGAGAGGCTGAGCCAAGCAGCCCAGGTCCTCACCTGGAACTCATTAATCCATCAGCTGCCCTGTGCCTCCTTCCTGGGAGGAAGGGGTGGAGGAGGCTCAAGTATCACAAAGACAGGATCTCCACCACCTGGTTGAAACTTTCAGACCTGGGAAAGGAGGGTCTCCCCTCTTACAGAATTTACTGTTGTCTAATCAACTGCATTTGTGGGCAGTAGGGAAGACTGGAGACAGGCCTGAACCCTTTGGATAGGGGACAAGGAAGGGAATACGTATGAGCTGGCTGTGTACTTTATAAGGTGTGCACTACAGCCCTTTCTTCTTGGAGGGAAACGAGAACCCCCTGGAAGGTTGTGTTCTGGCCTTGAGTTTGCAGCTGCCAGAATCCAGGCTGGAGGGAAGTGGAGACCATTGTACTAGTCTTCAAAGGAGGGGAAGTCTTCTGTCTCTGTTCTTTTTAGTGTATTGGGGAGGATTTCTGTTCCTTTCAGCCCTTCTGGGCTTTCCACTCTTTCACCCTATGAGGAGTTTCTAGTTGTGTTTTGGTTTAGTCTAGCATGAGTTACATGAGCCATCCCGGACTATCAGTTGGATGGAGTAGACACATCTTTGCTCCATTATGAACAACTGCAATGCACAAGCTGACTGAATGGAGGGTTTTGTCCTACTGGGACAGGACAGGGATATAGATGTCTGTGACTCTGACCTCATCACGCACAGCCACTAGGGGTCTAGACCCTGGGGCTGGGCTGGAAAGCAAGAAACACAGACAGTGGCTATTACATAGAAACTTCACATGAATTTAGGGGAAAAGAAAAGACATGTGAGATTGTGGCCTCCCGTGTGGTCATAACCAGCAAATAGGACTATGTCTTCATGTTCTTATGGATGTCGCAAGGTACAAAATGAGGATGAACCTGTAGCCCTTGTCCTGGTTTCTTTTTCTCTTGGGCCACCCCCTGTGGGCATGATGCTGCATCTATGACCAACCTAGCTCCACAATGGAGTCACCATGGCTCATTGTTCTTAGCACTTTGCTCAAGTTATTGTGCAAATCAGACCCTTTGGCACATGATTTTATTCCTTGAATTGGGAACAAACTCTTCCTAAGGCCTACAGGCCCTGTGGGATCTAGCTTTGCCTTCCCCTCACACCCAGCCTAGGCATGCTTCTGCCTGCTCAGCCATCTCTGCTGCAGCCACACTGCCTGCCCTGTGAACCAGGAAGCCCCCTCCCTCTCACCTCACAGCCTGTATGAGCTCTCCCCACACTTCTCCCCCTCCTCTTTCTTCATTGATCTGACTCCTAATTCTCATAGAACTCTCAACACAAATGTCACTTCACCAGGAAAGTCCTTCTCAATCCCCAGGACAGGCACCAGAGCTCTCATTGCTTCTTGCAGTTATAACTGTACATCTCTGTGATTAGTTGATGAATGTCCATCTCCCCACCAGAGAATAACCTACATGAGAGCACCCTGTGTGCAGCTTTGCTTTCCACACCATCCTCAGTATCAGGCATACAGATAACAGACTGTCAATTTACATAGCACAGAGGTTAAAAGTTGTTATGTACATGTAAAAATGCCACAGCAAGTTACATTTTTTATGTGTATATATAATGCACTGATGAGAAAAATCAGCACATAAAAGGAAGACAGTAAAGTACATGAAGGAGAAGAGTGGGAGGGAGGAGGAGAGGAAAAGAGGAAGCTCTGGAGACTGAAATGGAGCAAATTATATTCTGTGCATGTGTTATGTCAAAAGGAACCCCACTATTATGTGTAATGATAATGCACTAATAAAACATTTTTTCAAAAGTTCTGGATTTGAAGTGTCATTTTCTGGGTTCAACTCCCACATCTATTACTTAATAGGTGAGTCTCAGCATGCTCATCTGATACAAGCATATAACAAATTATTTATCTCATAGAATATTGCAAGAAATAAATTGTTGCATACATGTGAATTGCTTAAAACAGCACCTGGCAAGCAATATGCATTCAATAAATGTTAATAATAAATGGAGGGTAAAATGTTCCCAAAGGGAGGAGAGACAATGACTCCTTTTACAACCGAAGACAAGAAAGATCATTTTTTTCCATCTTGCTTCTACATTATTTTCTTAAATTTGAATTCTGCAAATTCTGGGTGTTGAATTAGGGTGCTTAGTCTCCTAGCAAAGCCCCCACAGAGTACACAAACAATACACTCACAGAAAAGATTACAGCGATGAAAGAAATGAGCCCATCCATATTTATGCAGATGATAAATTCTGAAGTCAGACTGTAATACAGTTTTGTGTAGCAAGTAACAGCTATGATTCAGGTGCTTCTAAACAGGAACTAGATGAATGTGGGCTTGCAAGCCTGTAGTCATCTTTCCCCAATTGAAGGGCAATATGAAAATGAGCTTCACTCAGTGTTCATCTCCTTACACACATATTCCTCCAATTTGTTTCTTCAGGGAGAGAGGTAGATTCATTGAGAAATATAATAGGTATATTATCAACCTGGGGTCTAGCTCATTAGATTGGTTTATTTGCTTCATTTTGATCCTTCTGGCCCATGGGAGGAACTGAGAATGCTGTCTTCTTGTTATTTAATGGAATCTCCGAACTTCTTTTTCTAGTACATTCTATTATGGAGAGACAAGTATGGTATTAGTTCTGACATGCTTCCTGTACTAAAGGAATTTACCTTTGACTTAGCCTCGGGCTGGAACAATTTGTGGCACTTGTGTGACATTGCTAGTCTACTGTAGAACTTAAGAAGTTGAGGTAGGTGTGGTGGTGCATGCCTATAATCCCAGCAGCTTGGAGGCTGAGGCAGAAGAATCACGAGTTCAAAGCCAGCCTCAGCAATTTAGTGAGGCCCTAAGCAACTTATTGAGACCCTGTATTCAATAAAATATTAAACGGGCTGGAGATCTTTCTCAGAGGTTAAGAAGCCCTGGGTTCAATCCCCAGTACTCTCCAAAAAAGAAGTTGATGAATCCTGGTCTCCATTGAACTGCATCACAGTCAAATGCTTTCTAATTCCCATGTCTACTCCCTTCTTCCATTTTTTGATAGCTTTTCTTGCTGCCTACATGGCAGAAACATGACTGTTGACATTGATTTATGGTTTGCAGTTTCACCAGACTCCAGGATAGAATGACATACTCTCTAGAGCCCAAGTACAAAATTCCCACAGAAATGCTCTAATTGACCAACTTAAGTCATGTGGCTCACTTGGACAAATAGGTAGGACAGGGTGAAATACATTGAAGAACATGCAGGAATGTGGAGTTGAAATGACAGGCAGGCAGAGCAATGTGCCCATCCAATGTATACACATACCTGCCTTCCTACATGTTTCTGCCATGACCCTTATCACCCTTCCTGCCCACATACCCAAGTTCAAACACTGACGGAGCAAAGTGACCAAAACAGACCCTGCACGCTTGCTCTGATATGCAAAGACATCTGTGTGAAGCAAATTTTGAGCCTTTTCCCCTCCATGTGAGTAAAACTACTTCATGATATTAGAGTCATAACATCTGGAAAGCTCCAGCTGGTTTTCTCCTCTGTCTGCCCTTCCATAAATCTCTAGAGGAAAGAGATTTATATTTCCTTACAGTTGTAAGGAAATGAGAAGAGGCCCCTCCCCAAGGGAATCACTGATTCAGTGGGCCCTTAGAGAATAAGTACTTTTTAACATTCTTTGTGGTTCTAATGCATGACTAAGTTTGACTTGCTACCTTGATTATATTAATAATCATATTAGTGCTAGCAAATATTGAATTATATTAACATTAATATAATTAACTATTGATCACTTTCTAATTACCAGGTCCTGGGCTATGTACTTTATATACATTGTGTCATTTATTTTTATCTAATCAATATCCAAACCCTAGAGATAAAGAGGCCCCTGGAAAGCTACATTCGTTTTTTAAGGGCACTGGTTTAGATATTGGAAGACAAAAAAAAATATGCCTTTCACAGTAAAAGTAACAATAGCTGACATTAATCAAGCTCTTGTTCTGCCAAGGTCACTGCTTAGGAGTTTACACTTGGCGGCTCCTCCCTGTGCTGCAGACCAGACTTCAGTGTTTTTACATGATGCATCAGTTTATGAGTTTATTCAAACAGCTTTTGTCAACCGTCTACCATTCTGCAGCTACTGCCCAAGGACACCATACAACACAGAACCTTGCCTTTCAGAAGCTTATCCAGCATCCAAGGCCGAGGAAGTACCCTGGCCAACTTGGGTACTTTTCATATGTAGTCTTGCCCAGGTTTATCATCTCCCAAATTCAAGGCCTTGGCTGAGAATTGCTGCAGAGAGATCTGTCCCTGTTCAGACCTGACTACCCCTGGATCTCCTAGACCTTTGGTTCAGAGGGAATTACTTAAGGTGCTATCCATCTTCACAGCCCCAGACTTTTCTTATTCTCTCAAGTAGAGTCTCATGGGGCTTTGAAAAACCCAGGTTAAACCTTTTGGTCAATCAAGTAGTAGCTGTTTGATACAGTATCTATACATTTTAAAGGTTTATGGGTGGAATGCAGGAGATCTCTGAACTTGGATGGGAAAATTTGAATTTTTAATTACATTAGCCTCTAACTAAAGTGACTCATTTCTTCAATTACATATATAGGCAATAAATCACAATAGTACTAACAGAATCTGTGACTTTGTCACAAATACAAATTAAATATATTACTTGTAGATATAAGTAGTATTCTTTATATTCATCATTACTTCAATATAATGTTAGACTTGCTGCTGGAACTTGTTACTTAACACATGAAGAACATATTTGTTCTTATAACACACATTTGTTCAAATAACACATAAAGAAGCATATTTGTTATTATAATACAACTATATTTTAAAAAGTACTCCCATAATCTATATTCCTAGTTGGTTTCCTTTGTAATTCTGTATTTTTTTAAAATGCACTTAGAAACATTATTCCCAGAGAGTTCGTAGGTTCCACAACACACAAAGTATCCCACATATCGCTTTGTGCTAGTGCATGCTATGCAACTTAGAGAAATATCAGATGTTTGATATTCATAGAAGAGATATTACAATACTGTGAAAATTATCTAAATTCCAAACATCGCCAAAGTGCATCAGGTATGAATCTCAATACACAAACTGAAGTATGCAAGAAATTCAGTTGTTTTCATAATTTAATTCCTATTATAAGCCTCTTTCTATAATAAGGCAGAAACCTAGTATCAATTAATTAAGGATGACCTACCTTTGGGTGGTAGAACTGTAGGACCCAGGCACTGTGGGACAGGCCTTATCTGTGCCCTCTCCTCTGCTTTAGTAGTCAGTCTCTGGCACCACAGGTAGCCACTGGTTACCTCCTGGAGTTGTCTCTGACTCCTGGACCCTGCCAGGTGTGTGGATGTGCTCATCAGCATTCTGCTACTGTTACAAACACTCGAGAGAAATCTACTTATAATGAGGAAAGATTTATTTTGGCCACAGTTTTGGTTTCAGAAGTTGCAGTCAGTAGTAACTTGGCTCCATTGGCTTTGGCCCTGTAGTGAGCAGCAGAAGGAGGTGAGAGTGCACAGTGGAGGAAGCCTCTCACCTCATGACAGCCAGAAGGCAAAGGAAGGGAGAGGAGAGCTGGGGACCCCAGTATCCCCTGCAAGGGCTTTCCCTGCCAAGGACTTCACTTCGGTCCTCAGACCCCACTTCCTGAAGGTTCCACCACCTCCCCAAAGCTCCATAGACTGGTGACTAAGCCTTTTACACCTGGGCCTTTCAGGTTCCCTTATCCAAATTATAGCAGTGGGGAACATCTTGCTCTTCTTGAGCCATCTCTACGTCTCTTTCCTTTTCTGTCTTAGTCCATTTTTTTGGAAGCCCCACATAGCTTTCCTACTCTGGGCTCTCACCTTTTTCCAAGTCATAATCAGAAGCTGGGCACAGCTGCGCTTTCCTCTCACATCCCCCAAACCACTCCTAGAATTTCACCCACCTGAGCCTGGGCTGGTTGGGGAGAGCCACCTTCCCAGACATTCACTGGTGCCTAAGTGTCCTTACTTCCCCCTTTCTCGCCCCATCCTCCTAATTAAAGCAAACATTCTAATCTGGGAGGCTGAGAAGCTTTACTTCTACCTTTTTTAGGCTTGGCTCCCCCTCAAATCCTACCATTTGAAATGCAAAAACAATCATTTTAGAAATTCAAATGCAATGTTTTTAACATTTGAAAGTTTTTGGGAAGTGTTCCTCCCTAAAGTCAATGTCTCTCAGCTTGGGTGGGCCAGTTTAGGGAAGAGTCAAGGTGTTAACAGGAAACACCAGGGAAAACATATCTGTTAATTCCAAATATTTTTCCACCACAAAAATATAACAAATTTACATATCAAGTACACAAACTACAGCTGAAAATATTTATGTATTCTCACTCTCAATGAGAAATGCCAGAAATAAGTAGAAACTAACAAAATTGTGATGAGTAGAGGCTTGGAGAAGCTCATTTGTAAGCTAACTGACTTCCTTCTGCTTTTGCATGATGGGAGCCAAAATAGGGACCTATAAAATACAAATGTCTCCCTGTCATCTTGTAATAGGTGCTCTCTCAGCCCTCAGCTAGTAAGAGCCCTCTGTCCCTGTGCTTCTACAATATGCAGAGTTAGCATCTGTCTTAACTCAGAGAAAATCATATAATGACAGTAATGATGCAGCAATGATTAGGAAAATTTTACTGCCGAGCAGAGTCTATGCTCTGGGTTGCGTAGTGAATATTTCTAAATTTTCTGCATATTATGATGTTTTGACATCTTAGAAAACTTTTCAGGCTGAGGAGTTGGCAAACCAACTCTCAGAGATAGCAAAGGGCCCAATCTTTGCTGGGCCTTTGCTATGGAAACTAATTCAGAGATTCAGAGGCATCCTCCTTTATTCAGCCTGTACACCTCAGAGAAAATATTCCTTTGCCTTCAGGTGCCAAGGCATCAAGGGACCCCTGTAGCCCAGAGACCCTGTAATTACGCAAACTAGCTAATTCTAAACTATCTATTGTCTTTTTCTGTGAAGTCCCAATAAAGACAGTGGCTTAACCTACCCCTCACCCTTGGTCTGCCTCCTGATGGCCTGGTGACTTTCCACATGACTCTGCATGGCCTGCTGTGCCCCCTGACTCTAGGACCAGCAAGTACAATGGATGTTATTTTCCCCTGAACCTCTCCTGTGTCTCCTCTTGTGGCCATATCCAACTATCACATAGACGAATGTAAAACAGGGGGAATGAGGGCTGAGGAAGGGGATATGAGATGTGTCTTCCACAGCAAAATGTGACCAACTGCATCTGAGGGGTGACAGGAAAGCAAAGCCTCTGTGTTGCTGGCAAGCTGCCTCCATGTGGGCTGATGGAGGAGGTCAGCACTGTTCTGGCTTCAGAGAGGCAATGTATGTCTCAGGACCAGAGCACCTCACTGACCCTGCTGCAGACATGAGGGATCAATGTGGGATTAAGGCTCCCAGTCAGGTCTGCCTCTTCTGCAGGTGAGGCCAGGGGATATCACAGATTTTCCCATTATTGCCTGGTTATCTTTCAGCCTCATGTGGCTGTGCTCAGAGGGCAGAAACCATGCTTTACTCATCTCTCTATCACTCATCACCCTGCATGGGAACTAGCACACAGGAAGTACCCAGGAAGACCGCCTCCCCCACCATTTACTGAGCACTTCATGTGTGAGGTTCTGGGTCTACACACTGGAAAAGCACTATTCTATTTCACCCTCACAAAGAGCTCCCAAGACACAGCCCCACAGTGAGAACAAGCGCAGTGCCTAAGGTTACACACCTGGTGAGCGGCAGAGCCAAGATTTGAATCAGGAGTGGTGACTCCTGAGACTGGCTTCTGAACACCTGCGCTGCTAAGAGCAACCCCTGAGAAGCTCCCTACAGCCTCACTGTGCCTCAGGAGACTGCTCTCTGCATGTCCAGGGCAGCTGTGGCTGGAGTTGATGTGGACTGTAGGATGTGTTTCCATGGTTGCAGCCCTGCCAAGATTTCTGGGTAAGATAAAGAGAAGAGAGCCTAAGCTTTCTTGTCAGATGGTAAATCCTGAGATATTATATTTATATGCACTGGCTCCTTTTTCAAAGGGGCCAAAGAGTGATCGATGTCCAGCAGCAAGAAAACACACAGAGACATCAGCAAGAGCCTAACGGCACAGGATTCCAAGTTCATTACATTTTCTTGAGCATGGTCCCTCAGGATCAGGTTTTCTCATGTGTGAAACGAGGGGATTGTGGTTCTCAGGGTGATTCTCCATCAGTGAACTAGCAATAGTAAGATTTTAAAACATAATTTCCTTGTTTCTTTTCTGCCAAGTTTTAATTTCAGCAGGTTTGTGGCAAAGCCTGGGAATCTATTTTTTAAGTTCACTTAGTGATTCAAATACTTGGCCTTGTTTGGGAACCATTGGTCCAGATGATCTTGGTCCCTTCCTAACTGAATTGCTGATTGGAGGAATTAAGTCCTCAAGTGTCACCAGACAAGGGCAGGGTGCTGGGAAATGTTTAAGAAATGTTTAAGTCTGGGGCTGGGGCCCAGAAAAGATGTATGGAGAATGTGACAATACTAATTTATCTGATGAACAGTAAGAAACACAGTGACATTTTATAATGGACATCTAGTACCGCTCATCACTCATTTGCCTCATTTTCAAAGTGATATCTTGATATTCCTCCAAGAAACCACTCCATTTCAACTATTTTGCCATAGTTTTAGAGTAGGGTTGAATCCATTTTGCTCCTGACCTAGGAGGTAAGCAGTGTTTATCTTTGCTTGGCTGCCCATTTTATCTTTGCTTGGGGACCCACACCAAGTAAATGGGAATCAATCCCAGGATTTTTTTTTTTTTAATTTTTAATTTTAGGTTTTTTTTGGTCCTGGGATTGACCTTATGGGCACTTAACCACTAAGCCACATCTCCAACCCTTTTTATTTATTTTTTTTATTTTGAGACAGGGTCTCTCTAAGTTGCTTAGGGACTTGCTAAATTGCTGAAGCTTGCCTTGAACTTTCCATTCTCCTGCCGCAGCCTCCAAAGTCTCTGAGACTATAGTCTGCACCATCATGCCAGGCAATCCCAGGACTTTTGATAGCTTGACTGCAAAGCTGGGACATCGTCATCTTGGAGTTGTTGGCAGTCCTCTTCTCTCATTTCAAGGGAAAAGCCTGTACACAGTGGAGAAAAATGGGCTGACCCAGAGAAAAGACATCATAAGTACACCTTTCAAACCACAAACTGTAAGGTCTCAACAGTAATGAATTATATTACATCAAGATGGATTTTCTGTTAATGAGTGCACCATGGATGTATTTAATAGAAAACTGACAGAATGTGAAAAGATATTTGTCATGTCAAGAAGAAATTTATATCTTCTAGAATACGTAAGAAACTTATAACTCAAGGATAAAACATTGCAAGTTGGTACCTGATATGAATAGGAACTGTACAGAAGAGAAAATTCCAATAACAAACCTACATTGAGCTGCTCGGAGTCAGGATCATGAAGAGATACTCAAATTACAAGAATTAAATGTTACTTTATGCCCTTAAACTGGCAGCCATTAGGAAGCTGGAAATCACCAAGGGTTGAAGGAACCATGAGGGATACAGGACCCTCCAAGTATTGCTGATGAGGGTGTCAACCCCTGCAGCTTTGGGGAGTACTTGAACTCAACATGGTCAAATGATCTCAACATGAGCCACCAACCTGGGGACCCACCAGTGTTTTTCCAGAGTCCACATCCCAGTAGATAAATTTTCCTGTGCCATGAAAGGACATGTGTAGGATTTTCAAAGAAATATTGTCTCTGATGACATGGCAGGAAGCTAGAGTTACCTACCACTGGGAGAAGGAGGAAGAGCAATGTAGTAGATCTATACCGTATATTATTATGTAGTAATCATAAAAATGATGTGTGTGTATAATAAAGTGAGAAAAGGAGAGAACAGAGTAAGATCTATAACCAAGTACAAATAAAAAAATACATATACCCAAACTGTATATATATCATATTCAATAAAAGTATGTATACTAAACATATTAAAAAGATTTCCCAAGGGGAATCCCTGCTCCTACCTGGGTTAAACAAAACAAAAACAGAAAGCAAACAAACGAATATTGGATAATTTCAACAAGAGAAATAAGGGTAAAACAAAACCCCAAATGCTAAGAGCAAGAAAAATAAGAGAAATTATCTTTGCATAATTTGGCTAGGGAAGTCTTCTCTGAGGTATTCCCCACTGTGTGAGCTGAGACGTGACTGTGGGCTTCTGGGAGAGTAGCTGCACAGAGGGAAGCTATGAGCAAAGCTCTGAGGCAGGGCAGAGCTGGATGTTTTTTTTTTTTTTTTTTTTTTTTTTTTTTTTTTTTTTTTTTTTAATTCATTAAATTTTATTATTACTATGTAATTCAACTGTATAAAAATTATGTTTTCTTTATTATAATTTCCATTTACACATAAAAATGATACAATGATGAATATTGAGCATGGAGTTTATAATATAAATCTAAAATATCAAACTCAACTTTTTTTTTAATATTTGTTTTTTAGTTGTAGAGCTGGATGTTTTAAGGAACTAAAAGAAGCCGGTGTGGTGGTGACCGAGGCAGACAAAGTGCCTTTTCTTGAGGTTTTCTTTCCCGGGAGGACTGTGTTAATAACGCAATTAGCCTGAGCTGTAAAATCCATTCTCTTCAGTTTGCACAGTCATTATAAGAAGGAAGCAAAACAGTTTCCCGGTAAAACTTCTTTCAGTTTTACAGCAACCAGAGTGCATTTGGAGGAAATAGGTTTGTGATTTTTTATGTGAGACCCTTGTGTGGAATTTCTACATAAAACTGCCTCTGAGATACTACTTTAAACCCTCCACAATCAATAGTCTGAAGAAATGGAGGCTGTGTGGGTGAGCAGGGCGAGAGTTCCAACTTTAGGATCTGGCAGCCCTTGTAGTCTTGATGGTGGCAACTCAGTGTGAGGCCTGATGCTCAGTAGGTGTTAATTATACCTGTGAGATGCATACACAAATAATAAATTTCCTTAAAAATAGTATGGGGAGGGGCTGGGGAAAGTAGAGCCTACCTTGCATGAAATCCTGGGTTCAATCCCCACTACTTCTGAGAAAAAAGTATGTGAATGGAAGGGGCATGATCATCTATGACTGGTTATACCCCTGCTATCTCTAACATACACACGCACGCTCACACACACACACACACACACACACACGCATGCCAAAGTTGTAGACAAAGATAGAGAATGTGAGTAAATAGAGGAAAATCAAAATGTTGACAGTGATTGCATATGTACAGATTGTGTGGTGGATCTATGGGTAAATTTTTCTTTCTAATTTTTGGTATTATCTAATATAGTATATAAATTCTAAGCATATTTCTATAATTTCCAATTTTATGTTTTTTTATCATGTAATTGTCTTTAATAGTAATTCTTTTAAAAAATGAGAAAGGTACATATAAAGTGAAGGGAAAATCCTGTTAAAAATATATATTGCCACTTCCTTTTAGGAGATGAACAGCATTTATGGTTTTGGTGGCCAGTGGATGTGCAAAGATAGATCTAGAACACCTTGCAAGGTATGGAGTTGAGAGCTGTAATTTCTGTGCATGGTTAAACTATAAGAAATGGGAGTCTGCACTTACATTTGAAGAGATTGGGGTCTCGGGAAAGAAATAGACCAGAGCAAAGAGGTAAGAAAGAGAACCCAAGAAGAAAAATGGCGATTGTGAAATTTCCTAGTATGAGAATGTTGTAAATAATTGAGAATAGCAGTGTCTGGGTTTCCACATGAAACATCTCTGGGCCTGGCCACTGCTGGGGCCTATGACATGAAAAAGAAAGGCAGACCTCTGCATTTGTGGACTTTATGTTCTAGGGAGGCAGATAATGATAATATCTAGTATTTATATAGCAGTAAATGGGTGCCACGTACTGTTCTCAGTGCTTTACGTGGTTTAACTCTTTTAATCCTCATAAGGACCTTAGGAGTTTCTTTTTTTCCCAGTGGGACTGAGGACAGAACCCAGGGCCTCGCACATGCTAGGAAAGCACTCTACCACTAAGATCCCCAGCCTTGAGTGTCTTGCTTTTTTACATAGGCCAAACTGAAGCACAAACATGTTGTCTTGTCTGAGCCCTTGTAGTGATTGGTAAGAATGGGACTAGAACCTGTGTAGCCTGCCTCTAGAGCTAGTAAACAGATATAATTACAAGTTGCCCTGACTGTTAGGGAAGAAATGTGCTCAGTATTTTCATGGAGAATAATGAGGCACTAACAATGGCCAGGACTACACATGGGCCATGTTGACTTTCCTTCAGAACATAGCAGAGGAAGGTGATGCTCAGTTCAAGAGACCAGGAATGGTATTTACATGGACAAAACAGACAAGGGCAAACCAGGCCGTGGATGCTAGGGTTGCACATTAGAGACAGGAGCTGAAAGAAAAGAGGAAATTGTAAACTCCCTCTACAGAGTACCTTTTGTGTAATAGTCTCAGGGAAGTTTCCTAAGAGGCAGTACTACAAATTGGCACACTAAAAAGTGCTACAGAATTAACCAGCCTTCACAGTGTTCCAAGTCCACATCCACAATATACAACGGTGCTTTTTAAAAGCAAGAAAATGAGCCTATTTTTAACAGAGGGGCACAAATAGTAACATTGCCCATTCATGAATGGTTGTTGCTAAGTGGAAAATTATTCTAACAACTTTTTTTATTCAAAAGTCATTAGGACTAGATAGCTGGTAAGATGACGATGTGGCTGTCCAAATGAGACTCATTCCAAACCATTGCCTTCAACTTTCTGATTGAGTAAAAGGCTCTTGGCTGATTTAATGTGTTTGCAAATGCATCTCCCTTGCTGCTACTCCTGCTGCCTCCGAGTGATTTCTGGTGAACTCAGCTGATCCACCCTGCCACACAGAAGATATTCCCAGAAGTCCCAAGAACTTTCCCTCCTGTGCCACAGAGAACTCAACTTCTTCATGTCTCTCCTCCCCTCTTCCTTCTGCCCTCCTTCTCAATATTCACAGTTCTTCAGTAGCCTGAATTAGATTCTACCAATGTGTCTGTATTTTCAATTAAAATTGTTTCTTAAATCTTTTCAGTAATTTATGTGTGCTTACTATTATTGCTGCATTGCAAATTACCCTCAAACCAAGTGGCTTGAAAAAAACAAAAACATTTATTATCTCAGCGTTTCTACAGGCCAGGAATTTGAGAGTGACTGAGCTGGGCAGCTCAGGCTCAGGGCCTTCTGGGAGATTATGTTCAGGATGCTGGGCTGCACCCACCTGAAGGCCTGGCTGGAGGGTCCTCCTGGCTGGAGGATCACATGCAAGGTGGTGACAAGGGCCTCAGTTCCTCTGGCTATTTGTTGAGGGCCACAGCCGAGTCGGGATGAGGCATGGCTGATGATGTCATCGGTGGTACAATTTTTCCAAAAGGAACCATCACTTGGCTTGGTGTCGTGGCATTTTGCATCCTCCTCCCTTCTGCTTGTGATAGTCTAAAATTTTGGGGCCAACAGAGGAGAGGCAAAGAACCTCACCCCCCCATTGGCACCAAGGCCAAATTTGGGAGCCAACAGAGGTGAGGCAAAGAACCTCACCCCCCCAACACACACACTGGTGCAAAGGCCTATCCACAAGTATGGCTGTATGCTGGACCGGTAGTCAATGATGGGTAAGATCCAATGGCAATGGTACCAACCTAAGACAGGAGGCTGACGCCTTGAGGTCAGCTCATCCGATGACGGGTAAGGACCATATGTACTATTGGACAACCTAAGACAGGCACGGTCCCTAAGCCACATGCTGTTGTTTAATGAAACAGAAGGGGGGAGATATTGAGGGCCACAGCCCAGTCTGGATGAGGCATGGCATCTTGCCAGAAAGGAGTGGTTGAGAGGTGAAGCCAGGGAGCCATTGAGATGTTGATGGTTATGTTAAGCTCTGTATTCAATTGTATATAGACCCCTGCTGTCCACCTGGCCTAGGGCGCCTGCTACTTTGGAGTTCTCCAGTGGGATTCCTGGGGAGTTCGCCTGGGGAGTTCTTGTTGGTTGGTGAAGTTCCGGACAGATCTCCAAGTCTGTTCTGTCAATGTAGGAGACCAAAGGTCTTCAGAATCATGAGGACTGTCTTGGAAGGCTGACTATCACATCAGGGAAGGGTGCATACTTAACCTCTAATCCAAAGACATGGAAGAATAAAGAAATCACTGACCTGTCTAAATTGATAGTCTCTCCTATACAGTAGTCGAATGTATTCACTTTTACTTATTTGTGAAGGAAAGAATTCATTTTGAAGTTTGTCAAAGTTAATATCAAGATTGATCCTATCTTTATTTATAATTCTATTTATTGTACTCCTACAGGTATCAATCCTTGGGCTAGGAACTTTAGTTACACTTAATTCTTATCACAGTTATATGAGGTTGTTATTACTAGTCCCTCTTTGCAGACCAGGTAACAAATCAGAGTTTCCAATTTACAGATAATCTTAAAGAGCAATGAGTGTAAATACTTCACCAAGGGATCCTGCAGCCTGGAGAGTCTGAGACTCTTCCAAAATCTACATTGAAGCAGGGCCGAGTTGAGCCTCCTTGAGGACGGGCAGAGCTCTCTTTCAATTGCACAGGGGCAGTGGTCTTATGATCTGGTGGTCTGTTCTGCTTCACAAAAGGCCAGAGCTCTGACAAGACACCTAACCTCTGTGAGTCTGTCACAATGCACGTAATAGTGTGTGACAATTATATGAGTAAATAAATAAAGCACCAATAGCCATGTCTGGCATACCCCAAGAGCTCATGAGATAGTAGCTGCTATTACCATGATGTCTTCGTTGGTTATGAACAGGAAAGCTAATGAAAACCACCAGTGAGCATGTGATAGTTGAATCATGACTTAACCCAGCCTGTGCTGACCCCTTTTCACCCTCCCTCCTCAGGTCAACCTCATGAGTTGGCACAACATATGATGGGCTAATCAGCCTCTGTTTTTGCTCTAGCTCCAATCTTTTAACCAAAGTGAAGTTTGCATGCCCCTTACCTTCAAAGACAAGAACATAACGTGGATCCTTCTGGATTAACTTTTGACAAAGTAATATTGCTATCTGAGGCTCTTTAGGGTTTTGAGAGATGCCACATGACTAATGGACCCCTCTACATGCAAAAGTTCATTGCATGTGCTTTTTGGAACATTATTGCAATTCTTCACAAAAGAATACATGGTTACAACCTTACAAAAATGCTCAGTAGTGGGTTACTGCCCAATGCTGGGAGCAGGCAAAATCCCCTTTTCTAAGGATAGCCATACACAAGGTTTTGCAGGCAGTCAGAGCCCACCTTCATTTTGGACACCATAAAGCTCTTTCCCCTATTTCTCTTCTCATTGTGAAAGATTCTAATGTCTTCCATTTAGAAGTTGAGGTCAAAATCATGTTCTCTCTTTTTCAGGGACACGAGCATTATAGATCTAACTCCTATTGCAAATTGAAAGGCTTTGTACTCTATTTTAAGACTCTCAGAAAACAGCCAGCTGGTGAGGAAGAAATTGTGTATGTCTGGGCAGTGTGTAAAGTTGGACTGAGAATCTTTTTAGGGGTACCTGTATATACTACAGTGAGGAAGACTATAGAAGCCACCTTTCCCAATTATTTTAATAACCAACTTGGAGAGGTGAGGTTTATCTATTATTTGTTCTCCTTAAACAAAAATATCATAAAATTTTCTGAATGAAAAACTATAGTCCCTTCAATGTTTCACCTTGCTGGTGTTCTTGGTAACTGACCACAAACAAATCAATTCAATTTTTATCTATTGAAGACTGTTGTAGAATTCACAGTCAGTATAACAATGTGCCATATTTGCCATTTACTCTATGTTACTTAAACCACTTAATTTATAATGAACCAAGAAACCAAGAAGAAGAGGAGGAGGAGGAGGAGGAGGAGGGGGGGGGGAGGAGGAGGAGGATAGAAATAGATTATAACATCTGGGTCCTGTATCTCATAGAAGAGCTTTGGGGCTATGGAATCAGGTTACTAACTGAGACCTGAGTGAAAAGCCCATGTCTGTGATGTGCTTTGCCATGAAGGTCAATCAGTTAGCAATCAGTCAGGAAGATCGGTTGGAGGTTGTGGGAGTTAAGAAACTACATGTTCAGATAATGAAGTGACAGCAGGGTCCCAGAATCACCAAATTCTGGTGTCTGGGGCCAAACCACAGTAGTCTTCTTGAGTTATCAGTATAAGGGGAAAAATGTTATAATGTAGTGTTTAGGAATATAGTTTTAAAAAATATATTTTTAATTACAGATGGACAAGAGCATAGATTTTTGGATTCTAGCTTGGCCACTTTGCAGTTGTGCAAACTTAGACAGTGTTACTTAGCTATATTTACTTGACTGTCCTTAATTATAAAATAAGGATAATAAGACCAAGGGCTGTTATAAGTGGTACATCTACTTTCCCTGGGCAAAAAATAAAAATTAAGGGATACTACAGAAGTCAGTAATTGAGACAAATTATCTTTTAATGTCATTTTTGTAAAAAAAATCATGGTCAATAAAATATCAAAGGGAACTTTTCTGAGATGAAATACATTGACTTTTAAATATTTCTGGGTTTTTAACAGAAGGTTGTACAGTTGCACACTCAGCCTTTTTTCTGTGCCACTAGTTCGTAGCCATTTTGGACTTTTAGCATCTTTTATCATATGGAGAGTCAGAGGCTTCAAAATTATGTAGTCCTGATGATGCCATATAATTTACTTATTTTGTTTAGTTTACTTGCCCCACTAGAACTTAAACTCTGTTTAAGTTTTGATTTTAGATTCATAGCAAATCTGTGGAGATAGTGTCTGCCAGTGAGGCCATGAAGGGACTGTGGGGATCAATGACCACCATTTCTTGCCCTCTTACCTGAAGAATTTCAAGCTAGTCATATAGGATAAGACAGGAGTTTATTAGAAGGGAAAGGACTAGGGAAAAGGGACGCCCTCAAGGGAGAAAGAGAGAGCTTCTCCTAATATTGACGTCTTATATGAACATGGTAACATTTTAAAAAATCACCAAATTTACTGAGAGTACTGTCACAGCACTATCAACTAAACTTTGGACTGTTTAGATTTCCCCATTTTTTCCCATCAATGCCATTTTTCTGTTTCAGGATGCAATTCAGGATATCATGCTGTGTTTAGTCCTCAGGGCTTCTTGATCTCCCCAACCTATGACAGTTTCCCTGTCTCCTTTGCTTATCATCATTTAAAACTTTTTTTAGTTAGGTATTTTGCCAAAAAGTCCCTCCATTTGCCACCCACAATGACCACATCTAATTTCCTTCCAAAGCCCCACTTCTAAATGCTGTTGACATATGTATTTGGGGATTCCATTTCTAACATGAGATTGTTTGGGAGGCACATTCAAATCATAGCAACAAGGTTTGAAAAATACTAGTTTCTCTGTCTTACACTTGACTAAGTATCAGAATTTGTAGAAGGAAAGCTATGGGGTCCTATTATGTTTCTTTTCAGAAGCGTTCAATATCTTCTTTTTCTCAGTGAGTGCTTTTTAAACTTGCTTACCAAATCTATGCTATTGAACATGCTGGGTACAGAAGGACAAATTGGCCTCTGGGCAGCCACTCCTTCAAGTGGTATGGCAGTCATTTTACAGGCTAGTTTTGATGTTTTTTTGTTGTTGTTGTTGTTGTTGTTTTTTTTTTGTGTGTGTGTGTGTGTGTGTTTTCCAGTGCTGGGGATTGAACCCAGGACTCATGCATGCCAGACAATGTTCTACCGATGAACTGTACAGCCCCAGCCCTATTCCACAGGCTGGGGATGAGTTTTGACTCAGAGAAATAAACAGTGAATTCTAACTCTTGCTAGGGTGAGTTTCTTGAGTTCTCTGAGTTCCATTTTCTTTATGTATAAAGATGGAAAGCCTTCACTTTTGTGGCCAGGGATGAATCAGAGTATCCTTTCTTTCTTTCTTTTTTTTTTTCAAAGTGCCTAACTGAAGACCTCGCACATAGAGGATGGCCAATAAAGATTCTTTCTTATCTATTCCTCTGTGTCTAGTGTCTCTCCTGGTACTGTTCAGAGGAGGCTTCTGGTACAGCAGATCTCTGCCCCCAAGAAGCAGAACACTGATAGACAAAAGCAGTCAAGCATGTTTGCTAATTTCTCACTTTTAAGTTACATGACCTTGATAAGTTATTCACTAACCTATTTTTTATCTGGATGATAGAGTTTACCTCAAAGGGATGCTGCGAAGATTTTGTAATAACATGTACATATAGTTTCTAGGACTTTGTATGAAACATTTAACTCTTGACAAATACTAATTATTGTTATATTGCTACTTTTGATACATAGAACAGGTGACAAAAATACCTGGGAGGGAAGAAAGAAAAATAAAAACAGATTTACTATGAAGGAAATTTTAAAAATGGTAAATATGTAGCTCACTAGCTTTTGAAAAGCTAACTCTAAACTTCCATGATTTTAACTTAACAATTAAGGAATGGGAATAGACAGAGAGGATGTGGTTCATTACTGTAGTATTTCTGAAGATTTAGAACATGGGTGGCAAACCTTCCCTATGAAAGGCCAGGTAGTGAATATTTTAGACTTCACCGACCACATTCAAGTTCTATCCATGTTCTTTTCTTTTCTTATAATATTTTAAAACTATCAAAAAACAAACAAACAAACAAACATTCTTTGCTCCACTGACAAGGGCTGCTGATCCCTGGTAGTTAATTACTATTATTATATTATAGAGAAATTTGAAGAAAGATAATGAGTAGGCAAGTTTAAAGTGTAGAGCATTACATATTTGCTGATAAGAGGGAAGGAATGAATTGTAGAATGGCAATTAGATTCCTTGCAAAAACCATGGAAGAATGAAAACAAGGAAAATCCAGAGTCTAAATCTAAGACTTAATGAAACATTTCTTCCATGTATAGATAGCTTGGGACTTATTTGTCACAAAAACAAGCAGGAAATTTGTTTGGCCAAGGCTGCTTATAACTGTGGGAAGATAATTCTCCATGGGCCACTTGGGTTTCTGGGTATCTTGTGAGCAAGGCACTCATTTTGTTTCAGATTATCTTTTGAAGGACTTTTGTATGGTGAACAGACTTGTAAGATAGAGGTAGTGTCTCTCTCAGAATAAAGACCAGGTATGCCATCTGCCTATAATAAAAAAAAATCTAGGCTCTCCAACATGAGTCTTTTCTTCTGTAGCATACCATTGCATGTGAAAATATTATCTGGCCTTCTTCATGATGCAAAAAAAGTCTGGGAGTAATAAACTGTTCTTTTTCTCTTATCCACGAGTCTCACATCATCTGTCAATACCCATGGAGCTCTGGCAGATTTACTTCTAACCTTGAAAGCAGAAAAAAAAAATCTTAAACTTTTCACAGAGACAAGTGAAATGAAGACGAGAAAAACAAGTTAAAGCAAGAGAACCAGAAAACATTATTTGTAAAGTCATCTTTTAAAAAAGAATTCAACAAAAAGGTGTTTTAATCATAAAGAAATGATATATTGATATATTTACTATGATTAGAACATTACATAATGTATACATGTATCAAAGCATCTCACGGAATCCATAAATATGTACATTTTTATTTATCAGTTGAAACAAATAAATAAGTAATATATAAATTAATATTTAATGAAGTCTTTAAATACTATGAGACATTGAAATAGGCAAGAAAAGTGACTTATTTAGGGTATGCAGGTGATTTGAGTAAAAGCATCACATTGTCATCACACCCATCTATTTTGCTATTTGTTGACTAAAATTCTACCCAGTATTCAAAGGGCTTCTCAAATACCACCTTGCCTAAAAGTGACTTCTTTTCCAAAACTTGTTAATTTATGCTGCCTTCAACACTTATTATTATTATTTAAAATGTAGAGCATTACATATTTGCTGATACCTATTATTATTATTATTATTATTATTATTATTATTATTATTTTGGGGGGGATACCAGGGATTGAACTCAGGGACACTTAACCACTGAGCCACATCCCCAACCCTTTTTTGTATTTTTTATTTAGAGACAGGGTCTCACTGAGTTGTTTAGCACCTCACTTTTGCTGAGGCTGGCTTTGAACTCATGATCCTCCTGCCTCAGCATCCCAAGCTGCTGGGATTACAGGTGTGTGCCACTGCACCCAGCACAATACATATTATTTTAATAAGAAAAGAAAATTTATACACAGATAGGTACAAAAGGGAGACTCTGTGAAGACACAGAAGATGGCACTGAGAGTGGTCTCAGAAACAATAGACTCTGCCAACCCCCAAGGCTGAGACTTCTAGCCTCCAGAACTGTGAGAAAATAAACACCAAAAAACCTGTTGTATATGCTAAAGTCTGTGACGTGCTGCTATTGCACCTGACTAGTAAGTTAACAATGTACTCAATATTTAGTTATTAAATAAATGTATTTAAGGAAGCCACCCCTTCCCTGAGTTAAATGTATCTTATTTATAGCAATAACAATTTGTACCAAATTTTATCATACTTCTTGTCCATAGAGTTGTATTGTAATAGTATCTTTATTTATCATATTATATAATATTTGTTCTATTTGGTACACTACAGAAAACGTGATAAGATCAAACAAAATTGAAATCTATTGACAAGCATGTTTTGATTCAAAGATTCAAGTTCCATCTTTAGGGCCAGACAAACACAAACTCTCTCTCTCTCTCTCTCTCTCTCTCTCTCTCTCTCTCTCTCTCTCGATTCTCCTTCCCTCGCATCAGATTCAGCTTCATATTTAATGTGATGACAAGGTGATTTCCAATATATTCAGACTGGCAGAAATGATCAAAAAGCTTATTGTTCCCAACAAAATTCCCCAAGTTGCTTTTCACTGGATCAGGCCACAGCTCGTTCCTGAACCAGTTAGTGTGAGCAGTGGTTGTGATGGTTAGGCCTAGATGGAGTCCCATGTACCCTACTCCCAGGAAATCAGAGGTGGACTCAGACACTCTACCCTTCACCCAACAGTTGAGGGACAAGGAGAGGTGCCCTCCAGAGGTAGATCAAGATGCAGGAGAAGTGGAATGGGTGTTGGGAAGAAGACATCAAGAATCCCTAATGCTTGACTGTAAGACTGCTAAGCTCTCAAGGATTTGGTAACCCACTGTCTCCTTATCATCTGGACCAAGCATCGATTAAGCATGAGGAGATTTAGGTTTATGTTGCAACCCAGACAGAGTTCCTGTGACTCCCACTTGTCTCCATCCTTGGAAAACAGACTATAACCTCACCACCTGAGCCCCATGTGGTGAAGGGAGATGGCCCTCTTCTCTTCCCTAGCAGGAAGAGAACACATAGGCAGCCGTGATGAGGTTGGACATATTGGCTTTGTGATCAAATTCTATCTGGTTGGTCATGGAGAAGTAGGTGAGAATAAAGATAAGCAAATGGGAAATGTATGAGGACAGGAATACTACCTTCACATTTTCTGTTCTCCACTTTAGCCAGCAAGTGGGAATTACATCAGATAGGTTACAGAACCACCTAGTGGTCAAACAGCATCCATGCTAGTAGGATGTTCAAAGAACATCCAAGTACATGTTACACCACAAAGTTCACTAAGACTTTCAGCCTCTTTGTCATGACCGTGTCTCTCCTTTTCCCAATACCTATTGTAAGAAAGCAAAAAATAATATGCCAACACAGCTGACTCATTTTATCCTATTTTTTTTGCTCTCAGTAGCACTTTTGTAAGCAGAATAGGTGAAAACCCACAAGGGAACCTGGGCCCTTCAATGACTGTGGTGTATATCATTTTCCCAGACCCTGAAACATGGCCATGCTCTCCTCACATCTGTTAATTCCCACTGTTCTTAAATTTTTCAGTGGTGAGGATCAATTTCTGCTTCATGTACTTGGATGTTCTTTGAATCCATTCATAATATGTTTGCATTGCTTCTGTAATAACAACAACAACAAAAACACTTCAAACATGAAAGTACAGAGTGTCACTTCTACAGGGATTTCCCAATGTCCTAAGACCAGAGAAGAATAGTCCATCTGTGTTGAATTATCTACAAATCTCCTGTACATATTTTTTAGATGCAAAGCTAGAATTATGAGTAAAGAAAGTGGTTTGGACACTAATTGGTGTTCACTTGTTCACATGAGAAGTTAATCCATGGATCTCATGAGCTGAGACACTCTGACCCTCTCCAGAGAGTCTTACTTTTGGCAGTGTGAGACTCCAGGCTCCTGTGCATTGCTTAATTTGTAGCCATGTTTGGAGGAAATAAGGCTGGCAGAGGAAGCTGAGAGGGTACTCTACTTGGCATGTAGACATACAATCATGATTCAAATTGCAGCAGGGTGGCTTAGAAGGACAGCCTTTTATAATATTCTACATAAAAATATAAGGGTTTTAGATTATCATGTATATATTAGCGTTACTGAGAGTTGAATATACGGTATTTAGAAAAATATGATGAAAGTTGTATTTGGGCAATTTGTGGTCTGATGGTTTGGAGGAGGGATACCATCTTCTGAGATAACAGTTAGGAGAATGTTGTAACTCAGAGACAATTGCTATGACAACTGCTAATGCAGGTGTAAGACTGCCTTTTTGCCAAATCCCCAGCGTGCCCATTACAGTGCCTTGTATAGTACAGTTGACTAATAAGCAGTGTTTGGATGAACATTTGCATAATCTGAATGCAAATAGTGTTGTAGAGGAAGGAATCATGGGCGAGAAGGAGGGAAATCAAATATGACTCTGCAGTCTCATTGACTAGTGGAGTGTGTGTGTGTGTGTGTGTGTGTGTGTGTGTGAGAGAGAGAGAGAGAGAGAGAGAGAGAGAGAGAGAGAGAGAGAGAGAGAGAGAAATACATGAAGGTGGAGAGGGAAAGGAGAGAGGAAGACATTGTACAAGACTAATGTGGAGGAGCTGCTTGTCAGGGTGGGAGAGGGAGAAGATGAGATCTGTCATACATAGGCTGAAGTTGAGCTTATGTTGGGACATCTGAAGGGAATTTCCAGCAGACAATTTGGGTATGATTGAGAGGTCAGTGTTTGGGACATACATTTAGATGCCTCCATGTTATGCATTAAGAGTTGAATCTGAAAGAGCACATAAATGGTCTTGGAAGCAGGATGTAAAGACAGAAATCAGATACCAGAAATGGATTCTGGGGAATATTCACTTTAAAAAAAATGTTTTTTTCAATGCTGGGGAATATAGAACCAAGGTCCTTATGCACAGATAGGCAAGTGCCCAACCACTGAGCTACATTCCCATCACCCATTTAGTATGTCAAAAAGTGTTGGGAATGCTAGATAAATTCACAAGTGATAAGCTTCTCTGATTGACAGTTAAACTCTTCTTTACTCAAGGCTAGGTGAAATTTTACATGAAGACTATATAGAGAGAGTTCCTCAAAGACAGGTATGAAGTGAAAAAAATCCTTCTGAGATACATAAAAGGAATAAAATATCCTCATTTTTCCATTGTGCTCTGTCCCAATATTCTCAATAGCAACAAAAATCCAAATACTTCAATTAAAAAGTTTGCAGCAGAGGTTTTCTGTCATTCTAGTTTATTGGAGTGTACCTTTTCCCTCTACTTTTGCTTTTGTTTTCACTTTTTAAAGAGGTTGTTTAAGCCTATGCATCAAATTCTTACAAAGCAACCCTACCACTAAGAGAAAATCAAAAAGGAAGTACAGAGCATTTATAACAACTTTGCAGAGTCAGTGGGAGGGGGAACCAAAGGAGCGCTATCCAGGACATTGACCCCAGAGCACTTGGAAAACTTAATTGGCAAACCATGAAAAAATACAATGGGAGAATCAAGGGTAGCTTAATGCAACCTTTTTTTTAGCATTAAAGGACTACTTTTGGTGGTAACCATTTTTCTCTTCCCTGCCTCATAGCTGTCTTCCTCTTGTACATTAACAAAAACCAATTTCTTTCTTGATGCAATCAGACACCTAGAAAGAGGAGACTGATTGGATGAGGTTTCACTGAGCACATTTGTGGTCTTTGGTGATGATGATTCACCAGTTTGCTGGAGGACGTGTTGAAGTAAACATATGTGACTTTCATTGATGGGAGAGAACAGAATTTCTCCAACAAGGATATATGTGTGTGCATGTGTCACCAGCATCAATTTGGATAGGTAAATGGAAACATGATTGTTCTCTATTGATGCAAGTATGATGGAAACAATACACTTTTTACTAAGTAGATATCACATGGAAGCAGGACCCAGGTGTTTCCTTTCTGAAGGAAACTCCCAACAACACGGAAAAATACGGAAATCCAATGTAAACAATGACAACACATTAACAGAAAACACAGTGATTCTCAAATCAAATTCTTAAAGGCTCATAACTCTGTAAATTCAGCTCATTAAACTACTGAAAGGGGGAAAATTAAAAAGCAATCATTTTAATTATTGTGTTTGTGTCAAGTTTAGCCAACTGCTACAATATCATTTGGCTTGTTCTACTGTAATTAATCCAGTAAGTGTACAAAGTAAACAAATTAGAACTATTTATAGCTCTGAAGTGCAAGTGGAAATGAGATATTGCCCAAGTACAATTACAGTAAATGTAGGCTTGTTGATATTCTTTCAAATGATGCATTAGGACTTTAAATCCCTCTTGTTGTTCTTCAACTGTATTAATCTTCATGAAACAAAGAAAATTCCAACTTTGGATCTCATCAATCTTTTTCTCAGATGGGCACATCAAGTTGATTAGCCAGGCAGTTGGTTTTATTTGAGCTAAATTGGATTAATCTCATTAAAGAAACATTAATGTGCAAATCTAAAGTGAATTTTCTTTAAGAGTCTTTGCAATGAGGTGCAAACATTATGTGACTTTTTGAGTCAGTTCCACAGAATGAAAGCCATGACTAAGATTTATATAATTTTACTTGGACAGATGCTCCCAGGTTCAGATAATAATGACTTATATGCAAATAAAAAAAATACTTGGCATAAAAGGAGAAAAAATCTTTACTGAAATAAAAGTTTTTAAGTAATATCCTTTACTTAGCAAAAACAAATGAAAATTATATGCAATATCACTGTCAACTCTTTAGTTACAACACATGCAAATCAGGTCCAAAGTTACTGTATTCACAATTGTAAGGGAAAAAGATTTCCAAGGCCCCTCATGATATTTCTGCTACCACTGTTGCTGAGACGACTACAACTGTAATAAAAAATATTATCTACTACCTACTTATGCTTTTAGTTTACAAGATATGAAGTCCTTGGCATTCTTTAGCTCAATTCATTCAGAAGGCCTCAGGAAGCAGGTGATATAGTTACCCTGCCTTATAGGTAACGAAACAGAAAACAAGAGAGGCCACTTCCTCAAGATAGTGGGGTGAAAGCTGATGTTTAAGGTCCGATTGGTCAGATTACAAAGTTTAGACTCCTAACCACTATATTTTCTTCTGTCAAATAAGAATTTCAAATATAAAGAGTTTGTGTGGAATTTTGAATATAACTGAAATAGCCTGCTATTTGCTTTTGTATCAACAAGGCCAAGAAAATTCACCTACTGCTGCATAGAGAAAAGGCCAGATCTCTGTTTCTGCACATCTGGTTTGGCCTCTGGTTTTACCCCAACCACAGTTGACCATTGCCTGCTTATAGGGATACAGCGGGTACATTACCTACAAAGCAGTACTGTGCAGGAGTGGTGTCCTTTGGATGATGCTAAACCGGTTCACATAAATGATCTCTTTTAATATTCTGCTCAGTGAATGAAGGGGACAAGGAAACCACTTTAATCACCATTTTCCAGAAAATATAAAAATAAACTTTATTTGAAGCCATATGAGGGATTAGGAGGCACAGCCAAAGTAGAATCTGGGTTTTGCTCTTCTCCGGAGCACTTTTCACACCTGCTTATTTCTCCCCTGTGAGCGAAAGCAACAGCCCACCACAGTGCCTAGAGGGATTTTCCAAGAGCCCTCTAAACAAAGTGAGTAACACCTGGTAAGAATGAGGCTTCATGTTCTATGTTATCTGGAATGTAGAACTATAGAAATAAATCTCTAGTTAATTTCAGAACTGAATTAAAGTTCATAATACAAGCCTCAGCGAGATAACTCTACTTTTGACTTGTTGCCAAAAAAGCCCCTTGGGGAAGAGCCAAAAACGTAATTCATTCATCGGTTCGGTGCTATGTATGTAATTTAGTTCTTTCAAATTTGCTCTTAGGATTGAAAATAAATTATAAAACAGCATGAATTCTTTTGAAATGTTGCTACATTTTCAGGATTGCCTAACTACTGTCTGGGTCAAACCAAGGCTGTACTCATTGCTAGCCACTTCACCATAGGGCAAATACTTTGCATATTTAAAATAATCTCAAATGATGTTAACTCCTACCTCATTGGTTTGTAATTTCAATATGAGATATGAATGTGGCAGATCTGGTTGAGAACTCAACACAAGGCAGGTACATTTTGATTATTACTGATTTTACTCTGAGTGTACATTAAAATGCATATTTGAAGACTTATACATAAATGGTGATTACTCTTTTGTCAATGTTTTTAGCTTAAAGCTGAAATTAACCCAAGTTGTCCACTAATCAAATACATGCTTCAATTATGAATTGATATGATTGATTGATTTGCATCGCTCTTTATAAAGGATCCAAGGTGCCACCTATGACACAGTCCCCTGTCCTGGATGGGGTTACCTGGGCTTTCTCTGTACTCTTTCAACTTTGCTTTGATTGTAAGAATTTCATGAGGTTGTGACCTCCTGAAAGGCAGAGATATGTTTTCATCTGTATTGTCACATAGAATCCTCTGTATAGCAGCCACGCAGCAACACTGGTTAAACATAGATTTGAAGACAGGAAGCTAAAAGCTACTTATCCACTAAAATAACTGATATTGGCTTTGAGATCGCTGCTGTATTGGCCAATAAGAGCAATCCTAATTCTCCAAGATCATAATTCTACCCCTAGGCTTCCACTGCTTTATTCCATTATGAGAAGATATTATAACTTAACACATATGAGAGGGAGATAAGAGGAGAGGAAAATAAGGAAAAGGAGAAATAAGGAAAGGGAAAACAGGACAAGAGGAGAGGAAAATGAATTCATGAATTTCCATTTTATTTTTCACCAATTATCCTTCAATGTTGTATGATTATACTATATGTAATATATACTATGTATATGTACAATTATAATACTATGTATATTATATACATACATATTATACATAGTATCCTAATTTTTCTTTTTGTCTTACAAACCGTTACTTAAATATTCATTATTTGGTGTTTACAGAAAATGTTTGCTGACCTCTAGTGTAGGAGACAGGAAGCCATGCTGTCCCAAGGCACTGTTTCCTTCAAGCCCTGTTACACCTTTTCTATGAATGAAGCAGATTCTATGAAGGTGAGAGCAGAGAGGTAGAGAGACTGAGGCTAGAGGAGGGAGGAAAATATAGACACATTTTTAAGGAAGATTCTTTTCCTTTAAGAGGGAAAAAAAGTTTTCTTTGTCCCTTCCATTCTGCCTAGGGCTAACCTAAAAAATGCTTATGGCTACCTTACAGTGCCTACCTGCATAGACCATCGCATCAACAGTCATGGTATAATTAATCCTGCATATGGTCAAAAAGAAGAAAACAAGGATCTCTGAGCCATATACCAATATTAAAAACATTGAAACGTTAAAAGTAAAGCTTTAAAATCCTTGGAAGGAAATATTGAGGCTTTTTAAAAATGTTTTTTCATAAACCCATAAATGAAATGATGTAGCAGTTCAACCCTATGAAAGTTCCCTGAGAATTTCTTGCACAGAAACACAGGGGAAGATACATTATTCACAGACCATTGTTTGTAAAAATAAGAAATTGGAGAAAGAAAATAGATCAATGCCTGTAACATTCACGGAATGCTCTATACCAGTAAACAGCTTCACCAAGTATCCACATACTTGAATCTCACAAACTTATTGGCAAAAATACCAAAGTTGCAGAAGAATAACACAGTATGATATAATTTATAAAAATCCAGCTGTGGTGGTGCATGCCTGTAATTTCAGCAACTTGGGAGGCTGAGACAGGAAGATCACAAGTTTGAGGCCAGCCTCAGCAACTCAGCAAGGCTCTACGCAACTTAAGGAGACCCTATGACAACAAAAAATAAAAGAGCCAGGGACATAGCTCAGTATAAAGGGCCCCTGGGTTCATTCTTTACTGAAAACAAAACAAAATATGCTAATATTACCTAGTTTTAGGGTAGACATAAATGCAGTAAAAATAAAGGAATGCTAAGAACAATAAACTCCAAATTTAGATTATTAGTGAATTTTGCTGGAAAGACATTGATCACAATTAGAATATATGGAGGATATGTGCAGGATGTTTCAACCACATTTTTTTTTAATTTTTTATTGTGGGTTGTTCAAAACATGACAAATTTCTTGACATATCATATTCCACACTTTGATTCAAGTGGGTTATGAACTCCCACCTTCACCCCATACACAGATTGCAGAATCACATCAGTTACACATCCATTGATTTACAAATTGCCATACTAGTGTCTGTTGTGCTCCGCTGCCTTTCCCATCCTCCACCCTCCCCCCTCCCCACCTCTCCCCTCCCCTCCCCTCTCTCTACCCCCTCCACTGTATAACCCTGAGGGTCTCCTTCCATTACCATGCAATTTCCCTTCTCTCTCCCTTTCCCTCCCACCTCTCATCCCTGTTAAATGTTAATCTTCTTCTCCTGCTCTTCCTCCCTACTCTGTTCTTAGTTACTCTCCTTATATCAAAGAAGACATTTGGCATTTGTTTTTTAGGGATTGGCTAGCTTCACTTAGCATAGTCTGCTCTAATGCCATCCATTTCCCTGTAAATTCTATGATTTTGTCATTTTTTAATGCAGAGTAATACTCCATTGTGTATAAATGCCACATTTTTTTTATCCATTCGTCTATTGAAGGGCATCTAGGTTGGTTCCACAGTCTTGCTATTGTGAACTGTGCTGCTATGAACATCGATGTAGCAGTGTCCCTGTAGCATGCTCTTTTTAGGTCTTTAGGGAATAGACCAAGAAGGGGAATAGCTGGGTCAAATGGTGGCTCCATTCCCAGCTTTCCAAGAAATCTCCATACTGCTTTCCAAATTGGCTGCACCAATCTGCAATCCCACCAGCAATGTACAAGTGTACCCATTTCCCCACATCCTCGCCAGCACTTGTTGTTGTTTGACTTCCTAATGGCTACCAATCTTACTGGAGTGAGATGGTATCTTAGGGTGGTTTTGATTTGCATTTCTCTGACAGCTAGAGATGTTGAGCATTTTTTCATGTACTTGTTGATTGACTGTATGTCCTCCTCTGAGAAGTGTCTGTTCAGGTCCTTGGCCCATTTGTTGATTGGGTTGTTTGTTCTCTTATTGTCTAATTTTTAACCACATTTAATAATGTTTTCACATTTCAATTAAAATGCAGTGTACATGCATTCTACTTTTTATTTATTGTATGGTAATATAAAACACAACATTTAAATATAAAACATGAACTTTAAATATAAAAATCAACTTTACAACCTAAAAGAATCTCTCTTTCCTTTATAAGCTTTGCCTTTTGAGAGCCATACTGCTTTCCTGTACTTGCTGAAATGAACATCCTTTCCTCCCTCAAGAGTAGCACAGCTTTTACTTTGTGAAAGACATTTTAGTTATTGAACTAAGGAAATTGCCACTGAATTTTTGAGAAGAGTCTAGTTACTCCCCAGGAGGCCAGTCCTAATATAGATAAAAGTCCTTGGTACCTTAAAGTGATTTAGGTTGTAAGATTGAGAGGGACACTAATGAACCGAAAAGAAAAGAAGTCTGCTAATGGTAGAATATCCAGCCATGGCCTCTGGCTGATGTGCCTGCTGAATAGTAATACTTTTTAATGCCATTAGTCTAAAAGGAAACCACTTAAAAGGAAACTTTTCATTAAGATTTGCTGGAACAAAATCATGTTTTTTTCCATACATTGTATTATATATTTTTCCCCAAAAGAAATCTGGAAAAAAATTTTAGTCACAAATTTTCTCACTTCATAAAATGTTCCAGGTGAAAACTCTGTGGAGATATAGATGTAGACACATCTATATTCACTATATAGACTTCTGTGTAAACTGATAAGATTCAAATAAATAGGGGGCTGGGTTTGTGGCTCAGTGTTAGAGTGTTTGCCTAGCACATGTGAGGGTCTGGGTTCAATTCTCAGCACCATATAAAAATAAATGAATAAAATAAAATAATTTTTAAAAAATCCAAATAAATAATAAATACAGGGAACACTTTATTATATCAATATATATTCTTTCATAATATGATTGAAATTTTATTACCGTCTCACAAGTTATAGAATTTCAGAATTGAAATGCTTTAAAGAATCTAATACAACCTCTTCATTTTATAGAGAAAACTAAACCACAGAATGACTTAATCAAGGTCTTACCAAATTATTAGCAGGATTAATGCTAAGATATGTATTTTCCCCTCTCAGTTCAAAAGGATGAAAGAGAGAGAGGGAAAATGGAAGATTAGAGCAAGATTTCCAGCAACGTTGTGGCTTGGGATTCAAGAAGCAGGAGTACAGCTTCTCAGTGAGGTGGTGATAAAGGGAATTCACTGAAATTTGGTATTGGACAGTTAGAGACTTATAGAGAAGCAGAAACTCGGGTGCTTTGAACAGAGGACAAAAATGAGTACATTGAAAGATTCTGGGATGTATTTATTTTACTTCTTTGCTATTTATGATGGTTTTGTCTCTGTAGGGTTAGGATTGTTGATTTTGTTGATTTGATTTTTTTGTTTATCTGTTAATTTGTTTTTGCTTTTATTTTTATTTTTAACTCTTTCTCTCCTTTCTTTCCTTATAGCCAAATTCTCTTCTTTCTCTATTGAGTTTGTAAGTTTTAGTTATTTCTTACTCCTCCATCTTTATACCCATCTTCTTTATTACTATTATGCCCATCTCTTCCACTTTCCGTCTGGTAGACTTTTTGGACGGTGGCACCACAAGTTTGCCTCAGCCGCGAGGGGTGACACAGGCAGGGAGAGAAACACAGTGAACAAATTTGGCATGGTCGAAACTGTGGAGCAGAGAGGCAGTCTGATCTTAACTGAACCAGAGACAGCAGGGCCAGCTGGTATTTGGAAAGTGCTCTGTGTTTCTTGGCTGTCAAGGAGAGCTTAGGCGGGGGGCCATCTTGAAGTGGCTGCTGTGGGGTCTCCCGAATGGGAGTTCATAGTGAGCACCAGACTATCCTAGCAAGCAGCTGCTGTGGGGTCTAGTGTTCCCGCTGGGATGTGATTGAAGCAGGCACAGAATTGTATTCAGGCTGGGGATATGTAGGAAAGTGACTTGCTTTCCTTTTAGGTCTAGCAGCTTATGGGACCAGCTGGGGATAGTCCAGAAGATGGAGGGGTGGACACGATTGGACCGCATTTGTATGCAATGGAGTGTTCCAGACCTATGGAGGGTTAGTTACCTCACCCTATGAGTGGGGCTCTTGGGAGACCCCTGAAATCCAGATGTCCTCCAGATATTGGCATTTCCCTAGCAATAGGGATTGTGGATCTAATATCTCTGGAGCAGATACCATCACACATAGTTCAGAAGTTCTTATCACCAGCTGCCAGCCACTGAAATTTCCTATTTAGAACTCTGTGCCAGCCCCACTCTGGGAGTGCTTCAATATAGTCTGTCCAGACAAAACTCCAATCATTAGTACTTCCCATTCTGTCCTTTGGTTCCAGGCTTCTCCAGCTTGCAGATTTCTGAGCAATACAAAGATGATGGATTGAATATCCCCCAAATCTTACTCTCTCTAAGGGGTGTACAACCCATGAAGAAACAGAAAGAAGCACAGTATGACATAAGCAGTGAACATCCAGTCTTGTCAATAGCTTTGACAACCTCAAAAGAAATAATTCCTTTATTTTTCATTATGTTTTTTTTCCCCTTTAGTGTGTGTGTGTGTGTGTGTGTGTGTGTGCGCGCGCACGCATGTACACGCACATGTATTAGTACTGATTGCTCTATTTCATTTTTTACCTCTTTGTTATTTATGACTATTTTGTCTCTGTAGGATTAGGATTGTAGATTTTGTTGATTTAGCTTTTTGTTTGTCTGTTTATTTGTTTTTGCTTTTATTTTTTTTAACTCTTCCTCTCCTTTCTTCCCTTATAGCAAATTCCCTTTTCTTTCTCTGTTGAGTTTGTAATTTTTAGTTCTTTCTTGCTCTTTCTTCAAATCCATCTCTTCTGCTTTCCCTCTGTAGACTTTTTGAATATTTTAAACTTTTGTTCTTTCCTGCCACAATTGTTTTTCTCTTAATGAACAGTCATTTTACTATTTGTTAGCACTATTTCATTTATATAATTCTTGTCCCCACCATTTGTATTGTTGTGGTTAGTAGTGTGGGTGGCATAGTTGACACCTGTGTTTAATGCTATATCAAGTTCATGGCTATTTTTTGTCATTGCTATTGCTAACACTGACCTTGCCATTCTTTTTTTTTTTTTTTTTTTTGTGGACATTAGTGTTGTAGATATCATAGTAGGCACTGGGCAGTTGTTTTATTTTAAAGCTACACATTGTTCACCACTCTTCTTGTTTGTTTCCCATTTTTCTGAGAGGGGCTGGGAAGCAACTGGGACTCTGCAAGTTCACAGGGTAGAGACTATTGCTGAGCTACATCCAGAACTCACACATGTTCTACTCAAATTTCAAAAATATTTTAATATACAGAATAGGGGAGTGAAAACCCCCAAATCAACAACCAGGCACCAGACAGGAATGGCTAGAGGGGAGCCTCAGTTCCCACTCTTGGGCATCTGTTCCTACAGCAAAAACAGAGAGAAGATCCATAATGGTTGCTCAGAGTGATGTAGCAGCTCTCCAAGAGAGGTGCTGCACTTCAGCATCATCCTCCATTCTCTTAATTCATTTCTTAGATCTACTTTTAACTCATTAATCACTTTACTACTCTTTCTGTAGAACTTCATTCCCTTCTATATTTGTGGGTTCCTTTGTTGAGGGTTGTAAATTTGGGGAAAAGATTTATTAGCCTGTTTCCTCATGTTTTCAGAAGCCTTGAACTTGTGGAACTTTTTTTTTTTGATGAATTCCTCTTTCTTTTTTGTGTGAGGGTGTATTTTGGTGTTTAGCTATCTCTTTTTTAAAGTGCTCTGTAGTTAGTATATCTCAACCTCCACACCTAGGCTCAGCATAAAACAAGTGTTAATCTCAACTGCCAATGACTCTTAGTTTGTTGCTGCTGAACAAAAATTTTAATAAATAACACTGCTATGTATAAGTAAAATGTAACAATAAAAACATTAATTCTTTCAATTAATGAATATGTATATCTTCCTATGATTGATTACTTCTATAAATTTTTCAACAATATTTGTAGTTTTCAGTATCCATGAGTTAGCCTCCTTAGTTAATTTTTTTCATAGCCTATTAGGCTAATTACTAGTACAGTTGATCATAGCCTAATTTTTTGGATACTATTGTAAATGGAATTACTTATTTTTTTCTTGGATTATTTATCAGCAGTGTATAGAAAAATAACTGAATTTTGTTAAGTCCTATCTTTTAATTCATATCTTTTTATATCCTGTAAAACTAGTGGTGTGAAGAATGCAGTTTGGAAAATACTTCCCAAAAGGATATATTATTTTTGCCATGAAATCTTTCTTTGAATTTATTTGCTTTTCCACATCATTTGAGGGGGGTTTTATGTCATTTTTAACATTTATGGTGGATTAAGTTTTCTTATCTACTTACATATATTATTACTAGGGGGGAAAGACTAGAAAATTTGAATAACATCATAGTTAAATAAAAATTGATTTATCCACTTTAAAAAAAAAACAAAAATCACTTAACCAAAAAAATAGGCAAGAAATGTGTCTGTCTTGGCCATGCAAAAAGAAATAATGTGAAGTCACCTTTATCTACTCATTACCAAATATACAAAACATGAACGTTCTCAATTTCAGAAGTAAAAAAAAGATCTGAAGAATTTGGGAGGTATTTTAGAGAAGATTCCAAAGACAATAAGAAAAATAAAATAAATTGTGGGAAAAAGTTAAAATAGATAATATTCAGCTTGTTAAGGACGAATCCAAAACCAGAACTTTGTTCAGAGTGGGTACTCAATGTCCTGGAATTTCGTTCAAGGATACCAAAAGCTCACTGAGCAAGGATGGAAAACATTTCTCTATTTGCTGAACCAGGAAAACCCAAGCAAAAACTTCATTCCTTCCCTTGCCCCTGGAAAAAAAATATATTTGTATTATTTCCCCCATCACTTAGAGATGAAATTTTTGGTTTGTTTATTATTTTGTTAAAGAACTAAAAATAGGCAACATTAAACTCTATTGGCAATCACAATAAATGCTATAAATTTACTTAATTTCTATATTAGAGTCAAAGTTGGAAGGGACACAGACAGGAGTCAAGGGTGAAACACTAAAAGGATGCCATCAGCTTCCCTAGTTCTGTGGACTGCGGACTTGGATTGACATGCTGCTGGCACTCCAGAGTCTCAGAATAAACATAGTGCACATTGTAAAATCCTTGAAACTTCCTCACTAAATTAAGAGCCGTTCTTTTAGTACATCTGCATTTGTGACAGATTAAATTTCTTAAGATCCTGGCTCTTGGGGTCCACTGCATATTCAGTATGACTCATTGTGGTTTTTGATTCCTCTCCTCAAAAGGCGTAGGCTGTCCATCATGGTATTTCAGATAAATGTGGTCATAAAGCTGAGAGCACACAATTACCAACCATAGTGATATGTATTACACATTTTATTTTTTACCTACTTATGAATATGGTTCCTTTGTCATAAGTTATACTCAAGTGAATGTCATTGTATATCTGTGTATGCTTGCAAAAATATGTATGCCGTTATGGCCTAAGTTTTTGTGTGAAGTGAGCTATGAAATGCTGTCATGTTTTTATGTTTCTCAAGTAAACTTCATTAAAAAGGTAGATAAATGTCTTTTAATATGTTTATTTTTTTCCAGAATTACATTTTTTGGATTTTATATTTTAAGGATTTTAAATTTTAGGGGGTGTGATCTCTCAGGATTTCAATATTCTGGATTGTGGTGTTTGGGATTGTTTTATGGGATTTTAGTCCAAAAACATTCTGACCAGAATATCATCATTAGCAATGTGGAGGAAATTATTTGGGGAGCAGTATCAGGAGCTAAAGCATGCTTGGCTGCAAGGTGAGGGGGTGGGAAGGAAGACGGATGAAAAAAAGTCAGCTAGGATGGTAGTGAATGAATACTTTCTTCCAGATCTTGGCCAGGATCTATAGGTTCGCCACTTCAGATTTAAAAAAATGGTGACCTGATACTATTTCAAATAGATAAAACAAGAAGATTTAAAGTCTAATTACAATATGAAAAATTGTAGTGGTTAAGAAAAAAGTTTCCAGCATGAGGGCTGGAATGTATTTCTGAGAGGTTTTATAAGCAGGTTAATATCAAAGACAATTGGCTTGTGTTATGCAGCTATTTAAAAACTGCTTTAGAATCATAACATGCTTTTCTGCTGTTTTGACTTTTAGTACTTACTGCTTTTATACCAGATACATAAGTTTTATTTTGATACATCAAATTTTTTATTAAAATTAAATATTAAATAAAATTCCTTAGCATGTCGTAGCACAATCTTTCTCAACTGTCCTTCTGCTGATTCTCACAAGACAATAGGTTCCCCTTGAAGTATGAAAGTCATACTCTTAACTCAGCTCTTGTTCTGCCTCTGGTAAAGAGAGTTTCCATGGTTTATTCATAAATGATTCTGTTATTTTTTTGTGACATGAATAAAAACAGAAAATCAATGTAACTCTTATGTCAAATATTAAATTCTAACTTTAGTTCAGAGTAGATGTCCAAATACGACTATGTATAAACACCCTCCATCTCTTTTGCAGTTCAGTTTAATCTTTTATTCAAACCAGAGAAATGTTTGATTCTTTCGCAGGAAAAGCCAAAACTAAGCTATCCCATCAGGAAGACTGTGAGCTACACCAGAGTCAAAACAGAATATGACTCAAATAGAAGGTAAAAACTGAAATTGGGTAGCTGGGCATGGTAGCATACACCTTGTAATCCTCTTGAGTCAGCCTCCCAAGTCACTGGGATTGAATCTTTCACAGGAAAAGTCAAAACTCAGGAGGATGATAAGTCAAAGTCAGCCTCAGCAACTTAGTGAGAACCTGTCCCAGAATAATAATAATAATAATAATAATAATAATAATAGTAATAATGGCGGCTGGGGAATGTGGCTCAGTGGCTAAGTGTCTCTGGATTCAATCTCTGGTGCCAAAATTTTTTTTTTTTTTAAATTAGCCTGGGTTTAGAATGACCTGTGCTGACCCATACATAGGAGGATTGCCTGAATGGACATTTAAACTAGCAGATCTTGTTCAATGTGACTCTTCAGAGTGACTTAAAATTGACATTTAAATATTAGAAATATAGTCTCTTAAACTACTCTAAGATTTCATCTCACTCTTGTCAGAATGGCAATCATCAAGAATACAGGCAACAATAAATGCTGGAGAGGATGTGGTGAAAAATGTATGCTCATACACTGCTGGTGGGACTGCAAATTGGTGCAACCACTATGGAAAGCAGTATGGAGATTCCTTAGAAAATTGGGAATGAAATCACCATTTGACCCAGCCATCCTACTCCTTGGTTTACACCCAAAGAACTTAAAATCAGCATACTATAGTGACACAGCCACATCAATGTTTATAGCAGCTCAATTCATAATAGCTAGACTATGGAATCAACTTAGGCATCCCTCAATAGATGAGTGGATAAAGAAAATGTGGTATATATATTCAACAGAATATTACTCAGATTTAAAGAAAAGTAAAATTATGGCATTGCCAGTAAACGGATGGAGTTGGAGAATATCATGCTAAGTGAAATAAGTCAATCCCATAAAACCAAAGGCCAAATGTTTTCTCTAAAATGCAGATGCTAATTCACAATAAGGTGGGGGTCACTAGGGAATAGCATTTCCTTAGATTAGGTAAAGGGAAGTGATGGGAGGGGAGGAGAGGGTATGTGGGGATAGGAAAGATAATAGAATAAAACAGACATTATTACTGTATGTATATATGTGACTACATGACCAATATGCTTTTGCAACATGTACACTGAGAAAAATGATTATATCCTATCTATATATGATATATAAAAGTGCATAAATGCATCCTACTGTCATGTATAACTAATTAAAACAAATTTTAAAAAAGCAAATGTCACACTCCAGGAATGAACGATTCCAATACCGAGACAGCACTACATACATTGGTGGGGGGAAGTGCAAAGATCCCCAATGTCTGAAAACAGGGGCTGGTGACCTAAACTCTACTCATATAATAAAATGATATCCAGCCAATAAAAAGGATTAAGTAAATCTCAATATTCAGCATATATAATGAGGCTCATAGAGCTAAATTTAAAAAGGGAAACTTTGAAAGCATTATCCTAAGTGAACTAAGCCAGAAACAAAAGGCCACATACTGTATGCTTCCACACACAGGAGATGTCCTAAATAGGCAAATCTGGAGACAAAATTTTTATTGTGGTTGGAAGGGCAGGGGTGAGAGGTATAGTGTTTCCTTTTGGGGGTATGGAAGTATTCTTAAGATAGTGGTAATTGTTGTACAATCCTGTAAGTATAATAAAACCCACTTAGTCATACTCTAAAATGGTGCATTTTTTATACAAATTTTATCTCAATAATGAAAACTTTAAAAATAAGATGTGTACTGTGTGTATTCAAATGTGTATATAAGTCACTGGGAGGAGAAAGAGAATACCTGTATTTTTATATGGCAACCTGTTTCCATGTGGATGGCCTTCAAAAACATTACGCTAAGTCAAAAAAAGCCAAATATAAAGGCCCATATATCATATTCCATTTAAATTAACTTCTAGAACATGCAAATAAATCTATAGACAGTTAGTGGTTGTCAGGAGGTCATGGTGGGAATTGACTGTAGTGAGTAAATGCATATAAATTTTAGGGAAGTTAGGAAAGTGAAATTTGGGGGGCAACTTCCCTTTCTTCCATTTTCTGGTATTGCTTTTCTCTTTTTTTTCTAGGCAAAATTATTATTTCTGCCTTTAATAAAATCCATCATAAACCCTCCTCTCTAACTCTACAAAGATATTTTAGATGTTTTAGCAGTTGCTCTATCTCCTATTTTCCCTCTCCATATTTCAAAGTTTACTTACACAATTTATTTTAAGTATGTGCTTCACAGGTTTTAGTAAACATACTGTTGTGTAACTATGGCCACTCAAAAAGCTTCCTCTTGCTCAATGCAGTCAATTCCCACCATGACCTCCTGACAAATGTTAACTGGCTATCTATAGATTTATTTGCACATTCTAGAAGTTAATTTAAATGGAATATGATATATAGTCCTTTATATTTGGCTTTTTTTGACTTAGCGTAATGTTTTTGAAGGTCATTCACATTGAAACAGGTTGCCATATAGAAATATTCATTTTTATCATGGTGATGGTGTAATTGGAAAAGGAAATAAAGTTGTTTCCACTTTTAAAAGGAAAACAGAAAATAAAAGGGATTTTGAGACCATTCTTTAAAGGTTAAGACTCTACCAAATTCTCTGATACTATAGAAGACCATAAAACTGAAATCCACAAGCAAATGTCATTAAATATAATAAAGACATTTTCAGAACTACATTTTATCTAGGAAAAAAATAACCATATTGTTTTCCTTACTTTTGGGAAAATCAGAGTAAGCCAACTAAGTGAAAAAATAAAATTTACAAGCATTTTACATGTTACCACTCAGTACTTGGTTAAAATTGTGTATATCACAAATGTTGAAAAGCTACTAAAAACACCTTAGTACATAATTATTCACCCTGCAAATTATCCGCAGATTTAGTGCTAGTTTCAGAAATAAACCAAATTTATATATGCAAGGTAAGCCTAATTAGTTAAGCTCACAAAAAATGTATTCGCCGATTTTTAGAACCTAATGTGCTCAAGAAAGTATTTTGCTTTTAAATTAGAACAGCTCTGTATTTAATTAGTCCTCATTTGAGTATGTAATCACCTTAATTTATTTGCACAAACATAGGACATTGTGCTCCATCAGCAATGTTCTTCATTAACAAAGTAGGAACTTTGTGCACAAGAGCAGAAGAAATATTTCCATCTGTGATGCAACATCAGAACTGAATACTATCAAATTTTATAGTCACCATTTGTTGATTTTAGGGTCATCATCCTGAGATGCATATTAATGATAATATATTTTTGATTAAGTACCCTGCCATTCCCTAGAAACCAACAATTTAAATATTTAATGTTTCATTTTACCTATCATCCAGTTATAAAATGGATATTTACTTGGCAATGAACAAAGTAACTTACTAAAATTCAAGTAACAGTATTACAATTCAAGCATCAGTAATTTGTATGGTGCAGAAGCAGAGTTAATTTAAAAAAAATTCTTCATTATGGTATAAAATAATAGCAGTTTCAACTGTAGAAGAGGCAAGGATAGGTTTTATTTAGACTGCTGGAAACAAACAGTATATACTGGAAAAGTCAATGACATAGCATTCTTTCATTAAAATGTAACCAACCTATCCTTCCTTAAGGCATTTTCAATAAATGTTGATATTTGTGTTAATTACCTATTATCACACATTCTCCAAAATCCTAAATACACTCTCAAAAGAAAAGATTCTTGTTAACTTTTATATATCTACTTTTGAAAAGGTACCTATGTTTTTGCTTGATTCTAAATGTTTCATTTCTAAAGTTCATATTCTGACACACACATCATTCAATACAGATAACTTCATAATTTAAGCTTTTATTTTCAAATAAACTGGAATTTATAAATATTGAAATCACTTAGTAACTAGCAGTTGAAATCTGACATGACAACACAAAATGTGTCAGTGGATACTTTGTGAGGACTAACTTGGGGCATTATTTGGATAGGAGGCTTGCTCTAGGTAGCATTTTAAAGAATGGCTTAGTGCTATTTTTTTTGGCAAGCATGCTTCCTGTTAAGACTTTTGCCATGGGAAATGCTACATTTTGAAAAATTCAGACACTATTTTATGAAAGACTAAACACTGTTATATAAATGTTTTGTGTGTATATATATGTGTGTGTATATATAATCTCCCCTCCCACAGGGCAAGATAAACAGGTTGACTTGAGTCATTACCTCAGATCTGCTCTATATGACAAGAGATCTTGAAACATGGTTTTTATGTCCTACTTGTCCATGACTGAATGAAAGTGCCCTACAGAATAAGATTCTAACTTCTACATTTCCTGTGTTATTCAAACTCTAAAGTCCCCATTCATATGGTGGGGGGAGTATATAATTTCAAACCAAATTAACTTTTTTTTTGGTAGGTAAAAACTGAAACTGGGTAGCTCTAATTCTGTGGGCTCTCTATTCGCCTGATTCTTTCTTTTGCTGAGAAGCTTATTAGTTTGAATCCATCCCATTTATAGATTCTTGATTTTATTTCTTGCACTATAGGAGTCTTATTAAGGAAGTTGGGGCCTAATCCAACAAAGATAATTTTAACATTGAAAAAATTTATCTTTCTTAGCTTTGGAGAAGTTAAATAACGCTTATTAGGGTCAAAAATACATACTTTCAAACTGTCAATTATACAGTACTACTTAAGTTCTAGCCAAGGTCCTGTAATTAGACACATTTTTAAAAAAATTCTCTTTGATTGGATGCCAGTATCCAAGGATAGCATTTAAAGATTTATAGCACTTTGCATATGCATTACTATATCTGAAGAAAGAATGCCTTTTCCAACAAAACTAAGTAGTTCTTAAAAAGTGTGAATACAGTATGATAGTAAAGTCATAAAACATGCATATACACCATGTGTTAAATTAACTACATGTCCTTGGCATGTGTGCATTCGCAAGTAAATAACACAGTAATGTGCTTTAACTTGCCACTCCACTTACTGAGAACATGACCTGGAATGAGATACAGTATGTGTCAATCTGTCATCCCCACAGTGAGCTTTAGTTAATTTATGTTAATCACTGGGTGAACTGAGCTAAGCTGAGGGTTTCTAGTATTTAAAGGTACTTGTATGTTTTTGGCATAAAAAGGGCATTAAAGATATGAAACCTGGTACATAAGAAACAGAAATCCATTCCAATGCCAGACAAAAAGAAAAAATCCACAATTTTTGAGACACAGATTACCATTCTTTAATGTATGCATAAATATGGCTATATATATTTTTGACTTGGAATTTTATAAGGGAAATATTGGCTATACATGACTCTTCATATAACCAAGCAAACTCTTGCATTAAATGCAATTTCACTGTATGGCTATATTGACAGAGCTACATATTAACTGGTTTTACATACTATTATTTTGGAGCTAAATAAAAAACAACAACAAAAATCTGTACAACAGTTTAAAAATTATTTTGTTGTGGGGATAGGCAACAAATAATAAAGCAAATGGATAATCCATTTGGGGAATGTGGCTGATAATGACCAGTGTTAACTAAGAGTGAATTTAATTTCTAAAGCATAATCTACCTTATTCCTGAGAGCTTAATATTAACAGAAGGCATTCATACATTGCCTTAAAAGAACTGTATTTAAAAAACTGAAAAAGGTAAAGATACTATTTAAATATTACAATAAAATATATTATTCTAACCAAAACTATTAGCAAGTGTGTTTCTCCTGAAGATTAAGTATGAAGAAAAACATATTTATGTGATGACAGAAATTAGAACTTATGATCTTATAGGAAATGTGTTTTAATTTACCTCAACTTCCTTTTATACTCGAAAAATTGCTCTAAAAAACAACCATTAATTCATCAGTTTGGCTTTTTTTTTTTTTTTTAAATAACATTTTTCTTCCATACCATGACTTTCTCATAAGTGTGACAGAACTTTATCTAGAATTAGAGGCAGTTTCTCTAGAAAAAGCCAGTGGTCAATATACAGGGCATAGTATTTTCATACAGATTATCTGGTAAGAAAGCTTAAATATAAATCAAATAAATTCAATGTAAGAAAATAAATTTCTTCTCATTTAATCTTCTTTTTCCGATTCTATACTAACTGAATTCTATTTTTAAATCTAAGGTGGAGAGTCAAGATCAAACCCTAATTACAGAAAATGAGACACAAAGAACAGTTGTTTAGTAAAAGTAAACTCAACAACACAGTTAAAATTAATTGGGAAAACTTTAATTATTAAGCATCAAATGTACTTTACATTGATAAATGCAATACTCAAATTGTGAAATTTTAAATATTTTTCTCAAAAAAAGTTAGTGATTTTCTTTCTCCTGGGAAATGTGGAGACCCAACTAAGCAATAATGTGGTCAGTTCAGGTTTAGATAATATTAACATCTACACAGCTGTTCACGTTTCATGTCTATTGTGAACTTCCCATATCTTTGAATTTTAGCAAAAAATTTTCATGAGATAATTTACAGGACTGTCAATTCTTCTGAAGTGCAAACTCACAACACTCCGCTTGGATCCTGTTTTTGTTGTTTCACTGTACTTAATTTGAGAATACAGGTAATTTTTCTTTCCTAATTCCTTGGAAAAATATTTCTGCAATAAGTTTTGTATCTTGTTTACTATATATAACTGGGTTGTTTTTAAGAAAGATTATCAGCTTTGTGGTTAGTTTCCCACAGTTGATAAAAATCTATCAAAAACATCGTAATATAATTTGTAAGGAAGAAAAGTTGTTTTTCAAAGAATGCTGATCAGGAAAGAAATAGTACTTCTTATTTATATAACCACAAACACTTAAAGCTAGTCACACTGCAGGTAAATCCAATACAGTATTCAAAAGTTCTATAAAAATGAACAAAACATACATGTTTACTTCCACTGCTCCAATAGTCTATTGTAAATCTGCACGAGAATTGTGTTGCAGCAGTGTGCTGGTCCAATTTAAGAGTTCAAGGTTCTTTTTGTGTATTTGGCCCACTGACGTCCACATCCCAGTAAGTTCAGTTCAAAAGACGGAAATTAGGGCAAAGACTCCATATAATAAAGCACATGGATATGCTACTAAAAGTTGCTGTCCTTCCATAGCTAATGCAGAAATAAAAATCTTGGAAGCAGAAAAACTACACCATCCAATAATTCCAGCAGTGAGAATGATTCCTACCATTCCTCTGTAACAAAAAAAAAGGGGGGAGGTGTGTGACAGATGAGATTAGTTGTATAACAATACTACAATAACCTGTTCTAAAGAAAAGCATTTTAATCCACATGTAGACATATACAGAAATAATCAAGAATTTTTTTTCAAATGTTAAAATATACCTCACAGTAAATTCAATAATGCTGAATAATAATACTTCATGTGATAAAAAGCTAATTTATAACCACATTTTGCTCTTTTAAAATATGAGATTTCCTAATTGTGGCACTTTTGAAATTCAGGCTGAAAATTTCTCTGTTGTAAAAGCTACTCTGTGCATTATTAGAACATTCAGCAGGTATCCCTGGCTTCTAACTTTAAGATACTACCATTCCTGCTTGCCCACAGCTATGACTTCAATATGTCTCTAAACATTGTCAAATGCCCCCTGGAAGCAAAACTCTACTGGATGAAAATTAGCATTTTAGTATAAAAGCAACTTCTATAAAATTCAAATATAAATATATTAATTCTTAACAAATCACAAGCACAAAGCAGCTTTTCTGAAGCATTTGTTCAAAGGCAGAATGCTGCAAAGCCATTATCTTGCCAAATTTTTCCTACTGCTCTTCTCCTAAACATTCATTTGACCATCTATCTGAAATAAAGCCTAATCATTGGTAATGTCCAGTACAAGCCACAAGGAGGTGCTTGAATTACTGAAAAAGAATTTGCACACTGGCCACAAGGAGGAACTTCATGAACAGTAATTGACCTTTCTATTTAATCTAACCTAAAAGATCATTTAAAAAGTACACATATTTAAAGCTATATACATGTAATGTTTTGAACAGCCAACAATAAAAAATTTAAAAAAAAAATACAAAATAAAGCTATATACAAGTACATCTGAGAACATGGGGATTCATAATAGCCTCTTATCATAAAAAGATTATGTTTCATTTTCAATTATAAAGCTGTCAAATCAAGACTATGTATTTATTATTTATTCATTTCACATATGCTCAAAGGTGTCAAACAATTTGATATGATCTAAAGCATATTAAGAAGGGTAAGCATAATTTTAAGATGAATAACTTAAACTTTTCTGCTTGTGATATAATGATCACAATTATTCATTACTGCTATGACCCTGCTAAGTAAATAAACACAAAACAAGTAAAATTCTTGTTCATAGGTAAAACGAGCTTTCATAAAAGATTTTAAAATTTATTCCCATTTTCATTGCTCATCACCCAAAAGCATGTAGCAAAGTTCTTACCTACAAGAGCCACTATTTGATATGTTTGTTGAATCAGTGATTTCAAACTGAAAATAAGATGAATCCTACTACATGGAATTGGTCAATTAAACCCCAAGATAAAGATCAGTACTTACTGCAAAGAAAATATCACTGCAAAGCTGGAAAGTAGGATCATGGGAAGAAGACAATATCCCAGGACACTTGCCACACAACCAAATGAAACACCTGTCATACTCATTAAGTTCAATAAACAAAACATCCCTAGACATCCAATTGCACTGATCCCATATACGTAGCCAAACTGGATTTTGCCAGCCTACAGGTAAAGAAAAGATAACAGGTTAAAAGGCAAAAAAATAAGTTCGTTTTGACATAATTTCCCCTAAAAGAGTACATTTAGAAGATATAGAATTCAAGATCAACAAAATCTGAAGATGTATATATTCTTCACTTAGGGAAGTATAAGAACAGACTAGTTTTTATATACTTCTTAAGCTTAAAGTGCTATCACCTCCCAATACAGATATTTAATTTTCCATTTTCCAGGTAACATCTGAACTTGGCATAGAATTGAACAAATAAAAGGACAAAATCATGGTATAATTACCTAAGCTAGCTGGATTTCTAAAAAAGAACTTTGATTGAATTTAAGCAAATAAACCACAAAGACATGAAGGAAAGACATTCAGAATGCTTGAATTGCTAATAATCAGTTGAAGGCACCTGATTTCATCCCAAATGCTCCAAAGCAACTTATTCTCACTGGCAGATGTAGCCATAATCTTTCTAATAGCAGAAATAATTTTATCAATTACTTTAAATATATATTAGCAGAGCTAGGAGGAAAGAAGTCAGGATAAGCACTAAGCTCAGGCTCTGTGGATAAAGGAGGAAAAAAAAACAAGAATATAATGGCACGTTTTTTTCTTTCATTATTTTCCAAAATAGTTACTTTTTACAGTTCTCTGACCAAATAACAACAAAACCTTAATTCTGCTCTGGTAAAAGACATCACTAGACAATTTTAGAATAGCAAAGTAGGTAAATTAGAACTACCTCACTAGTCAAGGTATGTAAAAAAAAAAAAAAAAAAAAAAAAAAATCACTGTATTCATGTCACACCATCACTAGAACCTGGCTATAGAGGAACCTTCAAAAAGACCCTGGTTTGTCAAATTTTCTTCTCATTTAAGATTTAATCTTAAAAATTCTTCTACATTTCATATAGCAAAATGAAAAATCCTTAGAATTTTTATAACAAAATATATTTGTAAATACTTCATTAAGAGTGTGGAAATTTGAAAAAGCCAGCTGAATTCATTGATGAATTCATTCATGTAGCAATAATAAAATCCCACACTTGCATAGTGCTTTTAACTTTTCAAAGCGTTCTGCCATATTTTATCTTCAAAACAATCCTGTTAGGTAGGCAGCACAGGGTTATCTATCAGAGGGAGCTGAAGTTAGATTAAATAACTTTGTCAAGAACAAAGTAGATGTTCAAGCCCAGCTCTTCTGTAAAAATTCCATTTTTATTCACTACATTATTTATCTCTTGCAATTTAGAGATATAATATAAAACAGTAACAATTATCTTTAAAGTGTTTCTTTTCATTCTCAATATACTTTAACATTCTTGGGAGTTGGAAGATAGGGTGGAAAAATCCCATAGTTCTTCAATGTTTTGATTCATTACAAGGTAAAATATATTTAGGAAAGTAATCATGAGTCCAACAACAAAACACTGACCACCAGGTCTAGCATTTAAAAATCAATAAGCAAAAAATACTATCATTTAAAAACAGCCAAAGCAGGCTAGGTGCTGTGGCATACACCTATAATCCCAGTGACTCAGAAGGTTAAAAGCAGGGGGATCACGAGTTTGAGGCTAGTCTCAGCAACTTAAGAGAGACCCTGTCTTAAAACAAAAAATAGTAAGAGATGGTGATGTAGCTCAGTGGTAAAGCATCTCTGGGTTCAATCTCCAATACAAAAAAGACAAAGCAACAGGTAGAGAATATTGTTAATACCTGCAAAGTAGGAAGTAAAGAGACTGATTGAGGGACTGAAGCCACATATTATGTAATTTTTCCTTATTGTTTTGTTTTATCCCTAATTGGACCACTTCTTGAAATAAGAAATTACTTCTTAAATACACTACATGGTTCTACTGATGTAGAAATGATGAATAGGTATATATTCGAACAACTCAATGCTATGTAAAACACATCAAAGACTTGAGGTATAAGCAAAATTTCAAAATAGCTTTTAATAGAATATTTAAAGATTGTTAAAAATCTGAGAGATGAAATTAAAAATCTTACCAGTAACAACGTGGCTCCAAAGGCAAGGCAAAAAACCATTGGTCCTGCCAAATCAGTTTCATTCATAATGCTGCCATCTGCTACTTTTAATGGATGTAGCACTGTTAGTGTTTTTTGCCAGATGTGGTCAAAATTGATACCTAATTCTAAGGGAAAAGAAAAAAAGGACATAAACTAGAAAGGGTACCAGATGTGATGAAACAGATAATCATTACATCTCTCAGCTATGACTGGACAGCAAAAAATACATGGACAGTGGTAATAGTAAGGGGCTCTTTATCTAAGGCTTCAGGAACACCTGGTGGCCCCATGAAATTGTATACAAAATTATGTCTCTATGCATATGTGCTCATTTTTCTGAGGAGAGTATTCACAGCTTTCTTTAGACTTTTAAGGGTATCTAGTCCACACACACACAAAGAAGGTCAGAACTACTACTCTGTAGGTTTTGAAAACTACAATATTTTTTAAGTAACATTATCAGTCTATTAGTTCATTTCCATGTTCAATAATCTCTACTGTTATTTCCTTCATTTCTTTCACTGATAAAATTTAATAATCCGAAGTAAAAGTCAGTGTTTACAAACTGATATACTTTAGTATTAGTTAACAACAAAAAAAAAAATCCTGTTGCCTCTGGCCCAATGTGGTTTCATATACACTTTGTTCAAAATGAGCTTCTAGCCAGGCGTGATAGTGCACACCTGTAATCCCAGCAGCTTGGAGGCTGAGGCAGGAGAACTGCGAATTCAAAGGCAGCCTCAGCAACTTAGCAAGACCCTGTGTCTAAATTAAATATAAAAAATAGCTAAATATGTGGCTCAAGAGTTAAGCATGCTGGGTTCAATTTCCAGTACCCCCACCCCACAAAAAGCTTCTAAGTTGAAAAAATTTTTTCATATATGATTATTTTCTTAATGATACGACATCTCCTCAAAATTAAGTTTTATTTTCACTGACCAGCTAGATACTAAAGTACAGGTTGAGTATCTCTCTAACCTGAAAATTCAAAATCTGAAATGCTCCAAAACTGAAATTCTTTGAATGCTTGGCACAATTCTCAAAAAAATTCAGATTCTGGAAGATCTAACATTTCAGAGTTTTGGATTAGGGATGAGGAAATCTAATCTACAAAAATATTCTATCATCTACAAAAATACTCTAACATCTGAAAAACTTCAAAATCTAGAACACTTCTGGTCCCATGTTTTTCAGATAGAAGACATTTAACTTGTACTATAAAATGTTACACAACCAATCTTACCTTCTAATAAAGGTGGTTCATCCTCAAAGTTGTTTCCGTAGAATGGCTGAGGTGTAGCTGGAGTATATGCCTGAGTTGGCTGGAAAATCTGACCAGTGTATGGCTGTTGTGGCTGCATCATGTCTGCAGGGACAAATTGGCCTTGCTGCGCATAGTCATAGCCAGCATACTGTCTACAAATCAAACACAGTTCAATTGTTCAAAAGTATTTCAATTCACTGACAGTTGATATCCTTGAAATTCCTAAACTTTCATTTGACAGGTCTTGGTCATGCTATTTCTAGGATATTAACTTTGCCAGTGCTTATAAATACTAGTTGAAATGATTGAAAGATCAAGCTGATCATCTACACTGAAAAGTCACCTGCTTTTATATAGAATCTTCCTGATGCCAGTATTCATTTGTGCAGTGTATTTTAAGTAGTTTACAAACTATTACATTTTCAAACATTAGAATGTCAACAAATAAAAACACAAATCTATTTTTCTATTTTCTTAGTGAGGATACATAATATTACAATACTCCATGAAATAAATTTATGCATAAGAGAATGAACTGAAGCTTACGATGACAGACTTTACATGTTACATAATTTCCCACATAATTTGTGTACCTATTGAATCATCCTTTTACTTCTCATGATGTTATTTTTTGCAAGTGAGTAAATCTCTTTAACAGTCTATTTTAAACCACAGCATGGAAAAATCAAGTTTGTTTTTGTTAAATCTTTGTGAATATAATAAAACATTATTAGTACACCTTGCATTCAAATAGTACTTTTAAATTTTCAAAGTGGTTATATACCTATTGTCTCATTTGATTTGTACTAGAGAAAATCCTGGATTTAGAGGGAGACAGATACCTTACCACTGATGTTTTAGCGACAATGACAAGAAGGAACCAAAAGATACTGAAGCCACACCTTCAAATACCTGTTTGATCACATTCTGGAAAATGTACCTAATCTAGCTATGTATTAAGAAACACAGACGCAAAATAATTATTTTAAAAGTAATTTTTTAAAAAAATACCTTTATTTTGTTTATTTATTTTTATGTGGTGCTGAGGATCGAACCCAGTGCCTCACAAGTGAGGGGCAAGCACTCAACAGCTGAACCACAACCCCAGCCCCCAAAGTAAAATATTTTTTAAAAAATTACTTAGTCTATTAAATTTTTTTGGTCTCTTTTCAAAAAATACAAAAATCTAATGAGGGTTTTTTTTTTGTTACTGGGGATTGAATCCAGGTGTGTTCAACCACTGAGCCAGATCCCCGGCCTTTTTAAAAATATTTTTTCTAGAGATAGGGTCTCTCTGAGTTGCTTAGGGCCTCACCAAGTTGCCTTCCAAACCACTGGGATTACAGGAGTGCACCACTATGCCAGCAATATTGAGATTTTTAAAATAAAAATTCTTAATTAAACATCTCAACTAAAAGAAAATCAAAATAACATTAAATGTTTAGCTACATACAGTCCTTTTGGAGACTCCAATGTGATTCTCAAATCATAATCCTTTAAAATGTTACTATGTGCAAAGCACTGTTTTAAGTGTTTAATGTGAATTCTCTCAAATTATGCTCACTATAACCCCATGAAGTCACACCATATTAGATATTGTATTTCTCATTATAAAGATATGGAGACTGAAATTTAGATTAAAATAATTTGCCCACGGTGGTGCCTAGATTCAAAACTAGGCTTTCTGACTCCAGTGGCCAACTTAACAATTGTAATAAAAATAACTTCAAAATCCTATATCGGAGATAACTTAAGATAACTTAACAGCCTTTTCACTATGTAAATATGTTGATTTCTACTTACATACATACCCGTCCATACATGTACACCACCCAACAGGGCTAGCTAGGTGAACTACAAAAAGAATTCACATTTCCTGATTTAGCACAATATACTACTGTGATGATCTTTGCAAAGATTTATTGGAGTCTATGAAAACACAACTAAATCTCCATATGGAGGTTTCTACAATCTGCTTAACAAAGACTATTTTATATCTGAGAGAGAGAGAAAGAAGGAAAGAAATGTGACTCAACAGAAAATCAAAATGAACAATACAGACTAGCAGTTCTCAAACTCTTTGGTATTAGAACCCCTTTGTATTCTTAATATGTATTGAAAACCCCAAATAAGCTATTATCTATCAAAATTTATAATAAGATAAATGTTTAATAAACATTTAAAATATTTATAAATTCATTTAAAGTGACAATTCCAATACATTATATTTTAACCTTTTTATGAAAAACTTTCTAACCAAAAAAGTATTGAAAAAGTCACACTCTATTTTTTAAAATTTCATTAATGGCTGGTTTAATAAAAGCTAGATTCTTAGAACTGCCTCTGAATTTAATCTGTTATGATATGTGGTTTTAGGTGAAGTACCTGAAGAAAACCCATTCTGCAGACATGTAGCTAGGAAAAAAAAAAGAGTACTATAATAATCTTTTTGAATTATCATGAATGTTCTTTTTGATGCTACATCGAAAATTCAAGTTGCAACATGGAACTTGAAATACCATCATTGAACTTTTTGTACTATTACATTGAAGTAACACTCTGAACGGTTCCTTTATTCTTACATCATTCTGTAAACATTATGCATTGGCCATTTAGAAAAAAAGTCAGTATTAATTTTATTAATTTTGCTTATCTTCCAACTACTGGCATTTTATTCTACAATATTAAAAGATCATTTAATATCATCATTGTTCTCATCAGAAAAATAATTATTAGGAAGCTGACAATTTCAGGGTAAAAAAAAAAAAAAAAAATCTCTTTCACCTGAAAACTCAAAACTGATCATTGAAGACATATACTGTCAGTTGCTTTCTTTGAAATGACAGGCTCAGTTACTAATTTTTCAGAATATATCTGTTAAACACCCAAGTTAAATAACTGCAATTTGTCAGCTATTATTTCAAATAAAAATGGTCTCCATGAAAAAGCTGGTTGCAAACTGGTTCAGCTTGCAACTCAAATTGTACATGAGCGCTTCTTAGAGATACCATAATTTCAGTATGTAATAGATGTGCTTTACAACTGTTTCCCATTTTGTCAACAAAATATTAAAGAAATGTGTGTACTAATGGGTCAGGATTTAACAAAACAACAAATGTTATTGCTTCATTAAGGGAATACTTAAATGAAACTGACTCCCTCTGCTCTTCTACAGGTGTGTGGCCTTGAAAAATACAACTACTAGAACAATTTGATGCTCCTGTGATGATTTATACTTAGATAACAGCAGTTTTACCAAACACATTTTTACTACATCAGTGCAAATGTTAATACATCTAAAAAGCATACAGAATGTCTTAGTATTACCAAGAAAGTAACTTTTGGCTTTAAAGGCCCCCTGAAAAGTCTCAAAGATCCTCTAGGGTTTGTCGTCCACACTGAGAAATACTAATTTAGATTCACAAATTAAAAGTAAGTAAGAGAAACACTGAGAGCAATTGACCTGGCATCATCATTCCATCTTCAGGATGCTACATGAGAAAGACAACACTGTGGCATTTTACTACCTCCCTTTTCTGACAGGACCTGTGGAAGAAAACTGACTCACTCCTTTTAAAGGAAGACATGGTATGGCAGACATAATCTTTACAGATTAGCAACAGTTTCACAGCAGGAAAAGTAGCATATGCTAAATCAATCTCTGAAAAAGTACTTTATGTCTTTGTTGTTGAACAAAGACAAAGCCTCTTATTCCACAAAGGTATTATCAGTTAAGTCAAAGATGAAAACAAAAGCTCTGTGTTTTTTTTTTTTAAGTGATTGGAAAAAAAACATAAATGATTGCTGTTGCTATATATTTTAGAAGTATATCTAGAATACAATGTGGGATCTATTCAATATCACACATGTCAAAACAAAACAAAATAAAATAACAAAAAATAAGTTATGATAAAAGAATATTTACTTTTGGTTTTTGTTTGTTTCATTTGGTATATGAGTGTTATCAGTGATATCTGTGAAGCACCCATAGAAGACACCAGAAACTGTTAAAGCTGACATCATATGGAAAATGCTAATGATAGACTAATAAGCCAAACTTGAAGACAATCCAAATATTATGCCTTTTGAATTTAGATTTTCAACAACAAAGAGTTATCAGCTGATATTTGTTAACAAGTTAGCAAACCACACAGATAACACTTGGTAAGCTAAGATAAAGTTTTAAAATATCATAAGGTTGCAGATCTATTTTCAGATACATACAGAGTGGAAAAGCACAACTTATAAAGCTAAAGAACTTATAAAGCTAAGAAACACATATTTATTACTGCTAATATATAACACCTTTTGTTTTCCTAAGTATTATCTATAAACCCTTGTTAACTGGCAGCAATGGCTATATAATTACATAAGGAGGAAAAAAAAAAAAAAAACCTTCTTCACAAATACTGAAGCAAAGCTTAGTAAACCATGATTTGGTTGGAATGGAATTATGAAAATAGTTAGCAACAGAATATCTATACAACTTCCAAATGGAGAACTGCAATTAGATGATTCTAAGAGGAGTAAGAAGATAAGCCACCTTTTTATTTATTGTTTTTTATTTTGGGGGGAGGCATACCGGGGATTGAACTCAGGGGCATATGGTTACTGAGCCACATCCCCAGCCCTATTTTAGAGACGGGGTCTCACTGAGTTGCTTAGTGCCTCACTTTTGCTGAGGCTGGCTTTGAACTCATGATCTTCCTGCCTCAGCCTCCTAAGCAGCTGGGATTACAGGCATGTGCCACTGTGCCCAGCACACATTATTAAGTGATACAAATATGGACAGGTTATAAAATAAATGCTGAGGTAGATAAACTTAGGAAGCTGCAATCTAAATGGAATACTTCTATAAGTCTAAAGATGGTTAAAAAGAAGAAATGCTGAGGTAGACAGACCTAGGAGGTTGCATCTAAATGGAATACTTCTACAAGTCTAAACATTAAGATCTTTTGGTTAAAAACAGGCTGGCATATAGAGATAGCTAGTAGCAGTCAAGCGTTGGAGAGCCTAAGTCTCTGGTCAATCTTTGGCCCTCCGATACACAAAGCAATTATCAAAAATACATATTTAGGTAAATTAATGATTGGAAACCTCTAAACATGATTTTCCCATTCTACTCAATTGTTAGATCAAAAGGGATAAATACTCATAGGTATGTAACTGAGCACTACACAAAAGGAAAAAGATAATTCATAGAGGGTATTTTTACATGTTCGCCCCTACTGTTCAACAGGTTATGTATTTACATCTCAAATTTATCAGACTTGAATAGTCTATAGGTTACAAAAAGGTCCATAGTGGGGCTGAATTTTTCTTTTTTAAAAATCATTGGCACTTTCACTCAGATACATTAATGCAATGCATTCTAGTACTACACACTTCTCACAGACTGACTAGATACACAATCTTTCCCCTCATCATGGAAAAGTCTTCATGGGGTTTTAAATCCAGGATCCATAGATGAACAACAGATGACACATGGATTGTCTACAGTTATACACACATTTATTTGGGGAGTTTATGCATGTACTTCCGAAAAATGGGTCCACAGTTTTCATAAGATTCTCAAAGTGGTCCAGGACTACCTAAAATTGTTTAGGAACCCTAATGTAGAAAACTCCTTCATTTGCCAGAAGAACAATGAGATTTATCTCTAAGGTTCTAAGAGACTAAAGATAGGATAGTTCTAGAAGAAATTGGGAAAAAACTTCAGTTAACATATTTTTGCCCCAAACTCCAGATACTATAATAAGATTTCATTCTATTTTTAACAGTTCAGACTGAAAGAACTTCAATATTCCTATTGAATCTGCAACTGATAATGTCTGCTTCAGTGTGAGCAATAATAAAAATGATTATCAATTGCTATATGAAAATCACCTGATGACTCATAACAGGGAGCTTCCATTGTTAAACAGTCTTAAACAGTGTCACCAAGCACTTTCAATTAGAGTTGATAGCTTCTTTTTTCGGGGGGGAGGTGGTAATGGGAATTGAACCCAGAGGCACTCAACCACTGAGCCTCATCCCCCACCTCCCCATCCTCGCTTTTAAAAAAAAAAATTAAGACAGGGTCTCACTAAGTTGCTGAGGCTGGTTTTGAACTCCTGATCCTCCTGTCTCAGCCTCCTCAGCTGCTGGGATTACGAGCCAACATCAATTACCTGATAAAATCAGAAAGTTGGACTGTTTTACCACACAAGCCATCAAAAGGTTTTGACAGTCCAGTGGGACTAGGTAGTAGCCTATTTCTAGGTACTTGAAGTTTGCATCCTTATTTTAAAGGATACAGAAATACCGTAACTACCTCAATAAGCTACTTTTGTACCCTGGCATACCTGAAGATTTTGCAGAAGATACCAAATTCTAAATAGGATAATCTCTTCAAACTCAAATTAGTGTCACAGATCTCTCCAGAAAAGAAATTTATTAATAATCACATTGCTGAAAAGGGACACATTCACACATTCAGTTTTAGACAGAACCAAATATTCTGAATACATGCTTTCAATGCAATGTAAACTAAATAAATCGCCAAAGTTGAAAGGTTACTTGCTATAGGGTCCTCCACTTCCTCCATAATCATAGGACGGCTGAGATTGGTCATCGATGCTGTAACTTGTCTGGTAGAAATCCGTGTTTAAGTTCTCAAAGCCTGACATTGCAAATGATCTGAAATAGAAGAGAAAAAGCATGCCCAAGGCTCTATTGAAATCATTCGTTGCACTTTGCTTAAGCAAATAGTCAGAAGACAGTAAACATTTATTCCCCAGTAATTGTGGAAAGCAGCATTTGGAAGGTGGAAAGGGAGTATGAAAATATCTAGTTTCTAAGTCGAGGCCGTGGAAGACACTTCTATCTTAAGGAGCTGATAAGCTTTTGGTAGGGGCGAGGTCGTGGGAGGGGTGACCCCACAAGGATCTACAAGATCAGTTAAAAAAGATGATTCCTCAGAGGCGTACAGCTGACAACACGGCAGTCTCCTTGCAAACCAAGGCTCATGGCCTGTCAGCAAAGTGCAGAATCCTAGAAGGTCGCGCCTAAGGTGCTGAGACCGCGGCAGAAGGAGTTGAAAAGGGAGTAAGGGTCTAGAGAAAAGCGCCCAAAGAGGGCAACAAGCCGAGCCGCACTACTATCGGGAGAAGCCAAAGAGTGTGCCACAGACCGGAGACACTCACCAATTGCGGGGGCGGCAGCGGCGGAAGCAGATGTACCTCCAGCGGCCCCAAATAACCCCCAACTCAGTTCCAGACCCTGTAGTAGCCCCGTTGCTACGTGTCACAGGGCCAAAAAACTGCTTCCGGGGCACGCCCGCTCGCGCAGGCGTGTTGGCAGGATTATATTCTGTTGAAGTCCGGGTCGCGGTGGAGGGGGCGGTGCTAGATATAGAGCATGCGCAAGGTCTTGACGGGCCAATGGGAAGAGGGAAAGTACTTCTGGCACCGGCTGAACGGCGGAGGAAGAAGGCGCAGGCGCAGCAATTGCTGATTACTTGGTGGGAGGAGGGAGAATTCCTCCCTCGTCCCGGAGCTAGGAGAATGGACGGGAAGCCGCGAGATGAAACCTAGGGATTCCCTTTCCTGTGCTAGCTACAGAGCCGCGGTCTCTCTGGAAGTGCAGTGATTCAGGCGCGGTACTAACAGTTTAAAGTATTTAATCTTTGCAAACTAATGAGATGGTTACCCTCTTACTTTACGTTTGTGAGTGTTCATTTTGTGCTACCTACTGGGAATACAATAGTGACTATTAGATTTATGGTAACCGTCCTTCTGGGCTAGAGGGCTAATTAAGCACATACAAATAAATTGTTATTGATATTTTTAATGTCTTATAATTTTTCGAAAGGTGTAATATTCATTTGGGGGAAAAAAAAGAGCCTTAACAGCCGCTTAGAAAGGGTGATGATCAAAAGGTTGTTAACTTGAGGGAAAAAGGAAGAGGGAAGGATAATGGCAGAGGATGGAAGGAGAGCTTGAGTGTTTCAGGCAGAGAGAATAGCATGTGCAAAGCCCGGAATGAGGAAAAGCATGGTGTGAGCAAAGGTGTAAATCGGGCTTTCTGAGCCTTTGCACTACTGTCATTTTGGTTTAGACGGTTCTTTCTGGGGGCAGGTAGTGCCTTGTGAATTGTAAGATGTTTGGGAGCATTCTGACCTCTATCCACTAGATTTCCAGTAGTACCCCTTCCCCTGAGTTGTGACTAAAATGGCTTCAGACATTTCCTAGAATCACAATTTCCAGTCACTTTTACCAAGGTGGTGGAATCTTGAATACTGTCACTTCAATACCATGCTATTAACCAATAAGCAGAACAGAACCGTCTTTGAGGGTACAGTACTTAAATTTATATAGTGAGCCTTTTCATTATATACTGGGATCAAAAAACTGTGGTCCTCACAAAAGAAGCCAGACCATTGCTCCGGGACCAATTTCCAAAGGAATAATAAAATTTCACTGGTTGAAACTTTTCTCTGGGCACACATAAACACTTCAAAATAAAACAAGTGCAAAACATTCTGCTTCAAACTAAAGTAGTAACAGGAAAAGAACATAGCGTCTAAACCAAATAACATGTATAACATAGAGTACAATAAACAGCTAGCCACCTTTACAAGTTCCAGCTCCATCAGTGTGAATTTCTGAAATTGCTCATCAAACTGTTTAATTTACCACTGTTTGCCAATCACTTTAGCATTTATTGATGTAGGTATCTTCTGCATAACTTTAGATAGATGCTGCAGTCTGGCTGGGCACAAATGCCGCAGTCTGGCTGGGCACACAATCACGAGCCACCACACAGCTTGTAGATTCAAACAGCAACTCTTTATTCCCGAACTCACACCAGCCGTCTACAATCACGTTCTGGGGAAATCCACGTTCTCTGCCCAAATCCACGTTCTCTGCCCAACTCCACCTCCACTGGGCTTCTATCTCCAAAATATACTGTCTGAATCCCGTGAGAACTCAAGGGGAACTCAGGCAGCAGGATACGCCCTATTCCCAGGAGGAATAATCTTAAACCTTAAACCTGGAACCTAAACTGGGAACGCCCTAAACACGATTATCTTAAAACCGGGAACACCCTAATCTGCCTTGGTCCTTGAGCAAGGTCACCTACATTCAATGTCGCTGCAACATGTCAGCAACATGGGGTACGCTGGCAAGGAAATTGTCATACCTACTTGGCTAATGGCTCCCAGCAGATAGAAAGAGCATATATTATGATTTGCTGGAGATAGTCTCATTGTCTCATTTTATGCCTGTTCCCCCCCCAACATTATTAATAGTGTCCCCTTTTCATTCTCAAGAATATCTACTCTTGGTTCACAAATTATATGGTTATGCTCTTTAAGCTACTTTATCCATGAAGCTAAGTTTCTGTTTATTAACAATATGCAATAATCCATCACTTAGTGATCTTATGGTTGAAAAAATTCTAATCTCTCTTCTTTCATCTGATATTTCTATTTCTTCCAGTTCAAAAGAGGTGTACCACTCCCAAATTTTAATGAAATAGAAGAATATGAACAATAAATGTCTGCTTAGGAATGAATTATTGAGCATAAATTTTATTCAAATTCTGCTTTTGTATGTGAAAGCAATTACCATATTTGTTTAAATGTCTTCTCCTCCAACTTCTGCCCCAACTGAGAAACCAAGTAAGAAAACTGAGTTGCCTGATTAAATCTTCCATATTTTTTGACTTTGAAACATAAGCCAAGATATCTTGCAGAAGTTCCTTGGAGATTTTGAGAGGATCGATTAATTTCATGGCTAGACATATGGGTCTTTCTTTTTGGAAAAAATAAAAAATTGAAGTTGCTTTTCCTGTCTGGGATAGGCTCCAGAGAGTTATAGGAAACTGGTAAATGTGCTGTCCTCTGTTAAAGTCATCAAGCTGACTTATTTACCAGCAGAAAGCCTTAGCCAGGTCACAAGATGGAACATGAAATGGGCTCTGGGACTGCTGCTTTCTCCTGCTGTGGGATACAAGGTACCAATCACCAAACTTGTAACAAAAATGGAAAAGACATTCTAATCATGAATAACATTTTAATTTGGTTGACAGTCATACTAGTGTAACACTAATATAAGTACTTCACAAGCACACATAAAATAACTTTGATTTCTTAGAATAGCAGCAAAATTGTTTGTCAGTATTTTAGAACTACCTTCTTTACCTCTGTTTTATAGTAATAATGTCATGTGCTAGAAAAGATAGTTTGAACATGGGAAGTTTTCTCCTATTATTCAATGATATCCCCAAACACCACTTGAGATGGAGATTTGGCATTTGTACTTGTATCATATCAAGTTCCATAATGAAACTTGATAACAGTAAAAGCCAATATAATTGCCCAATGTCTTTTTTCACTATTTCCACATATCTCAAATATGACTACTGTTTTCCCCAAATTATAATCTCTTAAAAAGAGTTCCCTCATTCAATCCCCTGTATTAGAGCTGTTATTCAAATTCTGCTTCTGTTATTTTAATTATTTTACAGTAAATTGTTGTTTTGGCAAGATAGATTTTCCTGTAATGATACATAATACTTTTGGATAGAACTATTTTTCAGATGTCAAAAGAAATTTAAAGCTGATTTAATAATTATTTTTGGAACTTTGATATTGCAAGTCTGTTGTTTAACAAAAGCCTTTAAAGATAATTTTAAAAACAATTCTGTAAATAGTTTCATTGTATAGATCATAAATACTCTCTTAATAACGAAAACATTTCTAATCTTAGATAAACATATATTGTGGTTTGGGATAAGAACTTCAGTGACAGCATTGGAAGTCCTAGGAGTCTCCAGTTATTTAGACAGAAAGAGAGGTAATGTAAAAGAACTAGCATCAGACAACCTGTACTGGTCCCTAGTGATGGCAAAGCCACTGATGCACAGTGAAGGTAAAAATGAAGCATTTGTACATTGTGAAGTTAATAACTACACATACTGTGTGCCAGGCTCTACTCCAAGCAGTTTGCAACATTTAACTCAAATAGTCCTTCTGCAACCCAGTGAGGTAGGTACTGTGTAACTCCAGTTTGACACAGGAAACTGTGAAGATGGTAGGTAATTTGTCAAGCAGCATTAGGCTAGGAAATACTAAACCAGACATTTTTACTCATACAATCTGGGCCTTGAGTCCTTGTGCTAAACCACTGGGCAGCCTTGTTATTGTGTTATAATGTGAAGGTAGGAAAGGCATTAATTCTAATTAATATGCTACTTAATCTGATGTGTGGTTATGTGTATTTTATATGTATATAAGTTAAAATTGCTATTAGATATTTGACATTTGCATCTAAATTCCCATGTGTATATGTTCAAGTTTATAAAAATATATTTTATAATCTTTTCGCTGAGGAAATGGTGGATCAATTTATGTTTAAGTTCACCTTTTATTAGTCCTGATTTTAATTAATATTGCGTAGTGTTTAAGTATGCAAGCACTGGAGCTGTGTGGATTTATATCCTCTAGCACTTATTAGCCATGGATCTTTGGTAATTTACTTAAACTCCTTGTGCTTCAATTTTATTATCCATAAAAACAAGATAGTAGCAGTATTCTTCTTGTAAAGTTGGTAGGAGAATTATATGAGATAATGCATGTAAATGTTATTGTCTAAGTACTAAGTACTAAATAAATGTTTGCAGTTGTTATTATTGCTGTAGTATCATATAGCTATAGAAGCAATATGATTTCATCAGGAATAAAAATGGAATTTTGAAAATTTATAAGGATTAGGTTTGAACAAACTACTTAATATCAATTACACATATTTACTGTTTCTTCTCCTGCATATTCTGTATTGCTTTGTAATTTCTTTTTTGATACTGTAAATTTTACTAAAAATATACTTTTTTTTACCCTCTGTGCAAAATTTACCATAGTTGACTTGTTTGCTGTCATAATTTTTGATATCAAACACTATTGTTTTAAGAACTACCCATATATTAGAATAATTGTATTTGAAAACTGTGAACAGTGCTATTTATATTTGATGTTCTTGATGTGTTTTGTGGTATTTCAAACACTAAAGAAAATATTTTCTTGTTTCTTCTTATTCTGTCTCTCCTCTTCCTCTAACACAAGGAATTTATCAGGAGACAGTAAATAAGATGAATTATGTTATGAAAGATGTTTTATTTTTAAGAAAATGAAATTTCCCAGTCAAATGGAACAGTTTTCACAAAAATTTTAATACGTAATGTTTCTTACAATCAAGAGGGCTCAGGGTTTACTACACTCAATGAAAGGAAAGCCTGAAAGTTACTGCAAGTGTAATATATCATGGCCAGCCTTCCTTTTAGCAGTGTACCTTTTATATTTTTCTGTTAGAATTCTTTATGACCTTCTCAATTACATATACTATAAGCTACCTCTGCTTATCATTACATTTTAAGTATTTGCTGATATGAGGAATGTCATATTAAACTCTATTTTATTATAAGACATCATTTCTAGGGATAGACTTTGTTGCACCAGGAGCTTTAAGCCAGATCAGTTTTCATTGTTATTTATCTTTACATATTTTGAAGTATACATGTTAAAGCCATAGTGTTCTAATTTTTCATTTTGATCTGATTTTCACATTAATATGTTGATAATAACAGTATCTCACCAGAATATGAGTCAGGTCACTAGATATGAGGCAAGTAGAATTTGTGGGAGAGCATCCTAGCTTATTGCCCATATATAGCAGCACACACATTTTTTACTTATTTCTGTTCTAAATGTTAACAAATGCATGTTACCAAAGCAGAGAATGAAAAAGCTTGCTTAGATCATTACTGTGCTCTGCTGATTAGAAGGGCAGGGGGCATATGTCTGTGCATTATGAAGAAAAGCATTTAGCTCTTCTTGTTACTGATAAATATTAAATAGCATTTATTAGCAACTCTTTTGTTACCGTGAGCTTATTAATGAGACAAACAAGTGTAAGAGAATTACCATATACTGAGCTTTTATACTGTGCCAAGTTTTCTAGGCTTATTCCCTATATCACCATTTTCACAGTGGTTGGACTTTATGAAATTGCTGATATTTTATCTACAAAAGGGGAAATTTTATTTGCTTCAGCCTAAGAGGTTATATTTATTTTCATTTGACCAATGAGTAGAGTGTGGCTTACCATGTTAAGTAACTCAGCTAAGGTCACACAGAATGCATTATGTAAAAATACAAGTGCATGTATGTTTTATAACTAAGGTTTAAACCAAAGTTCATCTCAAATGTCCTATGTATTTCCCAAATCTTCACAAAAATGTTTTAAAAAATAAAAGGACACCTGAAGAAAGAATTACTTTAAAAAATACCATGGTCCGAGGATGTGGAGAAAAAGGTACACTCATACATTGCTGGTGGGATTGGTGCAGCCAATTTGGAAAGCAGTATGGAGATTCCTTGGAAAACTGGGAATAGAACCACCATTTGACCCAGCTATTCCTCTTCTCGGACTATACTCAAAAGACCTAAAAACGGCATACTACAGGGACACAGCCACATCAATGTTTATAGCAGCACAATTGACAATAGCTAGACTGTGGAACCAGCCTAGATGCCCTTCAGTGGATGAATGGATAAAAAAAATGAGGCATTTATACACAAAGGAATATTACTCAGCACTAAAAAATAACAAGATCATGGCATTTGCAGGGAAATGGATGGCATTAGAGCAGATTATGCTAAGTGAAGTTAGCCAATCCCAAAAAAGCAAATGCCGAATGTCTTCTCTGATATAAGGGAAATGACTCAAAATGGGGTAGGGAGGAAGAGCATGAGAAGAAAATTACCTCTAGATAGGGAAGAGAGGTGGGAGGGAAGGGGAGGGAGAAGGGGAATTGCATGGAAGAGGGAAGGAGACCCCCTTCGTTATATAGAATCCAGGTTTGACAATGTCAGGAAAAAAAAAAAAAAGGAGTGAGTCACATTAGATTGGGTAGAGAGAAGTGATGGGAGGGGAGGGGAGGGGAGAGGAAGGGGGGAATGGAAGGACAGCAGAATAAAATAGACATTATTATTTCTGTGTGTATATACGTGACTGCATGTCCAATGTGATTCTGCAACCTGTACGCTCAGAAAAAAGAAATTATATCCCATCCAATTCAAATGTATGATATGTCAAGATCATTGTAGTGTTATGTGTAACTAATTAAAACAAATTTTAAAAAGGAAAAAAAAATGCCATGGTCAGTAACTGTGTTGCACAATAATTATGATGCAGGCATGTGCTTTCATTGTAACTTGTGCAGAAATAATTGGTGAGGAGGAAACTTTCACTGCTGTTGAGGAATGGAAAGAAGACAACTGAACTGACTGTTGGGGAAAAAAATTATTCAGCCTGTATTAGTTTCTTAAGGCTGCTATAACAAAGTACCACAACCAGGGTGGTGTAGTAAACAAATGTTTTGTCCTACACTTCTAGAGACTATATAAGTCTAAAATAAGGAGTTGGTAGAGTTTCTTTCTTCTGGGAGCTGTAAAGAAGAATCCCTTCGTGCTTCTCTCCTAGCTTCTGGTGGTTTCTGGGAATCTTCAGCGTTATTGACTTGAAGATGTCGCCCTCCAACCTCTGCCTCCATCATCCCATAACACTCTCTGTGTTTCTGCACAAAGTCTTCCCTTTGTACATATCGGTGTCCAGAATTCCTTTTTATAAGGACACCAATTATATTGAATGAAGGCCCACCTTAATGTTATCATTTAAGCTTGATTAACTCTGTAAAGATTCCATTTACAAATAAGATCACATTCTCAAGAGGAGCAGAAACAACAGAATATGTATATATTACCTATGTGTGATTATTAAAAGGAGATTTATTGATTGGTTTACATGACCAGAACCTGGATAATCTCACAATGGCCATCTACAGGCTAGAGAACTAAAGGAACCAAATGAAGATGCTGGAGCCTCACAATGAGAGGGATCGATGATGTAGCCTTAGTCCAGGACTGAAGGCCTGGAAACTCCCAGGAGTGTCACTAGTCAGAGTTTGTGTTGAAGGATGGAATGTTCTCAGGTGATCACAGCAGTAAAGAACCTGTTTAAGAAGAATTAACCTTGCATCTGCTTCTGCTTCCTTGGTCTTGCAACTTTTGTTCCATCCAAGCTCCCAACCTATTGGACTGTGCTATCCACACTTAGGGTGGGTCTCTGCCTCAGTTTGCTATTCCACAGGCCAGTCATTCCTAGAAATACCCTCAAGGACACACCCTGAAGCCTCTTAACCTTAGGTATCTCTGAATCCAATCAAGTGGACAATTCAGACCAACTGTCACATGATGTAATGGGGATAAGAAGTTTTAACATATCACTTTTGGAAAACATAATCAAACCCATAACACACACAGTCTTATGTTCGTACTGAATTCCTTTGTCCAAACATAAACAAATCTTTTGCTATTACAGGTTCAAATGAACAATAATCTGATTTTTTTCCCCTTTTGATTACCTGTTCATGTCAATGTCAATTTTTTGTCACTACTATAATGAGTGATAAGCCTTTTGAATAAAATCCATGGCAATGGAATTTCTAAATCCATTCTTTTGGCTCAAAGTATATTCTCTGCATTTGGCTTAAAGTAATTCATATGCATATATAAGGATGAGTACTGGAAAAATATTTTCATCAGTTTCCTTAACAAATTAAGCGGCCACTAATTATAAATGATAAAGTCTTGCCAAAAGGAAATGTTAATTTTTTAAATTAATGGTGATTTCTAATAATTTAAATTAGAACTTTTTTCATTTTTAAATTTTCTCCCTTGGAGAAAAAAGTTATTTTGGCCTAACCATAATATGTTTCACGTACATAGATTAGATATTTGGTTACATTTTTTTTTGTTAAGAATTACCAGCTTAACTTTACTGAGGTTTACTTAAAGATTATTTTGTTTTAAAACAATTAAAGACATGTGAAATCAAACTTATGATCTTTGTTAAATTTTGCATACTTAGTTATGGAAGTCAAAACATATTTTTGCCTTGGGTTTTACATTAAGCTGTCAAGATATTCTTTACTCTTTCCCTGTACTTATAATTTTGCACAATTTAATGAAATTAAAAATTTCAAAATTTCCCTGCTGTCTGAGATCATGGAAGGGAGTATAAACATTCTTGACCCTTGCTAAAATTTTATTTTGGATAGATTAACTTCATTTAAAATTTATTTGGTTTTAGGTTTGTAAATATCACTTTCTCTAACACACTCTCCTTCCTACTCCCTGGAAATTAAGTATCTCAACTTTGTATTGAATTCTTGGGAGGGCCCTAGGAGATTAGCCTGAATTCACTGAGACAGCTCTGATCTTCATAGAAAACAAAAATAGACTGATCTTCACATAAAAATCAGGACAGTTAAATACCTCAGAAAATGGCCAAAATGCTCTTCATTTAACTGGCTTCACATAATGGGAATTAAAGAGAATTAAATCTGACAGGATATAATTTATGCCCTACCCTCTGATTTTACAAATGAGGATCTGAGGCCAAGAGAAATGAAGGAACATGTAGGACCTAAAACTGCAACTCCTCCCTTGACATTTTGATCCTTGTAGAGTCCCCAGAGGTCACTCATCATTTCACCTGCTCCTGCCAGATTGCCCACTATAAAATAGGCAAGGTTCCCCACCTGGCTGGTTCCTGTCAATCATAGCAGCTGCACCCTACCAGAGGCTTCAGTCTGAGCACTTTTACCACCCTATAAACTAGTGAATGTATTTACAAAAGTCAATTCTATTCACCTGTGGAAACCTAGTGTTACTCAGTCCTTCAAATATTATAAGCCACAGCCTGTTCTTGTTCATGCTATTTCTGAATGCAAACCCCATGTGGCCCTGCCTGGCATAGTCTCTTTCTCATCTAGATGGGAGTACACGTGATTAATAAACTGCTGACAGTCTCATCTTTCCAGAGTCAAGTATACCATGTTTTCAGTCCTCTGGTCCTATTTAGGGGAGAGGATGGTCCCATTTAGTGAGGAGGACCCTTCTTCCACCAGCAGGGTAAATATGTGATCAGAAAGAAGACTCTGATAGATTTTTATTAATAATGGTTAGTATCAGAGCCAACAGATATCTTTTCTATGACTTTCAGCTGGTACATGACAAAGATTAGATGGTAAGTAGGCAAGGTAACCATCTAATTACATTAGAAGCTCTATTAGTGCTGGTAGCAGGCCCGCCCTGGCCCCTGGGGACTCAACCCCCAGTTCTTTGTTATGCATGTCAATGTGGCCAGCTCACAAGGCCATGACACGGGCTTGCGGTTCCCTGTTTATCTGCCTCGAGCATATGTGTCTCTCGGGAACATCTTGACCTGTTCGAGCCTCCTTATAGGGGACGGTGACGTGATGGTAACCCAAGGACGCAGTTATTATTCTTCCCTCCTCACTTTTGAGTGATTTCCCGCAGCTGTTAAAAAGATATATAAGGGGGACAAATTTGGCAATAAAGCGCGCACATGCTCCCTCCTGGATGAAGAACCTTGGTGTCCTGCGTATTTTTAACCCCGCCGTCCCTCGCCGGACTCGGCTCCGTTAGCTGGTCGCGGCATATTAGCACTAAGGACATGTTATAGTTTCGTATCCTAACTATGGCATAGAACAATGCTGTATTTGTGGTATTTATTCATTTATTTAATAAATATGTACTGAGATTCGGTCATGTGCCAGGCTCTACATGCAATATAGACTCTTGTCAGCTCATTGGTAGTCTAAGTTCAAAGAAGTCTTCTTCTGTTTCTCCTACAAGTTGGATGCAAGCTTCCTGGATGAATCTGTTCCTCAGTGTTTCCAACTTGATAAGGCCACTGCGGAGTTTCTATCCAATACACCCATCATTTGTTTTAAGTGTGGATATGAGGTGTTCCCCAAAGACTTGTGTTGAAGTTTTGATCCTCAGTGCAGCAATGTTCAGAGGAGCTCTTGGGAGGTGATTGGACAGAGCCCTCATGATCCTTGATTAAGCCATTGCTGGGCTCATAGTTGAAGACATTATGAGGAGGTAGTGAAACTTGGGGAGGTGGGGTCTAATTGAAAGGATGGGTCAGTGGAGTTGTGCCTTCGAAAGGGATATCTTATCCCATGCCCCTTCCTTCCTCCCTCTGCTTCCTGTTTGCTATGAGGTAAGCAGCTTTTCCCTACTACACCCTTCCTCCATAAGTCCTGCCTCACTCCAAGTCCACAGCAATGGGACCAAGTGATTACAAACTGAAACCTGTGAAACTGTGAACCCAAATCATTCTTTCCTCTTCTAAATTGTTTTTCTCAGCTATTTTCTCACAGTGATGCGAAGTTGACTGAAGTACTATTCTTTGTGATCTGGGAGATCTGGACCAGCAATAGGCTCTCATTTGCAGACCTGCTCCCCGGGAGAATGTTTACAATATCTGTCAGTGGTGGCCTTCCTGTCATTGATAATAACCTCACCAAATGAGAAGTCATCATCTGTTTCCAGGACACATAGTTCTGAGTACTGGTATACAAAGCACATGGGATGAACAATGAGGGACAGCATATCTTGAGAACTTTTAAATATTTTTAAGAGCAGGCATCATGGATCCATGCCAATGGGAATCCACAAAAGTGTTAATTCCTTGGCAGTTTATTTTCTTAAATTCCTCTTTCATAATCCTATGTTCCTGTTACCTATCATTTTGTAAAAAACAAAACAAAAGCAGAAAAACAACTAAAAGAAAAGAAAAATACCAAGAAATGCTCAAAACTTTTTGGTTTAAACAACTATACATCATTCTATTTCCTCACAAATCTAATCTGGGAAAGGGCTTGCCAGGATCATCTTATCCCTGCTCCACACAACTTTGCTGGTGTTGGAATCATCTGAAAACTCACTGAGTCACATATATTTTTATTTATTCATTTTTTGATGCCAGGAATTGAACCCAGGGGAGTTTAAATCCCCAGCCCTTTTTAAAATATTATGTTTAGAGACAGGGTCTCACTGAGTTGTTTAGGGCCTCATTAAATTGTTCAGGCTGTTTTTGAACTTGGGATCCTCCTGCCTCAGGCTCCCGAGCCTCTCACTCACATATCTGACCACTGCTGCTGCTGATGATGACTGCTGGAATCTTCACTAGAGCTCTCACCCAGAGCACCTGTACCCTGCTTCTCCATATGTCATAGGCTTTCTCAAAGTGCAGTGGCTAGATCCTAAGGAAGAGCATCTATCCTGAGAGCATCCTGAGAATCAAATGAAAGTTTCTACACTATCCTGGGAAGTCACACATCACTTCATATGCATTGTATAGGCTAGAAAGGAGTGGTGTGTCCTGGGGGGAGGGTTTATGAGTATGAATCCAAGGTCTTCCACATGCTAAGAAGTGCTTTAGCACTGACCTACATCTCCAGCTCATTTTATGTTATTTTGAGCAAGAGTCTCCCTAAGTTGCCCAGGTCCTGGAACTTGCAACTCTCCTGCCTCTGACTCCCAAGTAGCTCGTTTAACAAGTGTGAGTGAAAGGGAAGGGTGGGTGGTGGTGGTGGTAGTCCGGTATAGCTTACTGACAGAGCATTTGCCTAGCATATACAAAGCTGTGTTTGATCCTCAGCACTGTATTAAAAAAAAAAAAAAGGAATTAGAGAACTCCAACTTTTGATGGGAAGACTGGTCAAAGATTTTTGACAAGTTTTAAAACTACCACTTTCCAATGGGATGAAAGTGGGAAAAATGTTGTTTTGCGATCAGAGATGTTGGTACTAGTTAGCAGCAATCTCTGTTCAGCAATCCCTCTTGTGAATACCTACCCGAGGAAATGAAATCAGCATCTTGTAGAAACATCTGCACTCCATGTTCATTGCAGAATTATTCAGAATAGCCAAAAAAAGGGAAAAACCTAAATGAATATCAATGAAAAAAGAAATTGTAGCACACACACAAACACATTGCTCAGTTAAAAAAAAGGACAGATTCTGCCATTTATGACAACATGGTGAAATTGAAGTATATTATATTAAGAAAAATAAGCCAGACACAAAAGAAAAATATCGTATGATTTCTATTATAAAAACATACAATCTAAAAAACTCTAATAACTTGAACATGTGAAGGTGTAAGTAGATGAGTGGTTATCAGAGACAGGAGGGGGGAATACTGAGGAGATGTAGGTCAAGGGGTAGAGAGTAGAAGTTATATAGGACAAATAAATCTGGAAGTCTAAAATATAGCATGAGGGCTGTAGTCAATAATATTGCATTATGTACTAGAAATTCTCCTGGAGTAGATTTTAGGTGCTCTTATCACACAAAAGTTAACTCTGACATATTGGATGTGTTAAATTGCTTATCTCTACTAATAATCATTTTGTTACATATATGTATATTAGAACATTGTGTCATGTACCTTAAATTTATACTATAAAAAATGCAAAAGTTAAAAATGTAAGAGTGGGTACACCACTTATCCCCCTACCAAAAAAAAAAGTAAAAGAAAGAATTCCACATGTGTATTATTTAGATCCTAACTCATGAATAAAGAGCTACTTCAAATTTGAATATATTGGTGGTTTTTTTTGTGGTTCTGTAGACACAGTCTTACTATTATTATATGCATTTATAGATTCTAGTCAATTATGAAATTAAGCATTCTGCTTCTTGCACAGCTATTACTCATAAAAACATAGTCTCTAATCAAATACTTTTGTTGGCAGAATCAAGCACATTTGGAAAACTATTCTGTAGCACTCTGCCTACATCCAGTGATATCCAGCCTTTGCTATTTGCTTATTTTTTCATGATGCATAATGAAATGCTCCTGTTTGTTTCTAGAATTTCCTATCAGTAGAATGTTTACACCATGCTCATCTTGCCCCCTAGTGGTTTTTTATATCTTCATTCATATGGTATTTGCATATCATTTTTCCAATCCTTTCAGATGCACAAAGGAAAAGTATCATTTTGTTCCTTACCACACATACTTCATTTTACTGATGAGAAAAATGAAACCCAGAGAACTTTTGGTAGTAAGACTGTCAGACTGTCACATATCCTGCTAGACCTAGAAATTATGTATTATATTAGAAATAAGCCTCAGAAGGACAGGCAGGATTGTTAATTGATGAACAAGAACAGTGCCTAACAAATGGGAGGTGTTCATAAAATATTTGCTAAATCATAAAAATAAAAGTTTATACTATATTTTATTTATATATATTTTATTTATCCCATCATCCATTGATGGATAGATGTTTAAGTTGCTTCCATCTTTTACCTGTAGTGAATAATTGCTGCTATGAACATGCGTATACAAATAGCTCTTTGAGACCCTGATTTCAGTTCTTTTGTACATATAAACAGGTGTGCTAGATCACATGGTAATTTTATTTTTAATTTACTGAGAAACTGCCATACTCTTTTTCATAGCAGTTACACTATTTAACATTTTCAACAACAGTGTACAAATGTTCCAGTTTCTCTACTTTCTGGCCCACACGTGTTGTTTTGTTTGTTTGTTTTCATAGCAGCCATCCGATGGGGGTGAGGTGAGAGCTCATTGCATTTTCCTAAAGACTGGTGATGTTGAGCATTGATGCTTGTTAGCCACTTGTTTATCTTCCATGGAGAAATTCCTATTTAAGTCCTTTGCTACAAACAGTCGCTTTCAGTTCATCAGTTACCTTCTCTGTATACAGAAAAATCTTAACAATATGATAAAAGCCATTTTCCTTCTCATTTAATGTGCCATATCATTATTTATTTAAGATATGAGCAATAATGATAATAATAACAAAAACTTGCACTTGTTATATGCCAGGCACTATCTTAAGTACCACACACATACGATGCTTAATCCTCAAAACTTTCCCTTAAGATGGATACTATCACTATCCTCAGTTTGCAGGGGAAGACAGAAGCATAGAGAAGTGGTTTATCCAAAGTCACATGATGCAGGGCAGTGGAGCCAGGACTAGTACCCAAGTAATTGGCTTTAGAATCTCTGTACTTAACCACATTGTTTTGCTTTTGTGACACTCAGTATTTTAAAAATATTATCCTCATCTTCTTTTGTGCTTTCTTCCTGGATGCCTCTTCTGTATAAAATTGGATTGTAGTTTATGGAAAATTAAATTCAAATTGTCTGTATTGCAAGAAGGAATCCATTGCTTGATTAATTTCCATCAATTATGTCAATGCCTGATGTTCACAATCAAAAAAGGCATCAGACACCATCATTTGGTCAACCCAGAAAATAATTATGACTGATACTAGTATCTAAACTCTATAGATTTAAGGGGAAAATATATAAGTATAAAATTTATTGTATCAAGTTTGTGCTAGATCCTAATTTTAAAAAGGAAAAGAAGAATCAATGACCTGTAGTCCCTGTTCAGAGCGTAATGAAATGTGGTTGAAAGTTTAAGTAATAAGTTATCCATGTTGCCAGTCAGAGCTCTTCATCATCATAAACATTGACTTTTTTCTGAATAAATCTTTTAATGATATTCTAGTTTTGTAGTTTTAAGAAATAGTTGCAAAGTCTCATTCATAATTCTTTCACTAGTTAAAAGAAAGCAGAAGGAGATTTTAACCAGTTTGTTTAGACAAATATTCAACTCTTCTTCAGGTATTCTCATTTTTTCTTCAACACACTCCCAACACCAGACTGAGCTTCCAAGGCAATATACCACATGTTTGTTCGAGTTTTAGCATCTTGCAAACAATGTTCAAGGCAAGATTTTTACATTTTCTTTTAGAGATGTCATACTATCAAGAGGTGATGAGAATTATAGTTCTTACTAAAGAATGGGAAGGAGATAGGATCACCTAAAGTACAGGGTGGCTAGAAGAAGAAGAGCCCGAGTTGTAGATTCACTTTAACAATTTGTTGTGATATCACCCATGAAACTTTTCATGGCATCACTTTCCTCACCAGAAAATTGACAGAGAGCGATAAAGAGAGGGGTTGGAGGAAGGATGGAGGGAAGGAAGGACTGGCAATGTGTTAATTCATCCATCAATTCAATGACCCTTTATTGAAGACCCATTATGTGTCAGACATTGTGCCAGATGCTAGGGACAGGTTACAGTGACAAACACAAATAGACATTATTCCTTCCTTTGCAGAGCTTACATTATTGTTGGTGGAGACAAACATTATTCATATAATCACTCAGCAAGGTGTCAAGATACTCCTTAGGACTTCTGAGTTCTGAAATTGCAGATACATAAATATAAAAAGCATAATTCACAGGGCACAAATTTTATGTATGTATTTGAGAGATCTGACAAATCTCATTTATTTCTTAGACTCGTTTTCACCAGACTATTAGCCATGGATATTGCAAACCACTTATGACAATTTTCTACCTGTCAATAACATAACACATTGTCCTGGTTCATTATTGTAATCATAGTTACTATGTCTATTGAATGCATAATTTCAGGCATCATTTTCATCACATTCTTAGAACTGCCTTTATCTTTCTAAAGGTAGAAATGGAAAAATAACAGGGTCCCATCCTAAAGTCTAGAAAGGTCATTGTGATATTAAAGTTTTCTTCACATTAAATTTAGTGTTTGAAATGCAAAAGTTGATGCTGATGACTGAGAAAGAGAAAAGAGAGATGCTGTTTATTTTTTAGCTATATCAGAATATCACTTGGGTTCTCCCTTCTCTTCAAATTTAAGTTTTTATTGATAGAACATATACAGACAAAGATGTGAAGATGATATGTCTTCACTGAGTCATTAATGATCCAGGGGTAGCAGGAAGTAGAATTTTTAATTGCTTACTTGCTCATTGAATTTCTTCTTTGGCAGGTGATTTCTGAATTTTATACCTCAGAGTTATGTCATTATTTAAATCTTCTGTGCAATCTTTAGTTTCACCTGTAAAAACTATTCTACAAATGCGAGATGTCTTTAAGTTGTATTAAATGTTTAAGGAGGAGGCTATTTACTGAGAACCAGCCAGAAGGAAGATTAGAATATTGTTGCTAGCAGCTATTCTGCCTCAGGCTGAGGTTTCTTAGAAAGATATTTGCACATGTCAGTTCTTCAGTAACCACTGCTCCAGCCTACCCTGACCCCAGAAGTTGATGTGCTTGATTTAGTATGCAGCACACTTACCATGGAGAATAGCTTATACATACAGGAAGACTGGGAAATTATATATTTTGAGTTGTTCTTCACTAGGGGAGGTAAAAACTCTAGTAATCACCAGTCGTTATAGGTTTCTTGCTTCTTGTCACAACCAAAAGATTTCCTTGATGTAGAAAGAAGATGTTAGGCAAATTTTTGTCAATAATGAACTTTTGATTTTATCTGGTTTTCTATTAATGTGATACTTTTTCTGCAAATTTTCTTTTGCTAGTACTTCTGAAAAGCTAATAAATATTTGCCCTATATTTTCCCCATGATTTCTGTTATCTTGTAGCTAAGAAATCATTGAGGCTAAATTCTCAGATTATCTTTTCTTAGGTCTTTCAATAGAATATAGTTTCAACGATTCATTTTTCTGGTGGAGTATAGAGTTATATATAGCTGGAGGTGGATTTTATAACTCTAAACTCATTTCTTAAACCTCTAAGGATCCTTAAAATTGGCGAGGTTGGTGCTTGGTAGGTAGAACATTACAAGCTCTGGAAAGTTTGCCTTTGAGCAGCATCAGTTAAGAGGTGAAAGATTCTCCACTATTCTATACACCTCTTCAATGACTAGAGAACAAATTTAACAAAGAGATGACTAACTAAATTAAGTTATTATGCCTAGAGTGATCAAAATATACATAAGGAGAAAGTATCAATAGAAACTTGAATTAATGATAGTAAGGACTGGAATAGGAGTAGTGAGATGGAGAAGTCTTGGGTGGAAGGGTGTGAATAGCTTGAAAACACCAGATAGGTGAGGTGATTCTGTCCTTTCCAATCAAATATCCATCCCATCTGTCAACCCTCATTGCCAACATATATGGAGGCTGGGAACCACTACTGAACTGACTGACACCTTCTTTGATGAGCTAATCTTCCTACACAGAAGTTCCAAAAGGAAGATAGAAGGTCAATAATGCACAACATAATCAAAGGCAAGCTCTGGGATCATGTTAATGCCTCATACTCATGTGTGGGGATATAAGTGGCACATGAATTTGCAAACACTTTGATAAAAGTGATGAATAACAATGATATCAAAATGCTCACTTAGGATTTTTGAAATTTCTAAATTATTTAAACTTTGACCAACCATTGTGAAAATATTCAAAGCACAGCTCTTACTTAACCTATTTGGGGAACACATACTCTATTGAAATTTGGATAAGTTGTTTGGAATTTCTAGAAAGTGCACAACAGGTACATTGTTTTGCATATAGTTCCAGGGAATTCATGAACTTTGTGATATTCATACATGGATCTGGTTTAAGGACTTAAGGTTTAAATCAAATTGTGCTGGGTCATGAGAATGTTCACCAGAATACAAGTTTCCTCTCTGAGTGATTGTAGATAGCTGTGGCTTTGAGTTATTATGAGTGGCTTGCCAGAATCTTTACCCTTTTCACTTCTATTATAACATAGTACAGCCATCTCATTTTAATCCACATGTTTCTCATATTCTTTATTCTTTTATTTGGGTACTTAAGGTAGTTGCTATCTTGTTATTTTTCTTCCTTCTTCGGAGTGGCTGTAAAGAGTTTGTGTAGCTCCTGTGTCAGAATGACTTCTTATGTGCAGGATGAGGCTGACTAACCACAACCTGAGAGGCCAGCCAGGGGAAATCCACCGGAAAGAAGCTTTAGAAGGAACTGCAGATTAGTTGTGGGTAACCAGGTCCAGAGAGAGCCATGAATTACATAAAACATAAATGCAGACATAGTGAGTATGTCTGCATTGGATGAGCCTCACCCATCCTTCGTCGGGCACAGAATCGCCATTTCCTCTGTGTCTCCTTAACTCTATGGAACCCCATCATGGCTCCTCTCACTGCACTGGCATTATGTCTCTAGAAGCTTGTCTCTCTTATAGTCTATGAGCAATTCCAAGGCAAAGTCCATGAATATTGTACCCCAACTTATCTGTACCCCAATCCAGTGTCTGGGTTAAGTACAGGCTTTGGAGTCAGGCTGTCAACTCCCCTAAATTCATACTCTGTACATCAGCATAGGATACCTGGGGCAAGAGACTTCCCTGAGCCTTGGTTTTCTCTCTCTTCTTCTTCTTCCTTTTCTTTCTTGCTTTTTTTTATATGCTCCCTCCTGTCTTCCTTCTTTCTCTCTTTTGATGTTTTAATTTCCTTGCACCAAAATGTTATACTAATAAGGTTTATTGTAATGAATAAATTGAATAATGGTTAGCAAAGTGATAGTCACTAAATATCATTTTAATAGTTGGTATCTATTATTATGTCTATTATTACTGTTGATTGTTATATGAAAATGTCTCTCCTTTATGTCTCCTTGTTCACCTGCCTAGACAAAGCTTTTTTTAGCTTACACTACTAAAGAACACACTTCCCCTTACCTCTTTCCTTGTCCCCTCTGACCTCTTTCTGTTAATGCCCCTTTTATGCAATGTGGTAATTAATATCTTTCTTTCCTGATTTTATTTTTCTCTACAGTACTTATCATGATTTCACATTTGTTGTGCTTATTAATTGTCTAGGATATAAACTCCATGAAGGAGAGGCTTTGACTATTTTATGTCCACTGCTATATTCTTAATGCCTTGATCAATGCCTGGTGCATGGAACACACTCAACGAATATTTATCATTTGAGTGAATGGATACACACATGCACCACACTACACACAATAATCCCCATTCTCTGCCACAGTTGAACTCCCCTAATTGTCAACAATGTTATGCATTAAATGCATATATTCCTTCACTTGCCAAATGGTTATAAGAACATATTTTCCATTAATTTCCCTTTCTTTTGTAATAGGGGTAGGGAGTGGAAATATTTCTGAAACTGTTATCAAAATGTAAATTGATTAGAACTTTCCCATGAAAGCCATACCCTTCAGTGGGGCTTCTGACTTGAAGTCATTGGTGGAAGTCCCTTCTCAGAGAAATGAGAGTGTGGCAGTAGGCAGGGGTGATGAGCTCTGCATGAAGCTACATTCCTCCCTAAGTAACTTTTACCACTCTTGTGGGAGACTTGGCAGCCTCTCTCCATTGATTAACCCTTGTCCAAGCTTGTCTATTAAGTCATCTTGAGGACCAGGACCCTTTATGTCTTGGTATTTTATGTAAAGAAGCAGTCATCAAACATTTTTTGAGGAAGTGCTTGGGTATAAAGCTGCATATATTCATTTTTCTCTTCGTAGAAAGAAACTTTAGGGCCTGTTGAATGATTCCATGTTAAATATGGAAAATTTTTCTTATATGATCAGGTCAGGTAAATTTCTTTCACCACATGTTTTGTAAAAAACCAAACAATTGATTACTAACGTAAGTATAGAGATGAGCTTATATTTCTTAAGGCCACACTGAGATGGCAAGGTATATCTGGGTGGCAGACACAGGGGATCTCATTGCTCTCTTTGGGGGCTTGAGACTCAGCTAGTTGGAAGAAATAAGCAATTGAAACTGAGACTCACTTCAGACCCTGGGTTAAAAAAAAATGAGCCATGTTACTCAGGGGAGCTTTCAGTTTCCCTTTGTTAAGGCCTCAAGTCCATGCAAGGACTGTGACAGCACTGCCCTCTTCTGTCACTCTGTTACTTCCAGTGACTTCTCAAGTTGGCTTAATGATCCTGACATGAATTTTCAATTTCTAAAAAATGCTTGTTTCAGGCAGAGGGGAAAGCAGATCATAGTTTCAATGTGATGAATGAACTTATTCTATCAATTTTTCTCTCTCCATATGATTAACTAACTAGATCATTACATTTTGTAGTAAGGTATTCCTTTGACCTGTGTTTTCTCTGGAGATTATAAATACGGGAATGGATGAAATTGAGGGTCGTCAAAAAATTAATTCATAAATTCATTTGTGTCCAAAAAGTTATTCGATTTCTTTCAGTTCCCAAAGCTTTCTTATTTCTTTCCTTGGGAGTTAAAGTTTACTACTTGACATATTGTGGCTCTTTCATTGACAGAACTTTCAGGTTTTAAGAGCAGGTAAAGAGCTCACATATCAAAAGCTAGTACCATTTTCTATGAATTTCATGTTTGTGCAAAGATTTCTTTCAGAATTAAGGACTGCTTTGTTATTCTTTTTTTTTTTTCTTTATATTTGTATGTATCTTTAAAGTAGCCAGACAGCATGGGGCTTTGAACCTTTATCAAGGACTTTGGTCTTTACTCTATAAGCAATGAGGAGCCAACTAATATATATGGGCAAAGAATGCATCCTTAGAAAGACCACACTGTTGGCTTTGTGTTTAATGAACTGGATGAAAAGCTTGGAAGGAGAGAGAAAGTTAGCAGGTCATGTGCTAATACCACTCACTCCCACTTCCCCCCTACCGCCACAAGTCATCCACAATCATGGACAGCTTTTCCTCACTAATTTTTCCTCAACTCTAGTGTAAATCTTCATAATTTATCACTGGATCCTGAATATTCTTCTCACTAATTTCCCTACTATGAATTTTGCTTCCCTAAGAACCAATTATTCCCATAGCAAGCATCATTAAAAACAAACAAACAAACAAGTAAACCAGAACATACATCACTTGCAACTAAACTCACCAATGACTTCCATCACACTTAGAATGAAATCTACACTCCTACACTCCTAGTGTGGTATGCAAGGCTCCAGCATTCAGTCCAGTGGTTTTTCTCAGTTCCTTGAACATCAAGTTCAGTCTCACATCAGCTGTCTGAGCCTTATTCCTGCACTTCTTCAGCCAAGGATACACGGGTCTCAGGATTTCCGAGCTGACTTCTTATCTCAGCTCACATTCTTAGAGAGTCCCAGCCGGCAGTATCCATCCTTTTCTCCTTGGCCCTTTATCCAAGACATACCTTTCCTACCACTTACCTTCTGTTTTATTCATAATGCACACAGCTATTTGAAATTACATTCCTCTTTTATTTGTTCACTTGTTTAGAATCTGTGTTTTTGGCTGAGAATGGAAGTCTTCTGAAGGAAAAGACCTGACTATGTTGTTCATCTCTGGGTCCCCAATAGGTTGATCATACAGTTTACTGCTTTACCAGGATCATGGAGAATGCTCAATTATTATTTGTTGAATAAACAAATTTAGGAAGAAGGCAAAGTACTGGGTAGGACAAATAGAAGAAGAAATACCTAAAAGAATTATGCTAGAGATAAAGTGGACAGATTTCATTATTGGGAACCAAAGAAAAGGGCCTGCTATAGTTGGGATGCTAAATGTCCTCCAAAGGCCCATCCATGTCTTAAAAGTTTAGTCCCCAGGGTGTGTTATCGGGAGGTGGCAGAACCTTTGACAGGCAGGGCCTAGAGGGAGGTTCTTAGGTAATTGGGAACTGTCCCCAAAGGGGATTATGGGACCCTGACCTCTTATTCTTTTTCTCATTGTTCCCAGGCTCATATCACAAGAGATTTTGCTCTGTCATATGCTTCTGCCATGATGTGCTGCCTTGCCCCAGGCTAAAAGCAATGGAGTTAACAAATCATGAACTACAACCTCAAAAATTTTGAGCCAAAATAAATATTTTCTCTGTATAAGTTGATTATCTCAGGTACTTTGTTACAGCAGCCAAACTCTCTAACAAAGAGAAATCAGTTAATGAGTTTTCACTTGCATGAGAGAGAGAGAGAGGGAGAAAGCCAGTGATGCCATTAACAGAGATGGAGAAGTTGGTAGAATAAAATGGATGCAGTTACAAAGAGATATTTGGCTCTGAAAATGAGTATAAAGTGCTGGTAGTTCCCTGTGAAGATGTCTAATAGGCATATAAATGTTGGGAAAAGATCAGACAAAAATTTAGATTTTGGGGTCATTTGCATAGTGATGATGAATTAGTTCAGAAAAGGGGAGAGAGAACTTAAAAAAATGTGCACATTTTAGCCCAACCATCCTTGTGGACAAGGGACCATGCTGGGACAAGTGACATCTAACAATTGAAGAGCAAGCCTGGAGCTTATGGGGTGAGAGGTGGTTAACACCGACAATTGGAAGTATGTTATCCAGATGAGAATAATTACAACACTGACATAGGGTGCCCTTTGACCTGCCCCAAACATCTTTCAATAGGAGGTCTATGTCCAAAGGAGATGTAAGCAATTGCTTTGTTTCCTTCCCTTTGGATCTATAAGGGGTTCAGAGTAAGGACTGGCCAACATTAGTGATAGGTTTTCATGGAGCTAATAATGTAAATAAGTTTGGAAGGAAAATGCATTTTAAAAATACACTAAGCATTAGGTACATAATATAATACCAAAAGCTATATTTATTGATCTCTTTCTATGGAGTAGGTAGGTAACTAATCACTTAATATACATTATCATATTAGTTCTTACAAACCCTGTATAAAGGAAGTACAGTTGTTATTCCTACTGCATAGATGAAAAATTGTGACTCAGAGAGGTGAGATGACTTTCCCAGTTTGTAAATTATGAAGCTGGGGTTCAGCCCTAGAGTTTCCTAGTTCCAAAGTCCAACATGATTGTCCCATGGCTTTGCTGTTTAAAGTAATCATTAATTTTCAGTATTTCTTGATAAATTTCTTTCCTTTTCTATCCCAAACTTGTGAACATTAAGTCAACAAGTCAGACAAACTTTATTTGCAGTCATGAAAGTTGACCACAATTGCTCCAACATTGTCTGTGAATGTGTGTTTATGTGTGTGTGTGATTATATTCCTCTATTAGACTTCTGGTATTATACGTTGCTTGAGGAACTACTATGGCCAACACGAAGTCAGCTTCCCCAGATCCTCAGGATATCTTTAACCATAGGGTTTCCTAAGTAGTTAAAATAGAAATAGTATTTGGAATTCTTTCCCCCCACCTCCATCCTTAATCTATAGGCATATCCTCTTTAGTGTAGAAATCTGTTCCTGGAAATGATCATATTAACTAGATTGGTGCTATGCATAAGTATTGCAATACAGTAGGCTGGGTATGTGCTGCTGAAATCAATCTTAGGAAATGGTCCCTCTTTCTCTTCATGCCTCCTGATGTTGTGATGTGATATGCCTCTGGCTATAGATTTATTCACATCTTTCTGAGCTATAGGGAGGCTTATGTTGTCCTTCAACATGTCAAAAGATTTCTACCAGGCATCAACTGACTGCTAAATGGGTGTCTTAGACAATCTCCTCAGAAGCATTTGGAGTTGTTGCACTGAAACCTGCTTGTTCCATCCAGCATCTTCCACCATCTTTTGTAGCATCCCCAACACTGTAGCTCACACACCTTTTGTCAGCCATCTTGAACCAAAGAGATTGCAGATGTACAAGTAATGGCAGAAAGCGGGCCCTGGAGAAGTATGTAAACAGCCTGGGAAGGGCCACTCAAATGGCTCTTAGCTTAATTGGCTGAGAACCAAATATAAATTTGCTGTTGGGTCCACTGCTGCAATGGACTTATATTTATATACACATATAAAATATTTCTGAGATCACCAGTCCCTTAATGAACCAGCCCCATCTGGAGTGGTTCTAAATGAATTCTAGATGAGTGCCTCTTTGACTTCATACCCAGGAAATGTATAGTGATGCAAGGTGGCACTTTCTTTAGCCCATCAATAATTTATTAATGGGTACTTTGGGCTAAGCATGATGTTCCTTAGTATTTCGAAAAATGACTTTGTCTTTGGTTGGATCTAAACTTCTCATCGAACTTTCCCAAGTTCTCTTTGGAGCAATCATCTCCTTTTCTGTGTTTCAGTTGTCTCCAAAACGCTTTGGTTTGTTTCCTACTGGATAACAAGCTTATGGAAGGTAAAATTTATGTCTGAATCATCATTATCTCTTTTAGAGTGCCTGATGGTTTCTTGTAAAGACAATACATGATTCATAAATATTGAAGTAAGTGAGTGACAATAAGAGACAAAGAAGAGAAGGAGTTGAAAGGAGCCCAAAGCTGCTTTTGTTGGACTTAAACAACCTTTGTCAACAACAACAACAAAAACCCAAAATTTGTCATTACTAAGTGGAACTGGACCTGTGGGAAAGGACTCTGATAAGCCAGGGGCTCTTTCTAACTCTTTTTCTTTTGTGGTGCTTGGGATTGAATTCGGGGGCTTACACATAGCATTCAATCTGCCAACCGAGATATACCAAGCCTTAGCCAGTGGCTCTGTAAGTGAATTTGTTTTTAAAGGGAAGTGACTTTGTTGTTATTATTATGAAACACTGATGTTCTCATCTTGGACTCCATCTGTTACTTCCTTTAGGTAATTACTTTCTCTGATTTTACACTTAACAGATATAATTGTCTTTGGATAGAATGGCAGTAAAAGGGATGTATTTGCTTACTCTTTGGTGCAAATAAGACATTTAGTATTTCTCTGTAGCTAGCCCATTTATCCAAGTTTTCATCTTAATTTATGATTTTATTAAATGTCTTACCCGGGGTAAGTGTAGCTTCTGTGTCCAGTATGATGGCTCTTCAACAGCATAGTTGTATATAACTACTCTTGAAACATAATTTAAATATATGAAAAATTCAAGAGTCAGGTCAGGAGGAATCAGGTCGAATCCAGTTTCTATCAGATACATAAATATTTTTTTGCATGTCACTCCATTTGTTCACAAGCATTCTTTTTCCTGATGAATGGCAACCCGATTTTTCAGGAAGTTATACAACACTGGCTCCCTCTCAAATGATTGCATGATGTCCTCAGGTAGTGATTGGAACTGCACATTGCACACCAGCCTGTCATTTTGAGACACCCTAGGGTAATTGTGAGATGTGCTTGAAGTTCAGATCATTGTCTACAATGGTAACATGCAATTTCTTTGGCAGAAGTTCTGCAAATCTGCATTGTACAACAAAGGATGATGTTTTCGCTCTCATATTTGAATGGTGTGCTTTGCCCCTAAAATCTTATGCCCAATACATGTTTCTGTGTAGGTCAATCAGTACCAGGCCTTCTACCCTATTTTCCTGTATGTTTTTGGAAAAGATGCATAGTGAATAATGTATGAAACCATCTCAAAATATTTTTAAAGTAAATACTTTTCCCAGCATCTTAACAGTTAAAAAAGTAGGATTTTATTGCTCTGTGGGAGATTCTTATTCCAAAAAACAATCTCTTATTTCTATAGACTTCTAAATTCTGAAGAAAAAAGATACCTCTATATTGCTCACCCTTTTGTATGCATGAAGGGCCAGTCCTCTGATGCTATGTTAAGAAACTGTTTATTTTTTGTAACCCTTGAATTATTCTCCCATTTGGAACTAACATTTTGGAAGTGAAGAAAATTAAATGTGCCACATGAGATTGCACTCTTGCTGTATCCAGCTGAAATTTTTAGATATCAATGTTCCCATTGCTAGCTTATCCTTTAATTTATTTATTTATTCACTCATTCATTAGCTAATTCATTCTAATGATCATTTTTTTTTGATAAAGACTTATAGAGTGCTTTCTCTCTGCCTGGCACTGAACTAGAACTGAAGATACAGTGGTGATTTAGCTAGAAATGTGTTATTGCTACGTGATGCCAAACCCAAGTATTGGGTACACATTGAGGATATTTAATAAAGAAAATAACATGCCTGAATAGGTTCAGTATAGTCAAGAGAGCCTTTGGGGTAAAATAGGCTTTATGTGATCCGCTGCTGGCAACCTAACCTCTTGGAAACTCTTTTATTCTCCCCACAATACCAACAGTTTAGGATTGTTACAGGAATTAAGAAGAGATGGTATGTATGAAATTGTCTGGCAGTTAGGGTCAGTTTTACTTATTAATCTTGTTAATTTGTTTAGCCACAGGCATGGTTTTATTTTAAGAAACTTGTGTCAGTACAGTTTTGTAAAATATTACTCTTTCAGAATGTTTCTATTAATTGTCTGTCTTTCTTCCATTACAGTTTCATTTCACGTGGAGCACTTGAATAACCTCTTTGCAGTACTGGGCTCAAAGAGGCTAGTTTTTGCATCCAGTTTATTTCTCTGGGGCCCAATCAAACAAAAAGGTCCTTGCTAGTATGCAGAATTCAAGTGCCTTGAGAAATAAACTGGAATGAATTACCTTATGTTCCCAACCCATTGCTTGTTCAGACATAACCCAGTCAGCTTTTTAACATATCAATTTCTTGGGCCATTCTGAAGATATCATTCTTGCTCCTGCAACTAAATTCAGCAAACATTAATTAATTGAGCATCTTTCAGATGTCACACCTTGTGCTACCTTCTAGGGGATACCAAGATGAATGAAAAATGATCTAGCCCCATTTTTAAGTTATCTCAGAAATAACACAAAAGATAAGAAAAAAAGATGGTGTTCAGAGCATACCTGCAATCCCCAGTTTTGACATCTCAAGTTCTCTGTTAAAACAATTCAATTGTTCTCCTCGAACTGAATCTTTCTACTCATTACGTGGTCTTTGTCCTTTTTTCTTCCTACTGCTTTCCATCTGTGGATGACACCGGTACAATTCATTTCAACCAACTTATATGACATGTCTTGATTTAGTTGGAAAAAATGCCTTCTATGAACAATTGCTACCCCAAAGTGACAGTGCTGAATCACTATAAAATGATGTGAGATATTTTGAATGAGCCAGCCTGTTCATTTACTTTCCTCTATTCATCATTCTTTGAAAGATGCAGTTACCTTCCAATTTAGGGTGTGAGTTTTAAAATTAACTAATTATCCAAACTCTAAGGACAAACATGATTAGAGTTCCCAGTATCACTTCTGCTTTCTTCTACTCCCATCTTAGCAGGGAGAACGGGCTCTCAGAAAAGGGACCAGTAACATCACCAGCATGAATGAGTAACTCAGTTCCCTTCCATCTACCTCTCACACACACCTGTGGGGTATGTACTGAAATCGGAGGAAGTTAGGAAGTGGTGATCGAGTTAAGCATAAATATAATGTTGCCCATTACTTATTGAACACTTGCTATCTGCCAAGCAGTTTCAGAACATTATCTCTAATCCTTACATCTATTCTGCAGAGGAAGAGGAATAATATATTATTCCTAATGTATACATGAGAATATTCTCAGAGAGGCAAAGCTATTTACTCCCGACCTTGCCGATGTCTTTTGAAAAATGGGTGTCCTATGCAGGAGATAAAAATTTGATAAGTATCGGCCCAGAAATACACTCTTCCTTGACTAAGAGATAAGATGCACTACACAATGTATAGCAAACATCATGAGAAAGAGTGCAACACATATAACTTAACATATATAACAGGCATTATACAGTGAATAACAGACATGGTTAAACAGTAGGGAAAGAATTGTAGGAGTATTGGGCAGACCTCTTTTGTTTGTTTGTTTTATAGCTACTACTAAAATAGTACATGTGTATTTAATGGAACCAAGTGTTTGATGAGGAACTATATTTTATTTTTCCTCATTTGCCAATCTATTTTAAGAAATAGAATCAAGTTGGGTGCAGTGGCATGCACTTGTAATCTCAGTTACTAAAGAGGCAGAGGCAGGAGAAGCACACGTTTAAATCAGCCTCAGCAACTTAGTGAGACCTGTCTAAAAAAGAAAGAAAGGAAGGGTGGGTGGGTCACTATTTCTCTTGGCTCTGCTTCCTGCTAATGAGATCACAGTTTTCAAACACATTCATAGAAGTTGGATTTAATCAATATTTTAGTCTGCTTTTGTGTCACTGTGACCAACATACTCCATAAGAACAATTTAGAAGTGGAAAAGTATACTGGGGGCTCATGGTTTCAGAGGTCTCAGTCCATAGGTGGCTGACTTTGTTGCTCTGGGTCCCAGGAGAGCCAGACATCATAGAGGAAGGGCCCAATGCAAGACAACTGCTTAGTTCAAGACGGAGAAAGGGGCTGTAGGGAATATGCACCCTTCTAGGACACAACCCCAATGACCCACCTCCTTCAGCCATGCCCACCTGCCTACAAATGCCACCAGTCAGTTCATTCAAACTAGAAAGGACTAATTAGGTTAAAGTTCTTATAATCTAATCTATTCCTGAATTAGCACAGGAGCTTTTGGGGGACACCCCATACCCAAACCATAATAATCAACTTCATGGTTAAACTGTACAGTCCTAACCTGGACCATTTGTTTCAGAAACACTTCCTTCTACAGAAATGAGTACAGACATATACACATTCCAAAACTATGAATACAGTCAGGAATATTGCCTTTACATCTGAAGAGCAGTACTTTTTTCATAGCAGCATTTTTATTTTACTTGTAAAAATGAGATCTCAAAATGATAGCTCACTTGAAAGAACTTTGTATCCTGTAGGCGTCCATTCAGAGGCACCATGGTGATCCAAACAGCTTTTGCTTTCATTTGTATTTTGTGAGAGTCGATTTCAAGAGTATCTTCAGGGAGAGACTGAGAGAAATGACTAGACTACACGTTTTCGATTACTTCAGACCTTTAACTGGATCAGAGGCTAGGGAGGGTGACCTGGAAGTGCCTCCTCCTTCAACTCTAAGGTTATTCTAGTCTCATCTAAATTCTTTCTCGTAAGGCTTTACATTAACAAGAAGGATTGCTGTTTGCTGCCTTCATCGTTTGTTTCTTACGTAGCAAATTACTTCCTGGGATGTCTTTGAAGACTTGGCAGCTGTATTTTATCTTTATTTTGTCATCAGTCACAGGATCTCTTTAAAGAGAGACAGTTTCATTTTATAGATAGGGTAGCAGAGGCCACCTGAGGTTAAACGGTCTGTCCAAATCATAAGTGAACTACCTAGGACCAAAGGATGCGTATAGCATCAGGCATATTTTGGGACATAAAATTCAGTGCTCAAGAATCTATGACTTTTAAGTTATTTTTTCAATGGTATGATTTTGAATTTGAGTGTGTGCTTGCATGTGATTGCTTGGATTCAAAGATTATATCAAATCCAGCTCTGTATCTCAACTTTCTAGCATCATGCTAGATGCCACACAGGCACTTCATGTATCCACATGGAATGAATAGAATAGTGCCAGGTAAGTAACATCCCTTGCAAAAGATGGTGGTGTTTCCATTTTTGACCATTGGAATACTAATTAGTTTCAGTTCCCCAATGCTGTTGCCCTGTCTCATTCACCAAAGCCTGAAAATCCTCCAATGATTTTGGAAGTAGAATTGAATTTCAATCTTTGAACATGTTTCATAATTTTCTTATGCCTCTACTGGGGTCTAACAACAATGACTACAACTACTTTTACCACTGTTATGAATACTAATGGCATGTATTAAGTATTCACTAAAAGCTATATAATGTGCCAGAGTATTTAAATGCGTCATAATGTTTAATCTGCACAATACACATGGGATGCAGATCTTATTGCCAT